>NC_056737.1:1088966405-1089322238 GCF_019279795.1 Protopterus annectens | reverse complement strand
TATGACATTATGAAATACATGAGGGGGATGGTTACTACTGTAGTGGACGTAATCATTGGAAAAGGTGGGTTTCCTGTACACCCTAGAGGTAAACCTATGATTGTCATGACTCAAAAGTACGTCCAAAAACGATATTTCATGATAGCTGTATTCATGGGTGAATTGCAAAAAATCCACTGTCTTGTTAAGATACTCCATGAATTCTTGTAGTCTCCCCTCAGATGCCTTCCATAAAATAAAAATGTCATCCAGGTATCTAATGTATAGCGTAATGTCTTTGTAATAAGTACTTTTAAACACATACTCCGATTCCCACTCTGCCATGACTAAGTTAGCGAAGATGGGAGCACATGCTGCTCCCATCGCCACTCCCTTAGTCTGTCTGAAGAATTCACCTTGAAAGGAGATGTAGTTGTGATCTAGCACCAGTGACATCATGTCACAAATAAGGCTGATTTTCTCCCAAGAGAATTTAGTATATCTAGTAAGACTTCTTTCAAAGAATTCTAATCCTTCAGTCTTGGGGATGCTGGAGAAGAGGTCCACTACATCCACTGTTACAAAAATCAAGTTAGTCTCCCACAATTCATTGGTAATAGTACCCAAAAATCTCCAAGAATCCTTGATTATGTGGGGGATACTGTCGTAAACTTTTTTTAGCCAGCTGTCAATCAGTTTTCCTAATCTAAATGTTTTTGATCTAGAACCCAACTCAATCGGTCGGAAGGGAGGTTGTGCTATGGATTTGTGTAACTTGGGAATACCAACCATCTTAGCTAGGACTGGATGATCCTCTTTTACAAAAACATAAGTATCGTTGGATATCCTGTTGTCGATTAGGTATTCCTCTATGATAAGATCTATACGTTTGTGACCTATGTTGACCTGATTCAATGAAATGTTTTCGTAGTTGCCGGAATGGTGGAGAATATTGTATATCTCCTGATTGTAGTCTTCAGTGGAGAAGATGACAGCTCCACCTCCTTTATCAGGTTTCATGATCCTGATGTTCCTATTGTTCATGAAATCTGATAAGCCTTTTCTTTCCTTGCAGGATAGATTGTCTGTAAGGTAGTGGCCCTGATTTTTCATCTTATGGTACATCCAGTATATATCACCACAAACCAGTTGCTCATAGTTGTGGACATGTGGGTTGGAAGCCGGTATATAAGTGCTTTTTTTAGTAAGAACTGACCTGGCTGTGTCTCTGGCTCTAATGTTGGAATCCGGATTATTGTCAAATAATAAAGCCAGATTCAACTTCCTAACATATTTTTTGACTTCTTTAATGCAATCGAATAAATTCCATCCACACATGGGTATGAACTTCATACCTTTGCTAAGCATTTGGGCACTGATGTTGTCTATCTCTACGGTGGTGTAATTGTACACCTTGAAACCGTCATGCACAACAATTCTAGGCTTGATGTGGTTGTCTTGTGTTGTACTCAAATTGACATCCTGTGTCATCATGTCAATAAAGGTGTAAGAATGTCTCATCGTGGGAGTGTTGTCAATTGCAAAGTTAAAATTAATTTGTCCATTTGTGGTTTTACCAGGCAAATATAATGCTTGTTCCAATGTTTTGCAACCCTCCAAGCTGGGTAGAACCTCCCCCCCTGAAAATTTTCTTCCTTATGTGATTTCTTGGGTTCTCTTTTTCTGATAGTATCATTGTTGTGTGTATCAGGATCCTTATGACTTGGCCATATATATACTCTATCTTTCTTGTAGGCTTCCATATCACGTTGAATTTTCTTGTTTTTCCTTTCTACTATGTTATGTGCATTATTGTCAGCAAGGGAATACTGTTTCGTATATAAATCATTAAAACCATCAAAATCCTTATGTTGTGTGATAATAAGATTCATATGTTCTAAATCATTGGCTAATATAATTAATTTTTCATCTAAATGTTTTATCAATAATTTCATATATTCATATCCAAACCCTTCAAAAAGTTGATTGAAATCTTTCTCTACCACTGATGTATATTTTAATCCTAAAGGTAGTTTGAAAAATCTTAAGCCTTTCGGCACAATATTAAGTGAAACACACTTAGATAAGTAACTGCAATCAATTTTTGCATTTTTATATGCCGTTAGTTTTTTACCATAATCAAAAATATATTCCTTTAAAGGAATAGTGTTGCTATCAATATCTCGTTTATGCACATTGTTGTGTCTTGTATCCGAATCAAAATAATCATTATCATCACTTAAAAAATGTTCAAACAAAAAATCACCATTAAAAACATGGTCTTTTATATTCTTTCTGCCAACTGCGTTAGCAGAATTACATTTGCCATTGTGTTTAAATCTATATGGGCTTGTGAGGCCCCGCTCCATATTGTGATTAACAGTACCTTTATTGTCCTGAACCAACTTGGTTCGACTGCTGGTATCAGAAATATCTTTCGGTCTGGCTCCTCCATAGCGTTTGTCCATCCGTGTCTTACAAACACTGTAGTCAAAAGTAAAGTCGTGGTCCGTATTGTTGTGACGTTCGCTTAATAAGAAATCCTCGTCGGTGTGGGCTAGATCCAAAGCCCTGCTACTGACCGCCCTGCCATGTTCTTGTAAGTCCACGTTGGCATTGGAAGCTGAATTATTGTGAAAGACACCATCCGTGTCTTGTAAAACTTTCGGAAATCTGCGGTCTGGTGTGCTGACCTCACCGCATCCTTGCGGTTTTAGATCAAAACTTTGCACATGCGCGGTACCTCTCTTACGTTCACCCTGTGCGTCTCCTTCCTCGTCCGAATAGACCGGAACCTTGTAAGCTTTAACAAACTCCGTAGAAGCACAAGAATTGGCTTCTTCCAATTTTTTCACATTGTTAGAGCTGGAAACCAGTTCAGTAATGAGGGTTAACAGTTTGTGCACCTCACCCTGGAGTGCTGTGAGGTCGGCTCTCAATTCAATTATACCATCCCTTGACAATAAAGCAGACGATTCCATGTTCTCAGCCATCTACACGAAACTTTCCACAAAGTAACAGAACCAAACGACTCAAGAACTGGGAATGTGGTGAGTCCAGGTGTAATTGAGAAAATCATACCTGTGTAATGGCACATGCCATCATTGTTGGGTCATTTTTTCATCATTTGTTCATTTATATATATATATATATTTTGAAAATGTATTCTAGTTGTTTATTTTCAAGAAATCATTGAAACATTTAAATAAGTGGTTAATCTTTTGTAATATATAAATAAGACTGTATGCCACAGGCATTGGGAAAACATAACAGTTAAGGGATTTTTCGACTGCTGCCTCCCTTTCCTATTCCTGCCATGCTTAGGTCCTTACAAGTCTCTAGTTATTCATTGCTGCAGAAGCATTTTGGGCATGGAGTTCTCTGTGTTATAATTAACAAGTTTGACTCAAGTCAGTGTTTATATGCTGATCAATTCTGTCAACAAATCCCTGGTAACGCCTTACTTTTTCTGTACTATTTCTTCCCTTTTGTTAGTGTGTTAATCACCCCCTCCGCTTCTTGGCATGCTAGTCCAAGGCCTGCATTCCGTTCAGCACTTTAAAGCTACTTTTCAATTGCTTGGCTTTCACAAGGGCTATAACATCCAGTACCAGGCACAGTAGCTCTGTGTACTATATAGGAAAGGAGTACAGTGTTGCCTGCAGTCCATTTGTTCAAGGTTTAATTGAGTATGTGTGGAAGCAGCACTGAGCAAACCTTAGGAGTTTCTTAAAGTAAGCCCATACTGGTAAGTCTAGAACCAGGCAAGTCATCTGACTCCCACCCCAGACTCTTGCCTTAAGCCATATCCAGTCCAAACACCTTTTCTTCAATAAACACAAGGCATATTCAGAAAGATGCAGCCCCAACCTTCCACTCTAGTAACCTAGGACACATCTGGAGATGATTTCCCTGACTGAACCAGTGATGAAACACTCCAAGCTTCTCCAACAGAGAAGCCAGTTTTGCTGCAGATCTCCTTTCCCCCGTGTTTGATTACAGCACATTGGTGCAGTTAGTTAGCACCTCTGTTACTACTGCGAGAATGTGCCAAGGGGTTGGGGGGATGGGTTGTCTGAGTCCCAGTTTCTCTGTTTTTTTTGTCCCTGAAAACCTCCATTCTCAAAGACGCATCCAGAACCCCATTTCTAAGCTCCTGTTTCCAAAGCCAGCACCCACTGTGGTGACTGTGGACCTGGTATCCATATACCAATACCACCATAGAAATAGTATATAACACATAGCTGCCCAGTGCTCTGTTTGGCATCTGTATAATATTCAGATCTGTACATGCAGGTTCACTTCATGGAAACAGCCATCTCCGTCTGGACATCTATAATTTATATGGTGATCCATATCCACTTATGACTGAAGCTGCTGCAGTGGTCACTGCAGTTCCAGTGAAACTAGTAGGACCAGGCTCTTTCCCCTGTGCATCTGTCAAAGGAAAAATAAACTTCAAAAAGATCAATACACGGTAGGTTCAGGTTAAGGCACTTTAATCTTGCAGCAAGGAGACAAAAACATGTTAATACAGAGTTTGTCTAACTAAAATCAGGAAGTAAGGTCATTTTTATACATTTTCTAACAAGACATTGCCTACCAAGCTGACGTAACAGATCACAAGTTTTAACATCATTACTTCATAGCAGCTGTTTGTCCATGATTTTCTGCTTGCACTATCAATTTTATGAAAAACTTCCTAAGAAAAACAACGTGGCCTTGGTGACCACCGGTTAGATACAGCTTCCCACTATGTTATGTTACCATTCAAGGTACTATAGCTAATTCGAGCACAAAGCAAGTACAGATTCGTCAAGCAGTCTTTTGTTTTATGTATCTCTTCTTTTCCGCAGCTGTGCATGTTCTCATAACACGAACAGAGCTGATTGTTCATATTCAATCATATTATAGAAAACAGTATTGTTCTATTCATACACTGTTCATTCATTTTCCTGACCTAGCAGATAATCACATGCTTCTCAGTACATTTCCAAAAGGCATAAACATGAATTTTGCTGTGCTAGCAAATACTAGGTCAGGGTGCATCTTGCAGTTTCAGAAAGCATACTGTGGTTTGAAAAATCATCTTATAATTTCATACAGAATTAAGCTGTACATAAAATAGAATGAAATGTGTTAACTCTTTTAGCTTCTAATAAGCACTAAACATACATATATTAATACATATTTCTCTAACAGCATCACAATTTCAGACTTGTGCAGAGCCACCTCCAGTGATGGCTGCATATGCTCAACCCCTTTCAGTTTCCACAACCCACACCTATCATTACCGTAGGTGCATCTGATCTAGGGTTGGATGGGGTTTATTTCCAGGATCAGGCAACACAGCTGTCATCCAAAGAATTGCAAATCCTCATCATTGTTCTGGAGCTCTGAGCTGTACATTTCACCTTGCAGTCCTATTTCAAGACCAGAATCATGGCCTCTGGTGTCATTCCAAATAACAATCATCTGGTAAATCAACAGAGTTGGGTATTCACGCATTCACCTTTGTATGGAATTTACAAAGCCTTAGCCTAAATGAACCTCTGCAGGTAGTCCCATTTACAGGATTACTGAGTCACTTGTCAGAATGGCATCATCCAGACATCAAGTCCCTGAGGCTGTCAGTATGTTTTCTTCATGTGATTAACAACCCATATTACACAAAGAAAGAAATGATCTGAACCACAAGTCAGCTGTGTGGGAGAAGGTACTACAATACTTTACAGAACTCTGCAAAGGCCTCATTTATTCCTCCTTAAAAGTAGACTTAACAGCAGTCTTCATTTTCCATCCTGGCACCCAAGTTGCTTCTTTATGCTTACTAAAGCCTTTCTAAAAGGCACCTTGTATTTAAGGCTCCAGGTTAGAGACTAGGTGTACCTGTAAGACCATTTCTTCATTTTAGAAAAACTCATCTGGCCACCCTTTGAGGTGGCAGTTAAAAGAAACCACAGATACCTTTTTCTGGAAGACATTTTTTTTCTCTGGGGTGGCCATTACCTTGGTTAGAAAGACTTCTGAGTTTGCCAGCCATGTTAGTCAAACCACCACCCTAATCTGTTTTTCTACAAAGAAGATAGTCTTCCATCCATTCCCTCATTTATTACCAAAGCAGCATAGATACCAACCTAAGTTATGCCATCAATGGAGAGTACAGCCCAGAACTGCATAAATATTCACAGGCAACTGGGATTCTGCTTGAACAGAATACAAGCACTCATACAAAGTGAGTCACTGCTAATTTCTTATTTCCCATCTAAGCAGAGACTTTTAGATGTTCAGTGTATCTATCATGATGGTTATTGAAGTACATTAAATTTTACTACCTGAAGGAAGACAAATCCCCTACCAAGGACCCCTACAGCATACTCAGCCTGAGTCTTCCCCACCTCCACAGTGTTCTCATGGTGAATCAGTGAGTGTATTTGCACAATGGATACCTGGTCAAACTTTAGCACTCTTGCCAAACACTGTAAATTAGGCATTACTTAAGAGCAAGGTAATCCTTTGGGGCTAACATAGTGAAAGACATGTTTTCATTAGCAGAACCATCCAGGAAAGATAGCCGGGGACTCTATCTTTCATGTCACTAAAGATATGCCACTTGTTAATATTTAAGAATGTTCTGTACTTAACCATAACAGCAGGTCTGTAAGAAATACATTCTTATTTAGTAACACTTCCCCACGCAACCCTGGGCCAGGGATAAACAGGCCAGCCTACACCTAGTAAGCACTGTACTGCACAACAAACTAATTGCTGTCTGCTTGTCCTGTTTTTCTTTTCCTCTCCTCCTTCAGGCATTGCCTTTTTTATTCTGTCTAGATAGGCACTTGTGCATGCACCACAAGAACTGGAGAGCTGTAAGAAGAGAAGCATGAATGGATCAAGCAAGTGAGCCAGGTTGCCTGAACACACTCAGTGCTGAGTGGTTCTAATGTTTATGCCTTATAGTCGTATGTGCTACCAGAATTGGAGACACATCTTGCAGATCTAATGTTACGATAAGTAAATAACTTTTGTTTGTTTACTCTCCTAGAATCTGCAAACAAGTAGGTTTGTACTGGACAGATAACACCAAAAGATTATCACACCCAGTATTTGTTCTGCTTGGGGCAAGATCACAATGTGGTAGATTGTAAAAACTGAGCAGGATTTAAGCAAGCATTTAGTCTGAGACATTCAAAGGTTGCCAGTTCATATATAACTGGGAAATATCTCAAAATATTCTTGCTGAAACCATCAAGAAAATGATTCTGCCTTGTCCCTCACTAGTGAAAAGAATTGCCTAAGGTTAATACCATCTGTTCTGTGTTAAAGTGGAATACCTTATAGCTGCACTGGGTCCATAGCACGCCCAAGAAGTCTTAGCAGCACAAATATAAAGACAGCTCATTAAATTGGCCACAAACAGGCTGCTAGTTCAACCCAACTGCTTTATTGTATCAGTAACTGCCCAAATAAAATTATTTACGGCCAGAAGCAGATCTCTTTACAATTCTGTGTTTTATGGTACTAGATGCCTGTGAAGTTTTTCATTTAAAACAAGAAAAGAAAGTATCCTATAAAGATAGTTAACATTAAAAGGCATCAAGCTCACTCACAGACTGTAGGAATCCTGTGGTTTGGATTAGCCTCGCTCCGCTCGCCCTGATGGGCTCGCTGCATGCCCCACCCTGCCCCCAAATTCCACCTGCCCTCAGCAGTGCTAAATTTATAATCACCTTGCCACACCCCCATCATCAGAAACAATCAGCATTACCCTATTCATTCATAGGACCTAATCATATTACTTAAACTCTCTCCAGTCACTTACTCCAAACCAGTTAATAACCCTCCCAGCTCTATTTTTAAACAAGCATTGCTTAAATACCTCTATAATGCCTCCACAAACCTTCACCACACCTCCAAAATCAAAGCCTTTTTACTGCCTAATACCCCCACTGATAATTCTCTTATCTTCTCACAGCCTATGAATGTCAGTAACCTCCCAGGCTCTCACTACCCCAGATCCAAAACCAGCACTCCTAATCTACCAAATAACTTAAATCAGCTACTGCCCCACCTCTCATCTAACTCCTCTAATGCAAAAACTCAACATCCCATTCAAGCCACATATACTAACCCTAGAACTAAATATTTGTTTATTTTATTTTATTTTACATTTGTTTACCGAGAAAATCCAACTGGACACAGGTCCTTTTTCAGCAGAGGCCTGGGAAGAAAAGCTCCACGTTACAATACGTTGCATGAGAGTAAAAAGCAGTGGAACATACATACATATGGCATATATACACATCAGGACAACATGCTAGTGATTCACAAACATACATATGGCTTATATACACATCAGGGCAACATGCTAGTGATTAACAAACATACATATCGCATATATACACATCAGGGCAACATGCTAGTGATTAACATACATACATATCGCATATATACACATCAGGGCAACATGCTAGTGATTAACAAACATACATATCGCATATATACACATCAGGGCAACATGCTAGTGATTAACAAACATACATATCGCATATATACACATCAGGGCAACATGCTAGTGATTAACATACATACATATCGCATATATACACATCAGGGCAACATGCTAGTGATTAACAAACATACATATGGCATATACACACATCAGGACAACATGCTGGTGATTCACAAACATACATATAGCATATATGCACACAACAGGACATCATGTTAATGATTAACAAACATACATATAACATATATACACACAACAGGACATCATGCTAGTAACTAACATTTCTTACAGTAGACAATCAGAGGTACTTTTTTTTTTCTTTTGCAGTTATAAGTTTTGTAAGGTAAATGTACATGGGTTTGGAAGCTTTCAGAGGAGAAACTAAACTGTTTATACATAGCTGTACCCTGACAAATTCTCTTGGTATGGATTAGCCTGGTGAGTGGCATGAGCATAGCCAGTTACTTAGATAGTGGGTTTCTACAGGAGTTTTTTGAATTGACTAAAGGAGGTGGTAGAAGTTATTTGTCTTGGTAGTGTGTTCCAGGTTTTGGCAATGGTGTTGGCAAAGAGGGACTTACCAGCTTCGTTTTTATGTTTGATGACAATTATGAGGTTGTGGTTACTAGATCTTATGGCTCTAGAGGGAATGTGGGGCTGAATTAGGTGCTGAAGTGCTGGGGTTATCTCAGGAAGGTAGAGTTTGTGTGCTATAGAGAGTTGCTTGAGTAGAAGTATATGAGGCAACTCAAGCCAGTTGAGTTGCTTAAGGGATAGACAGTGGTGGGACCTATATGAGGCTTCAGTAGCAAACTTGGCAATCTTTTTGTAGCAAGATTCCATTTTATTTAGATCAGTTTGGCGGAGAGTGGTCAAGATGGGAGAGTCATAGAGGATGGTGGATCGAAGATGAGTCCTTGCGATGGTTACTTTGGTGTGTTTTGTCATAAACTGTTTGTTCCTGTAGGAGGAGATCAAGTTTTTTTATTAACTTTCTTAATGGTTTGTGCTATGTGGATGTCGAACCTTAGGTTATTGTTCATTTCTATGCCTAGCAGTTTAGTGTGTGTGGTTGGACTGATTTGAATGTTTTCTTTGGAGTTAATGGTGAAATTATTATTTAGGGGAGGAGCTCTGCCAGGGCTGAAAATAATTAGTTTGTTTTTTTTTTTTTGGGATTAAGAAGAAGTTTGATATTAGTGAACCAAATTTCGGCTAGGGTGAAGTTATTTTGGGTAAGGGTTTGCAGTTCACTAAGGGTAGGGGCAGCACATATGAGGGTGGTGTCATCTATCACAAACTCTTAATAAAACTCCAGAGACTCGCAATCAGATTACAACTTAGCATCATAATTGATTGGGACATTCACCCTAACCCAGGCCCAAGCCCATCTGATGTTACCAGCCCCACAAATAACACCCCTTCTAGCCTGCAAAACCCAAACAAACCCTCCAATTCACTCCTAGTCTGTCACCTAAACATTAGAAGTATAAATAATAAAATTCATTACTTGCATGCCCTCTTGGATGTACATTCCCCTGATGTACTGTGCCTTACCGAAATCTGGCTCAAACCTTCTACCACTGATAATGAGGTTATACCCCCAGGTTATAATATATTAAGACTAGATTACATCTCTAGGAAGGGAGGGAGTAGCCATTTTGTATAAATCCACACTAGAAGTAACCAAATCTAGTACTCCACATGCCTCACTAACTGATAATTCAGAAGTACTCATTACTAAGATACAAATCAAGAAACACAAATCTATATAAACATTGTGTGCATCTGTATTCCTCCAGGTAACAACACAAATACTCTGGAGGGTATCCCCCAATGGTTGTCCATAAATTGCCCCCAAGAAACCATTGTTCTCAGGGACTTTCATATCGATTGGAACACCTGTTCCTCAGACTTCCCCACCACCCATATAAATTTTGCATGACTTTACACAGGTCATATCTTCCCCCACTAGCATCAGTAAGCCTAACTTCAGAATCTTAAAAAACACGAAAAAACTTTTAAAATAACAAAGAAGGCACAGCTCAGAAAACAGGTCTTTCGTTTAATACCAGGACTTAAAGCACTTTTCGTTTGCACCAAAGCAAACTTCTTCAGAAGTAAAAAATTAGTTACACACATCATATTTAAAACCAAAGTGGAAGTGATGTTTTAGACCACACCTTTAAAGCAACATTGTTGCTTAAAGCTATACACAGATACTATGTATCAAAAACAGTGACTATATAACTTCCAAAACCAAAAAAATTATCATAGACTGGATTCTAATAAACAACCACCCCCATATATATAAAGCAGGCACCTGACCTGAGGACATAAGCAATCACTTCCTCACCTATATACTCAGGCAAGAAAATGACATCCCTCAGCTATCCACCTTCAAAACTATAAGGAGCAATAAGAAACTTTAATCAAACTAAATTCCAAGATGAACTTAACTCATGGGACTGGGACTGACTTAAAACTGCTTCCACTAGATGAAGCAGTTTTGTACTTTAACTCTAAGTTTCTTGCTATCCTGGATAAGCATGCTCCCAAATGTACTGTCAGAACCAGTAATAAATTAGCACCATGGCTGTCAAAAGATACCAGACTAAATATCATGTGCAGAAATAAAGTGTGGGTTTCTTGGAGAACCACTAAATCCCCAAAAGACCACCTTATATGGTTTACCTTTGAAAGGTTGAAAATCAACCTACCGAACGGCCCTTTGTGCGAACCGGAATGACGAAAATCGTCAGTCCGATCTGCACTGAAGTTCGAAAATCAGCAAATCGAAAACCAGATTCGCTAAGTTTTGAACTTCAATTCGAAAGACATAGTGTAATGCAGGGGGGCAAGCTCCCTGCGCCCCCCACACCCCCCTACTTTATTATTCTAACTTCGAGGTCGCACTACAGTGGGGAAAGGGTCCACTTCCCGATCCCCACTATAGTGCAACCCGCACCAAAAATGCCGAATCTGCAGTGAGCGAATGTTATTGTGCATTCGCTCATTGCACATCTGATGCAGTTTGTTTTCTGCCTTCTGAGAACTTGAAAAGTCCTTTCGGACTTTTGCATTTCACACATGTGGATTACGCACATGTAAAGGTAAAGCCCTTGTATATATATATATATATATATATCAACAACTAAGGAATTAAATTGTAACAGCTTTTTCTTTTCCACAATTGAACCTGTAACTAATATATGTAAAATAAACCTTTTTGTAACTAAACTGTAATGTGGAGCTTTTCTCCCTGGGCCTCCACTGAAAACGGGCTCCCTGAGCCCAGTGAACCTCCCCGGTCATCAAACTGGAAATAAATAAAATAAATAAAAATAATAATGATACAAAGAAGTCTGTTACGCTAGACAAAAAAAAAAAACTACTACCGTCATCTGCAACAAAAACACCAAAATCATCCGCAAAAATTTTGGTCCAACATAAATAAACTTCTCCACCCAGGACAATCGTCTATCCCCTACCCCCTTGACTACCCTCCAAAAACCTCCAAAAATTGTTGCTAACACCTTTAACACTTTCTTTACTGAAACGCTTCAATCCCTTGCCAACAAACTAGCTCCCAGTAGCCCAAGTTCTACCGATCCCACACCCAATAATCATACCCTCTTCAAGTTTCAGCCAGTACCAACATCTTTTATTAGGTCACTAGTCAAGAAATTGAAACCCACCACTCTTTTGGCAGACCTACTACCCGCAGATGATCTCCAAAAAGCTGCTGATGAAATAGCATATCCCATTTCAATACTAATCAATAGATCTATTGTTGAAGCTTGTATCCCTTCTATCTGGAAAATCTCACACATTATTCCTCCACATAAAAGGGGGAAATTCCACTGAACTCTCAAATTACAGGCATATAGCCATCCTGTTACCCTTGGCTAAAATTATGGAAAAATGTATCCATAAACAACTCCTAGCCTATCTTAATCTGAGCAATCTCCTAGCCCCTCCCAGCACAGATTTAGACCTTGTCATAGTACAGCCTCAGCCCTTCTTTTCTTCTCTCACACAAAATCAAAACCGTAATAACAGCAAGCTCTTCTCTGCCCTCTTCCTAGACCTTTCCATGGCATTTGGCATGGTAAACCACCAGCTACTCTTAGGGACACTAAAAACACTCTCCATAGATAACATAGCAATTAACTGATTTCATTCCTATCGAAGTGGCAGACAAGCTGTACTATGGAAAGATAACTTATCTTACCTATTACCAATCACCCTTGGAATCCCCCAGGGGTCTATATTAGAATCCCTCCTATTCTCCATCTTCATTAATGATCTGTATAAAGTCATCCCAAATGCAACTTGTATTCATTATGCAGATGACTCAACCCTAATCTGTGCTGCCACCTTCCCCACAGACTTACAATCTTTATCCCAAAACACCTTCAACAAAGTAGAGAACTGGCTCACTGGTCACCAAATAAAACTAAGCTGTTACTTCAACCCCACTCGTAAGGTCTCTTTTACCATCACTCACCATAAAATCTAACAATGATACCATAATTTCCCCAGAACCAAGTACTAAACTACTAGGTGTAATAATTGACAATAACCTTAAGTTTGATGCTTATGTCAACAAAACTATTAAAACAGTTAATAAGAAACTAGGCTCTTTAAGATTTAACAATTCCTAACCCCGTCAGCTAGGACTGTGATTGCCCATACACATTTGCTGTCAACCCTTCTTTATGCCTCACCTATCTTCACAAACCTAAGCAAGTCTGACCTCAATAAACTCGCTAGCTGCTACAGTAATATTGCCAGATTTGCCACAGGTTCAGCATATAGAACACATCACTGTCTAAACCTTCAATTGCTAGGCTGGCTGGAACTACCCTACCAACTTCATTTTAACCAATTAATAGTTGCTCACAAAGTTCTCTACCAACCAGACAGCACACCCATACTGAAACATATTAAAACCCCCTACATTAACCTAAAAACACTCTGCTCCTCCAACAGAACACTAGTACAAACTGATAAATCCAACAATTCAGCTGGTGAATCACTATTTACCAACTTTGTTGGCAAAACCTGGAACTTACTTCCTGCGGAACTTACTACAGTTCCCTCCTTAACTCAATTCAAAATATCTCTTAAAAAATACCTAAAAATGCATTGGCTATGTCCCTGTACAAACCCTGACTAATTCCTACTCAAATACTATCTATAAATGAAAACCTTTTTTCATGTAGAAACTTTTATTGTTATTACTCTGATTCATTAACCAATTTAGAAGATTGATTACATGTCTCTTACCTACTGGAAAGTACTAAAGTAAGGACGATAACTTGGCACAACCATGTACTACTAAAATCTGTGTGAACTACTAAAAATGTATGTGTTCTCCCTTAAAAGTTAATCATTTCTAAATATTTCCTCTATGTATTCTAGAAAAATCTTGAATATGCGTGTATCTATTGTTGAACAAATGTCCATTTTGTAATATTTCACTGTATGTATTCATGTAAGTATGTCTGGAGCTTTTCTTCATGGGCCTCAGCTGAAAATGGACCTATATCCAGTCTGACTTTCATAATTAACAAATGTAAAATAAATAAATAAATACATTATTTATTTTTTTCTTTTAAGTTTTTTTTTTCTCTAATTCTTGAGATTTGGAGAAGATGAAGTGGAAGAGGTCTTTCAGAAAACATCTGAAAGTGCTCAAAGAATGAACAAGCCAATATGTTAATTTTTTTTTTATTCTGTACATTTAGCTAGGTAAACCCATTGGACACAAGTGTCCCTTTACAGGAGTTACCCAGGAGCATTGTCTGGGTTAAGTGACTTAGTCATATAGTAGGCAAGTAGAGGTGGAAGGAATCTGCTCCTGTACTTTGGAGCAACAGAAAATATTCTTGGAGGTTAGCATAATGGTTAAGGCATTTACCTTACAAGACAAAAGGTGCAGGGTTTGATTCTCACATGGGGTAATTGGCTAGGCTTAAAATGATCCAAAAAGCCAGTTAGCCTAGTACTAATCTATGAATCTGTAAGAAGTAACCATATGAATAAACACTTTTACCCTGTCCTAATGGAAATGCTGCACATCCGCAAGTCAAATGGCACAAGAGTCACTGGCTGTAGGGATCTCAACCTAGCTTGTGACATTAACAGAATATGATGCTGGAGAGACAGATATGTCTGCCAGAGACTGCCGTTTTTCTGGAATAGATTTCGTAGTCACATAAAACAGAGCTCCTCACTGACTCTATTCAAACGCAACCTAGATAATTGAATGGAAGACCACAGATATGCCCCTAGGATGGCACCCATGGTCAGACACCTGCTCTTCTCATAAATTTATTCAGCGAACTACCCAAAAAGAACAAATGGGGATACTTGGGATTAACATGACTGGGCTAGTAAAGGCTCTATGGCTGCTAGCCTAGTAACCTCCTATGAAGTGTTGTATGCATTTCTAATTATTAAAAAGAAAATATTTATGTAAGCTGCATGAAAATAATGAAAATGTGACAATGGTTTGTTTGTTTCTGATAATGTACATGTTTGTGTCACTGCTTAAACTGTGATTTAATAAAGATGTTAAAATATTGTCAGATCATGGTTTCTCTGATTACTGTGCTCACCCTCCATTTTGGTGCTTCCCCTTTCCTTACAGTATTGTGACCATGGCATAAGTACATTTAAGTAAGGGTTGTGTAGGAACAAAAGTATCTCAAAGTGGATACAGGGAGTTTGATTCCCCTACAGAAAACATTGTTTTGGAGTATTATTTGGGAAGGTGAATCTCAGTCATCTAAGGTCTCACAGTTTACCTTTGGATCCAGAATACATTTCTGGAACTAGTTAACTTAGCCAGATTTGTACATTAAACTGGATTTTGGGGTCAGTATTATGCAATTTATAGGTTAAGATTTTTCTATTACTGGAAAAACCTGGTTGAGTTGACAGCCCCATAAACTAATTTTGTTTGTAGTGAACACACACATGAAAAGGAAGATGTCATTCTGTGTTACTGTTGCAGTATTCTTAACATTAGGGATCTCCCTCCCAAGACAGCCCAACACTCAGCCAGTATACAAAAGCCTGATGATCGTGTATGTCACACGCATGCTCCCTGCACAGAACGCAGAACATAAAAGTGAATTGCAAGAACAGTTACCCAGAACTTTGCCACCCTTCCGAAAATAATTATTGTGCATTGGTCTAAATGCTTTGTTACTGTGTTGAATACCTAGCCATCAAATAAGTGCCCCCTTGGGGTTGCTTTTTTATTTTATTTTGCTTTCGTAGAAGTCATGTCATCCAAGAAGTAAACATTTCAGTGTGGGAGGCAGATTCCCCATAAGGATAGTCACAAACAGTGTCTCTTTTATTTGGGTGCTTCCCATGACTATACATCTTGTAGAATCTGTAAGGCATTTGTGCCTAAGACACTCAGAAGCTGTTAGTCTTCCCTGGTCATTTATCTTGAAAACCAGCAGCTTAAACAGTTAGCCCAAGGTAACATGGTGGAATCTTTTAACCCCAAGATACTCCTGCTCAGTAAGAAAAAAGGCCAAGAAGTCTTGAATGGATTCTTTAGCTGTCCAGACTCCATCAGACATCCCTCTAGAACAACGTAATAGTTCTGTAGGCCATTCGGCATCTACAGTGGATTCCTCTGCAGCTACCTTGTCTGAGCCCAGCCTGGGTCCATCTTTTTGCCCACTCTCTGAGACCTTGCAGATGTCTGCTCCGGACCTCGAGGGGGAACTGTGATTGATTATCTTGGACAGTCCTAGAGGGATTTTGCAGATATTGGTCAGGGAGGAGGTTCTGGGTTCTCTTATCGAATCTTGTCAAGGGTTAGACCTTCTGGTATTTGTTAGGGCTGATGTCCCTTCCAAGAAAAGACAAAAGCTGAAGCATGTTTCAGTCCATCCTAAGGATCCTCAAAGGGAATGGCAGCATTTTACTCGAGGCTTGTTTTCTGGCTTGATAGCACTGAAGTCTCCTCAAGGGGTTTCAGTCCTTGCTTCTCCTTGGAACTCTACCCATTCTAAATGGCTTAGAGAGCTAGATGAAGATTCAGAGTCTGATGAGAGGGGTCTTTGTCATCTTCTTTACAGATGCCTTTGGCTTATAGTTCTGGTGAGGACAACTCTGTTAGCCCCAATTCTCCTTTTCAGGAATTGTCCTTTGGGGACACAATTGCTAGGAAGATGGAATACTTTAAGTGGATTTTTTTCAAGTGTCTGATATTCAGAGGAGTTGTTTTGAGTTGCTTCAGGCGGATACTCCTAAATTGGTTTCTCCTGTGTTGGCTGCCTCGTTAGACACTTTAATTCCTGCTTCCAATTCTCCTGATTCTCATCTTCCTGCTTCTAAGAAACATAATAGGTTCTATAAAGTCCCTGAGGATAGTCAGTTTTTATTTAAATGTCCTTCCGCTGATCCTGCTGTGGTGTCAGTCACTTCTGACATTGTCTTTCAAGCTCTAGCCCTCTTCCAAACTTTTGCCTTCTGATAAGGATAGTAGGGCATTGGAGAGGTAAGAAAGTTTATACTGCTTCTACTTTGGTCTTTAGGACTATTAATTACTAGACCCACATGACCAGGTATGCTCTAGCCTTGATTGTTCAGGCTTGTCAGGTTATTTCTGACCTCCCTGATTCTGAAGGAAAATCTCAAGTGGCTTGCCATTCTTATCAAGTGTAACTATGATGCTACTGATGCCTCTTCCAGGGCTGTGGCTTTTGGGTCTGTCATGAGGCAGTACTCTTGGCTTCATCTCCAGTCTTTGCCTGAGAACATTAAGACCAAGTTGTTGGATGCTCCTTTAGATAATAAACATCTTTTTGGGACTGCTGCTAACACGTTCCCAGTTGTTTCTTTCTTTCCCATCACACCTTCAACATTTGCTAACTACCTGTGGAAAAATTCTTTTAAGTTCTGCTTGGGGTATAAAAATATCTATGCAAACACGTCCAGTCAAAAATCTTAATCCTTTTGCACTTTGTTGCATACTTTGGAGCCATACATGTGTCCTCCCATTGTTCCCTTGTAAATTGCTTTTCTACTCTGTCATACCAATCTTTTCTAACCTCCACTGACTGATTCTTTTTTTTTTTTAAACACCTTTATTAAATGACCACTTAAGACATAGGCAAACATACATCAGTAGAAAGAAAAAAAAGTATCAACATTTTTCCATTTAACACGCATTATTCTTTGTTTTCTTTATTTGTAAAACAGCTGTCTTTCAATCCAACATTACATAAATTGCTCAGTTCCTGCTTCCATTCCCTTAAACCTCACTCCTCTTCCTTAACGTTATTCTGCATGTATTGATGTTCCTGGTGCTTCACTGTTGCAGTCCTGACTTGTAGGATTTCCCACCATAGAAGCCCTTTGCCGGCCCAACTATCAGAGTATATTTTCCCCTCGTCCTGAAGCCAGTGGACACCCTGTCCAACCTCACTATGTTTGGATATAAAGGGAGTCAACTGGAGCCTTGACCTCCATTCTTTCTTGCTGTTGGAGCCCGAAGCAGAGTGCTAGTCAGTGCATCAGTCGGTCCTCACAAGAGAAAGAAGGCATCTAAAGCTAAGTACCCAGCTGGGGAGTTTTTCATGTGCTTTTTAACTAAAGTCTAAGAAAGTTGTTAACTGTCTCTGCTATGGCAAACAGGTACTACACAGGACTTCCATTCTTTTTGTGTGACTTGTTTGGGTCCTGAATACGACATTCTTAACTGTCAGTTTTGTTCTCGCTTTAATAGCAGAACTATCGAGCACAGGGCTGAGATTCTAGTTAAACATTTCAGTGAGTCATCAGGGCAGTTGTGTACCATGTCATCCACCAGTTGAACTGAAGTATATCTTCTTGGACAGAAAAAGGACAAGTACTTCAGATTTAGGTACTCGGACGACATTTGTTCACCTTCAGCTAGTCTTCCTAGGCTTGTGATTATCTTAGAAGGTGAGGCATCTTTGCAGCCCCCTTCGGTGACTGAGGTGGTGGCACAGGTCTCTATCGAGACCTATTTGGAGTCCAGTATGCTTTCAGGTCCCTCTACTTCCTTACAAGCCAAAGGAATTAGCCCATCGGTTGGGTCTGGGGCCACTTCCCAGGCTCCAGCTTCTGACGATCACTCTAAAACTGATGATGGCTCTTCCCATTATCAGGAGATCACCTTGGCCTACAACTTGTGGGAGTTTGTTGTTTGTCCAGGTATGAGTGCACTGGTCAGCCACAAGCCAAAACCTAAGACCTGTCACAAAAAAAGCTACATCTGCCGTACCTCAGCTTGGGCCTACCAGCTCCCACTCTCAGGTTTACCAACAAGACCTTTTGAGGTTGGTTGAGGATTTGATTTCCTTGGTCAGATCCAGACACCTCCCTCCTCCTGAAGCATCCCCTAGTAAAAGAAAGCGGGGACACCCCACCACATGAGTTTTCTGACTCTCTTGACTCGTAGGATCATTTTGATCATGATGAATCCACCCTTGAGGGAGGGTGCTTCTGTTGCTTCCTGTGGGGATTCTGATTCTGAAGAGAACCTTACCGCCACCTCCCCTCAAGAATATTTTCTCTGAGGAAACATTGCATACTCTGAGGGAGCACTTCAGATGGGAAACTCAGGACTACCTCCAATCCAGGAAGAGGGTTAGGGAATTCCTAAATCTCCCTTAACATAAACCCCTTGCCATTTCCTCTGTCTTAGAGCTGGTAGACAGTGTTTTCCTGGATTCCTGTTTACTACAGACCTTTTTCTCCCTGGCCCTTGAAAACCTGATAGGTTTTACCAGGTTCTAGATTCCCACAAACACCTTTTTAAAAACCCTGTGGCAGATCCTGAATTGGTGACTGAAGGCCCTATGGGAGTAAAAACTAACTTTTCCAAAAATATTTTACCAATAGTTAAGGAAAGGAGAGCCTTAGACTGGTTTGGAAAGAAAGTCTACACCTCTGCTACCCTTGTCATAAGGGCTTTCAACTGCTAGTTTCATGTGGTGAAGTACCAGGAAACTTTTTTTGGCTAGATGAAACAAAAACTGGTGGGGACTGAAAATAAGGCCCTCTCAAAGGAATTACTGGATGTATGCAACTCGTGCAATCAGGTGGCTAAGCACTCACTGCACTGAGGCTGTGATACCTTGAAAGCTGACAGAAGGGTAACAACCACAGGATCTGTCATTAGAAGACATGCCTGGCTGAGGGAGCAGTCCCTTCCTAAACATGTCAAATCCAGTCTCCTGGATGGTCCCTTGGACAAAGACTTTCTTTTTGGTCCTAAGGCTGAGGATGTCCATAGGAAAATGGAAGAATAAGGCCAAGTCCTTGCACGCTGTCAAAGACTTCAGTCAGGTCCAACCTCCTCGTTTCAGCCAGAATTACCCTACCAAAAATTGGTCCTTTCCAGACCCCCATTTTAAGCCTAGGCAAAGGAGACTCATAGCGAAAGGAGCCAAAGACACCACCAGTGGTCTAGACAGTGGCAAACAGACCCCCCAGTAGGCCTAAGGGATCCCGTCCCAAGGGACCTAGCATACCAAAGGGCGGTCATGACACTTAAATGGCACTTCTTCCCCCATTCCCCCACCTCTCCTTCTCACTCTTCCCCCTAGGCTGCAGGGGAGACTTTCCCTGCTCTACAAGAACTGGACTCTCATTGTCAGGGATCTGTGGGTTCTAAATATCATTCAGAGAGGTTTACAATCTCATGTTCAAACAACCCATGATTAGCTCAGTCTTCCCAGATATTCCACCAAACCAAAAGGCAGAGGCCTTAACCAGAATAGATCTTTTGTGTGCTTAAAACTCTGTGGAACCTGTACCAAACTGTTTACAAGGAAAAAGGTTTGTTCTCCAGACTTTTCATAGTCTCCAGAAAAGAAGGTACATGGAGGCGAATTCTAGACCTGTCAAGGCTCAACAGATTCTTACAGGTCCCAAAATCCAAAATGGTAACTCTACAAAAACTACTACCCATGATATCCCCTAATGCCTTCATGGTAACCTTAGAGCTAAAAGATGCACATCCCCAAAGAGGAAGCACACAGGAGGTTTGTATACTTCAGAGCTGGTAGCACACATCATCAGTTCTATGTTCTGCCCTTTGGCTTGTCTACTGCGCCTAGGGTTCTAGCTCTGGTGATAGCTTTCTGCAGGACAAAGGCAATTCAGATTTACCTTTACTTAGACAATTGCCTCATAGGAAGTTACTAGGCTAATGGCCGTAGGGCCCTTACAAGCCTAACCAAGTTCTATTCTTGTTTGCACGATCAGCACCTATTGTCCCTGTCCAAGAGGGACACAGGTGGAACCCCCAGGGTGAATTTATGGTTACTCATCCAGTTATCCAGATTGCATTTGAAGAGGGCCAGTGAGGTGCTGTGTTTAACATGCAATGGAAGTCTGTTCCAAATATGTGGTAACCTCTGGGAGACAAATCTGTCCCTCCAGCAGGTTCTATTAATGTCACATACCACGTTAAGGTCTTTAGAGTGAGTAATCTATGTACCATTTGACTTACAGGATATGCAGCATTTCCAGTAAAGCAGGGTCAGAGATTGCCTTTTGTATGCAAGGCAGAGATTGCCTCTAAGTAGTCTGTATGAAACAGAATAAAGTGACAGTAATTTCGGATGATCCACATAGGACAGATGCTGAAGACCTTGAATTTTCCTGTGAGGAACCTTTGTGGTCTCTCCAATTGCTACAGGTGCTTGGAAAGGTACATACCAAAAGGACGTTGCATTCAATTATTGGCCTGACGAGGAAAGAGTACAGGGGGATTATAACTTCTTTTTTTCTGGATGCAATGCCTTTACTTATGAAATGAGCAATAAGGCATGCCCTTCTTATCACTGTGGAGACATGGTGGTCAACGTTAAGTTTGTTGTCAACTTGTGTGCCCAGGTCTTTCACCACTGAGTGCCTACATAAAGAGTTGCTATTGATGTGGTAGTTAGCAGGAACATCGCTCTTACCGATAGTGATGATATATTCTTTTGCATTGAGTTTAAGGCCATGACTTTGACACCAGTCTTTTGTTTGTGTAAGATCCTGTTGTAGGATGTTGACATCATTTGGAGATTCTATGATCACTCCCAGTTTGCAGCCATCAGCAAACTTGGTCAGCCACAGAACTTTAGTTTTAGCTTACACTTCTGAGAAGTAGATTCCAAACATTAGAGGTCCCAGGACTGATCTGTGTGGAACACCATTGGTTACAGGCCTGCTGCTGGAGGTGGACTCCCCTATTTTGACTATATGGGTTCTATCAGTAAACCAGTTAGCTACCCATCTAATGATATAAGGGTTGATACCTAGCTGGGTGAGTTTGTCAGTGATGCATGAGTGGGGGAATAATGTCAAATGCCTTGGCTAAGTCTAGATAGGCTGTATGCACAGATTTCCCCTCCTCCAGGGCCTTGGTGACTGTTTCGAAGAAGTCCACCAGGCTTAACAGGCATGATCACCCTTTGACAAATCCAAACTGAGTAGGGTCAAGTGTTTGGAGATTACCTATATCTTTATTGGTAAGTGTATTTGGAGATTACCTATATCTTTATTGGTAAGTTTCATGATGATTTACTCCATGGCCTTGCAGATGAGGCTAGTCAGGCTAATAGGTCTGTAGTTCCCTGGGTCAGGGGAAGCACCACCTTTGTGCAATAGAATAACGGTGGCAGATCTTCTTCATGTTTCACTGTTGCAGTCATCACCTGTGGGGTTATCCCTGCTGTGGTAGCCCTCGGTCAGCCCAAATACCAGAGTCAATGCTTTTGTGCGCTGGCTGCCATCACCTGTAGTCTGACATCAGGTCATCAGTGCTATAAAGCAGGGTAGAAAACGTCATTACATCAGTCTTTCATGCTGTGGAGCCCGTAGCGGGAGCAGTTCGCACGAGTGCCGGTCGGTTATGACCAGAAGTTGAATTTCAGCAGAAAACGTCTAACCGAAGTCCGAAAAAGTTAACAATTCTTTCGCCTGTGGAAAGCAGGTCTCACGCCAAGACTTTCATTCTTACTGCATCACTTGATTAGGCCCAGACCACGATGTCCCTTGTTGCTGGTTCTGTGCCCTCTTTAATGCGAGAACCATTCACCATAGAGCACTTTTTGTGGACAATTATTTTCATGTTCCGTCTTTGAATTCCGAAAAAACGTAGCGATAAAGATAGGCCACACAAGGCTAAGCCTTCCATCGATGCTACCGCTAAGCAAGTCGTCAGTTCTCTGGAATTCAGTGAGGCGCTTTCGCAGCCCCTGATGCCCGACTCGCTTTCTGCACAGGCCTCTGCCGAGACCCTTTCAGAATCTGGTATGTCGCAGAAATTCACTTCGTCTTCCATGCCTTTGGCTGTCTCTGCCTCGGTTGGGTCCGGAGCTGTGACCCAAGCATCAGCTTCGGAGGAGGCCTTTTGCACTACTGATTCCAGACAAAAAAAATTACGTCTTCGCATCTGACTACCACTTCTCAGAGACCAATGGATTCTCTCAGGCCACTTCTAGGAAATCTGCTTCTAGCCACCATCTTGCTACTGCACCCCTACTCCAAGCTGAAATGCTTAAAATGGCGGGGGATCTCATCTCCCTTATCTGAGGTATTCAGGCCCACACTCCAAAAAGGAAAAGGCATCCTTCTCCAGAAATTGTGACAGACCAAGAGTCTGAGGAATCTGATTATTCTGCTTTTGAAGTTGAACAACATCCCTTAACTTTTTGAGGAGTCAGATGCAGAGGAATCCATCCCTTCTGCCTCCCCTCCAGAGAACCTCTCCTTTGGGAAACTCTTCACTCCTTCAGGGGACATTTTCAATGGGAATCTCAAGACTTCCCACAGTCAAGAAACGACTTGGAGAGTTTCTGGACCTGCCCCAGCAGAGACCCCTGGCCATCCCACCTATTTTGGAAGTGGTGGATGATGTTTTCCATAAATCCAGCTTAGCCGCTGATGCCCTGCCTCATGCTCCAGCTAAACCTGACAGGTACTACAGAGTCAGAGTACCGGATTCTCACAAATACCTGTACAGGAATCCTGCTGCAGCCCCTGAGGCATTACACAGGGACCCAAAGGAACTAAGGCTAGTTCTGCCAAGAATCCTCTTCCTTCTGACAAAGACTCCAGAGCTCTGGACAGATGGGGTAAGAAAGTATACAGCTCTGTAACACTGGGTATCAGAACACTCAGTTGTCAGTTCCAAATGTTAAAATATCAACAACACACTTTGGAACAATTAAAACAGAAGATAGCTACCTCTCCTGATGGTGCCAACTCAAAAGAGGTGGGAGAATTACTATACTCTGCTTGTCAAGTGGCCAAACACTCACTACAATGTGGATATGACTCCCTAGAAGCCTCTAGTAGGCAGCAGTGACAGGATCTATTATTAGAAGACATGCATGGCTGAAGGAACAACCTCTCCCTGATCTTGTCAAGTCTGAACTTATTGATGCACCCCTAGATAAGGAGCGCCTGTTTGGAGAAAAAGCAGAAGAGGTGCTTAAAAAGATTGTAGACAAAGCAAAATCTATGCAAACAGTAAAAGATTTCTTTCAAGTTCAACCTCCAAGATTCAGCAGGAACTTTCCGTCTAAGCACTGGGCCTTCCCTGCACCTAGCAGACAGGGCCAAGGTAAGCCCCGCAGGGACAGGCCACCCAGGCCCCTATCCCAGGGCCAGCAAAGAAGCAAACAGTGGACCACTTCTGTCTCTAAGGCAGGGAGTTCTAAGCCAAGCTTCTATGGCAAGCACTCACAATGATTCTCCCTCCCCCTCTGCCCTCCTTCACTCATCAAAAACTAGGAGAAAGGCTTACCCTCTTCAAGGACAATTGGGTCTCTCTAACCAAGGACCAATGGGTCTTAAAAATCATTTCTCAGGGACACAGATTCTCCTTCAGCAAACTCCCTGTTCCAAGAGGGTACCCAGACCTCCCCCCAAATCAGTGGCAGAGGCATTGAAGCAGGTCCAAACTCTAATATCCTAGGTGGCAGTAGAACCTGTCCCTCCAGATCAAACAGGAAATGGTTTTTACTCCAGACTATTCCTTGTTCCCAGAAAAGAGGGCACTTGGCACCCCATCCTGGATCTATCCAAACTAAACACCTCCTTGGTGGTCCCCAGATTCAAAATGTTAACCTTGCAGCAGCTCCTGCCTATGCTCACAAAATGCCTGGCTTGTGACACTAGACCTAAAAGATGGCTACCTCCACATCCCCATCAGGGAATCGTGCAGAAAATTCCTGTGCTTCAGAGGAGGCTGTCAACATTTTCAGTTCTCTGCACTGCCCTTTGGCTTATCTACTGCTCCCAGAATATTCACCAAATGTTTGATCCCGGCTATAGCATTCTGCAGACAGAGAAGTATACAGATTTACCCTTACCTGGATGACTGCCTCATTCAGGCAGACTGAAAGGAAAAGTTGCTCCAGGACCTTCTCTTTGTCAAATCACTCCTACCTTCCCTAGGGTTCACCATCTGTGAGAAAAAAAAATCAAAGCAAAAACCCCACCAGAAAAAGTGTTTTCCTGGGAGCTGTGCTAGACGCAGCAACCCAAATGGCCTTTTTATCCCCAGAAAAGCAGAGCTTCCTGCCTCTCTACTTCACCCAGCTGGCTTACAGAAGTCACCTCACTGCGAGGAAGTTCCTGCAAGCCCTGGGATACATGGCATCTTGCATCCTTCTCATCCCTCTCGCCAGGCTTCACATGAGAAAACTTCAGTGGTACTTAAAGAACCTTTGGTGTCAGTACTCCCAGTCCCTAAAGACCACGCTCCCTCTGATCCCTTGTATAAGGGATGAATTTCTCTGGTGGGTAGAGGCCTGTGCCATGAACAAGGGTCTTCCCTTCATCCTTCACCTTTCAGGCCAGACCATCACCACCAATGCCTCAGACATTGCTTGGGGCGCTCACCTAGCAGGCAGGTGTGCCCAAGGCCTTTGGAATGCCCAGCAACTACACTTTCACATCAACCAGAAAGAAATGATGGCAGTGAAAAAGGCTCTGACTTCCTTTCAACCCCATCTCAGGCCAGGGGTCCTCCTTATAAAAACAGACAACACCACAGTAATGTGGTACATCAGCAAGCAGGGGGGTACCCAATCTTACCCCCTGTGCAGGTTAGCCATGAGTCTCTGGTTTACAGCCATCTCCATGGGGCTACACCTAATTGCCCAATAATTACCAAGGATCAACAAAACACTGGCGGACCACCTAAGCAGAAACTTACTGGACTCCCACGAATGACGGCTCCACAGAGAAATCTTTCTGCAAATCACTCAGGAGTGGAGGACCCCAGAAGTGGACCTCTTTGCCTCGCACTTCAACCACCAGCTGCACAAGTTCTGTACCAGGGAGTATCACCTCCTAGCATGGAAGGTGGATGCCCTGACCTTCCCCTGCAGCTCCCATTTTGTGTACGCATACCCTCCTCTGCCCCTTATTCCCAAAGTTCTGATCAAAATAAGAGAGGAGAGACCAAAGGCCATCCTCATTGCTCCAGATTTGCCCAGACAGCATTGGTACCCCTTATTACGCAGTCTGACCTTACAGCCCCCAAAGCTTCTTCCCCTGATGTCAGACCTCTTGACCCAGGAGATGGGGAGTGTACTGTACCCAGACCTACAGACTGTCAAACTTTCAGCATGGCTTACACACTAAAAACCAACAAGGAGTCCCTGTTAAGCAAACAGGTTCTGGACATCATCACAGAGGCCAGAAGGCCAAGCACAAGAAAGTCGTATGCAGGAAAATGGAAAAGATTCTGCTCCTGGAAACAATCAAAAGGGGGCAGTACCTCCCAACCTTCCATCCCTCTCATCCTCGATTACCTAGCAGAGTTGCTCAATAGTGGCCCCTCTTTCTCCTCTATTAAAATCCATGCCTTGGCCATCTCTGCCCATTATGATTCAGACCCATCCATCTTCTCTTATCCTTTGATTAAACAATTCCTCAGAAGGGCTTCTAATATCAGGCTTCCCAGAAGGCTTCCGATGCCACCCTGGGACCTGAATTATGTGTTAGGGAAACTAACCTTACCTCCTTTCGAATCTGCCCCTTCAACAGAATTGAAATGCCTCTTTTGGAAGACTGCCTTCCTACTAACAATCACCTCAGCCAGAAGGGTCTCGGAACTTCAAGCTCTCCTGGCTGTCGAGCCCTTCAGAATTTTCCAGGCAGACAGAGTCTCCCTGAGGACTAACCCCTCCTTTATGCCCAAGATGGTATCTGATGTGACCCTTAACCTGGCTATGCACCTTCCTACCTTCTTTCCCAACCCTCAAAACAAGGGGGAAAGAATTTTACACTCACTAGATGTACACAGACAACTCCGATACTATCTGGACCATACTAAGCCATTCAGAAAAACAGACCAGCTTCTTGTAAGGTTTGCCCCAGGGGCAGAGGGGAAGCCCATCTCCAAACAAACCATTTCCAAAGGGATTTCACACTGTATCCATTTTTGATACAGACTACATGGGAAACCCATCCCTAAGTCTATCCGTACCCACTCCACTAGGGCAACCTCCACTTCCATTGCCTTCCTCAGAGGAGTACCTACCAGGGACATCTTGGAAGCGGCCACCTGGACCTCTGTCCATTCCTTTACTAAGCATTACCACCTACCTCTCCTTTCTAAGTCTAGGGCAGGGTTTGCCTCTGCAATTTTGCAGGGCCTCCTGACCCATGCCTAAAACTCATCCTATCCTTCCACCCGTTTCCTCAGATTCGGGAATCCTCCCACAGGTGGTGACTGCAGCAGTGAAACACGAAGAACATTGTACAGTTGTGTACACTTACCATAAATGTAGATGTTCAAGTGTATTCATCGTTGCAGTCTTGGTTTCCCTCCCTCCACCCTCCATTTAACATCTTCCCCTAGGGGGACACAAGCTTCCCAAGGTGGCTTTTAGCCACCAGGACCACTTCTCTCTTTTCCCTTGTACTTCTGAAGGGTTAGGGCAAGAAAAACTGATTTAATGACATTGGCTGCCCTGCTTTATAGCACTAACGACCTGACATCAGACTACAGGTGATGGCAGCCGGCACACAGAAACATTGACTTTGGTATTCGGGCCGACCAAGGGCTACCACAGCAGGGATAACTCCCAGGTGATGACTGCAACAGTGAGTACACTCGAACATCTACATTTATGGTAAGTGTACCCAACTGCACTTTTTCCATTCAGCTGGGACGAAGCCGGTGCTTAGACTATGATTGAAAAGAGTACCCAGTGGTATTGCTAATTCTTATTGGAGTCCATGTAGAACACAGCCTGGGATGTTATCAGGTCCCAAAGATGCTGTGTTTTTGGCATTAGAGAGGGCATTTGCAACCTGCTCTTTAGAGTTGCGAGGTAGGAGACTGGTGGTAGAGATGTCATGGAGTATGTGTGGCAGGGAACAGGGGGAGTGAAGTTTTCACAGAACGTGCAGCCAAGAGGTTAGGTATGTCTGCAGGCTCAGTATATGTGGTATGATTAACTACCAGTTTGGCACACATCTGGGCCTTTCATTTTAGGTTACGGATGTATGTAAGAATGCCTTATGGTTGTCCTTAGTTGAGGAAGCAAATTTTGATTTGTAGTTTGCTTTGGAGGACTTCACAAGAAGTCTTATTCGCTTGTTAAGCGGAGGAGAGTGTGTTTCCAGTTTAGGGCTTGCTCCCTCTTACTCTTAGACAACAATTTCTTCTCTTATTGTAAAACTTGTTAATGGCAGATGTTAAGTTGTCAATCTCGCCTTCATTCTTGCTGGATGGGTTCGGAGCCGATCCTCGGCTCCGACTCGGCCATTTACTAAAGCTCGAGAGCTAATTTTACCGGCTCGAGGCAACCCTATATCCCATGATGCAAGGCGATGACTACCTAGATCTCGTTTGCCGCTTTCGCTTGCGAGGTGCTTTTTTTTTACCAGCTCCTGGTAAGTTTTTCAAATTTCAGACTTTTAGTCTCTCCCCTTTAGTTTTAGTCACTACCGTTGTTGTGTAAACTCTTAACGATTAGTTTAACCCTATTTCCGTTAGTGTTCCCTATTTTTCCAGTTATTTATCCCTTCCCCTAAGTTAGGCCTTAAGCCTCCACCTTTCCTAATTTTTTGTCAGGGATTTTTGTGTGGTGTTTGAGTGTGTTTGTATCCCTGTTTTAATTTTTATTGGATTGGGTGTTTATTGTGTGTGTGTCTGTGTTTTTTGTCACTTAGTGTTTCCTTGACACAGTTATGTCGAAGGACACAAAGGTCTCAGGCTTCAAGAAGTGTGACTCGTGCTGTCAGAAGATGTCTCTGACAGATGGTCACACTTCTTGTGTTTACTGCCTGGGACCTCTGCACCTGCAGGACTCTTGTGCTGTCTGCCATGCCTTCAGCCCAAGAGTCCTGCAGGAGCGCAGAAATAAATTAATACTGAGGGGCTTATTAAAGCCTGAGAGCTCCCCGACTAAGTCGGCTCCGGGGAAGCCCTCGAAACCAGTTAAGCCTTCGGCTCCAAGCCCTAAGCCATCGGCTACTGGTTCGCCTTCTGTGACAAGATCGGCTCCGGCCGGAGCCGATCCTTCTATGTCACAAGCTACAGTATCGGCTCCATCCAGCGCCGATACTGCTAAATCTGGGCACTCAGTGTCGGCTCCGGCTGGGGCCGACGTATCCTCGGCTCCTTCGGCTCTACCTATCTCAAGAAAGAGATCAAGATCCCCTTCGTTGGAGTCGATACATTCGGCTCCGAGATCACCCCTGCTCTTGGAGCGAAGCCATCGGAGCCGGTCTTCTCGGTCGTCCAGGCTGTCCGACCACGACCTTGAGAGAGTGGTGAGTAGACTATTAAAGTCTTAGGCATTGGCCCAAATGCTCCATAGCCCGTCTCAACAGACGGTAGCTATTACACATCCACCTAACATTCCTCCTTCGACTCTCTTACAGAGCTCGGAGCTGGAGCTCCTCGGAGCCGTGACTGTTATGACTTTGGAGCCGATACCACCCCCCCCTTCGGCTCCGTCGTCCTCTGCTCCGATTTCCTCCTTGATGCCTTCATTGGAGGGATCCGGGCATCTGGTCTCTTTCGTCGGCTCCAAGGGGGTGAGTGGCATCGGACCCTTGTCCGACCCCGTTCTCCCTCTCGGAGCTTCGGCGCTGGTGAGCTCAGCCCTGACATCAGCTTCGGAGCCGTCCCTGTCGGTGCGGCCTGGGGTTCCTATCTCTTCGGAGCAGGAGCCTTCTGGCCTCTCTGACGGGGGAGCCTTCGAGGTGATGAGGAATGTACTAGCCCCAGGGCGTAGTCAACGGTCAGTTCCATCAGCTTCTCCCACTACAGTGCCTGCTGACGTCTCTTCCCACTCTCTTGCTCCCGGACCCAGAGACCCAACGCCTCAGGTTTCCCCACTGGGAATATCTTCCTCTTCCGAGGCTTCTCCTGACCCGTCAGGTGAACCTCCGCGTAAGAGGACATGTAAGAGGAAACATCTAGACTCCCCTGAGTCTGTTACATCCGTTACTGACTTGGATGAGTCGGAGGGATCCCCAAGGTCCCCCTCTGAGGATGTCTCTTTCTCAGACATCCTTGAACTCCTTAAGCAGAGGGGGAACTGGCCTTCCTTTAATCCTTCCGAGGATGAGTCGGTATACCTGGAGGCGTTCGGGTCTCGACCCTCCACCTCCTGGGTGTCTCTGCCTTTCGACCCTCTTATGGACGTGGTGGCTCGGAAGGCGTGGATGGCCCCGGATTCGGTGGAACCCATTCCTCGGAGGCCTTCTAAATTCATCACGGCCCCACCCGATAGGCAATATTTGACAAAAGGTGTCCCGGTTGATGCCATGGTGGTGGCTGCAGCCACCAAGAAGGAACTAGCTTGATCCTTCAGTACCTGTCCATCCTCCTAACAAGGATTCCAGGACTATGGATAGGTACGGCAAGCGTATTTTTTCTTCAGCGACCTTTGCCATGCGGTCGCTGAATTACTTGTGTCACTTCACCCGCCTTCAAAGAGATGTTCTTAAAGAGTTGGGAGAAGTTTTACAGGATCCGTCAGCTGCTCGGTCCCAGGATAAAATTAACTCACAGCTAGGAATCCTAAACTCCATTGTTAACTCCTCCATGCGGCTCATTTCATATGCAGCCGATGGAGCGAGTAGGGCCGCAGGCACAGGAAGTGGCTTTAAGGCGTCAATCCTAGATGCAGCTTTGTAATTTTGCAGACCCCTTCAAAGCGTCCTTCACAAACTCTCCTTTTGATAGTTCGACCTTGTTTGGACCTCAAGTGAAAGACACCTTGACTAGATGCGAACAAGATGGCAAGACTCTTTCTGCCGTAGAAGTCCGTTTCTCCACCCCTTCAAGACCTTACCCAAAAGGTCAGAAGGGAGGGAAAATGTGGTTCCGCAAATCTCAAGGAGTCATGCCTGACGCACAAGGTCAGTTTACCCCCAGAGGCAGAGGGGGTAACAGCAACAGATGCCACCCTAGGGGCAGAGGGGGTCCGCAGAATCAGGGTAGCAGGGAGCCTCTCTCTGACAAACCCTTCCAGCATCCCTGAGATGTTGCCCGATTGTCCACCTTCGGAGGCAGTCGGGGGGGAAGATTATCGCTGTACCCAAAAGCCTGGCTTTCCCTTTCTCAAGACAAATGGGTACAGTTGATTATATCCGAGGGTTACAAAATTCCCTTTATTCAAACCCCAGTTCAGCAAAAAAGAACCCTTCCAGATGTTCCACCCGGTCTAAGGGAACTAGCAGTACCAGAGATATCAAAACTGCTAGCAAAAAGAGCCATCCAGCCAGTCCCAGCAGACCAAATAGGATCCGGAATCTACTCAAGGTTCTTTTTAGTACCAAAAAAGACAGGGGACTGGAGACCAATATTAGATCTCAGCAAACTAAGCAAGTTTGTAAAGAAAATAAGATTCCGGATGGTCACGCTTCAGTCCATTCTACCCTTTCTGGGCAAGGACAGTTGGATGTACTCGGCGGACCTTCAGGATGCGTACTATCACATAAAAATTCACAGGCGCTCCAGAAGGTTTCTCCGCTTTCGGCTGGGGGCCAGTCACTTCCAATTCAGAGCCCTGCCATTTGGACTCACTACAGCCCCCAGAGTGTTCACCAAATGTATGGCACGGTTACGGCTCACCTGAGACGTCAAGGATTCCAGGTGTTTCCATATCTAGACGACTGGCTCCTCACTGCCACCACCAGGCATCAACTTCTCCAAGCCAGAGATTTCACCATTCACATTTGCAGAGGGCTAGGGATTTCTATAAATTTCGAAAAATCTGCCTTGTCGCCCTGTCAGTCTATTACCTTTATAGGCGCCAAATTGGACACCGTACAACTTTCAGCAAAGTTAACAGACCAAAGGATCTTGGATATTCAAAACCACATCCATGTGATTCTTCACAGCGACAAAATTCAGGCCAGATTTGCTCTGAAAGTATTGGGTCTTATGGCGGCCGCCATAACACTTCTTCCCCTTGCCCGCTTTTACAGGCGTCTCCTACAATGGATGCTGTTCGCCCAATGGTCCTTTCAACGACTTCCCATGCGTCACAGGATCATAATAACTCCAATTTGCAAAAGGTATCTGACCTGGTGGATATTGTCCCCTCAAGTCCATCAGGGCAGACCCTTTGTTCCTCCCGCCCCGGTCGCCACGGTTACATCGGACGCCTTCCTGATCGGGTGGGGGGGGGCATTATCAGGACAGGATGGTCCATGGCACTTAGCAACCTTTCGAATGCCACCTGCACATAAATGTCCTGGAGATGAGAGCAGTGCTTTTAACGTTGCAAGCCCTCCACAACTCTCTTCCCCTGGGAACTATTGCAGTCCAAACGGACAATATGTCCGTAGTGCGGTATATCAACAAGCAGGGCGGAACCAAGTCCTATCCACTGTGTCGAGAGGCACTCAGACTTTGGCAGTGGGCAATCTCTTCTCAGCGGTTTCTGATAGCAACGCATATCCCCGGGAAATCCAACATCATAGCGGACAGGTTGAGCAGAGCTATTCTCATGCCTCACGAGTGGTCTCTCAAACAATCTGTGACGGAAGAGATTTTTCAGAAGTGGGGCTTTCCTTGCTGTGATCTTTTTGCTACCCCTCAAAACAGCAAATGCCCCGACGACTTCTCTCTCTTCCCCCTTCCAGGCCATCCCCCCAGAGACGCTCTAATCCAAGATTGGCCCCGGGGACTTCTCTGTGCTTTTCCTCCTTTCCCTCTAATACCACAAGTAATTCAGAAAGCAACCGCCTTGAGAGCCAAGATGATTCTCATTGCCCCTTATTGGCCTCGACAGATATGGTGTCCGTTCCTACATCGTTATCTTTTGGTACAGCCATGGCATCTGGACCCGGTTCCAGATCTTCTGACCCACCAGTCGGGGCAGCTGCACCAATCCATACCTTCTCTCAACCTCACTGCTTGGTTGCTCCACTTCCATCCCTAGCCAGGCTTCCTATGATTTCTAATCCCGTCCGGGATATCATAGTAGCTTCCCTTAAATCTTCCACCAGAAGGATTTACACTAGTAAATGGCAATGTTTCTCCTTCTGGGCAAAAGCTAGGAACATAGATCCCTTTACTGCTCCGATTCATTCGGTCTTGGACTTCCTAGCGAGATTTTTCATTCAGGATCTTCTTCCTCCACAGTAAAGTTCAGCTGGCAGCCATTTCAAATTTTCATATCGGCTTGTTGGACCACAACATCATGTCACATAAACTTTGCAAGGCATTCCTTAGAGGTATATTTTTACTTAAACCTCCGATTAGAGACCCCCCACCACAGTGGGATCTAAATTTAATTTTAACATCCTTGATTGTTCCCCCTTTCGAACCTGCGGCTACCTGTTCATTGAAATTTCTTTCTTGGAAGACACTCTTTCTAGTCGCCATTACTTCTGCCAGGAGAGTATCTGAGCTTCATGCCCTCTGCATTCGTCCTCCCTACTTAATCTTCCACAAAGACAGAGTTTCTCTAAGGACTAATCCATCTTTCTTACCCAAAGTGGCATCGCAGACGAACTTAAATCAGTCTATTGATCTTCCAGTTTTTTTCCCAAATTATTCTAATAGAGCGGAACAAAAACTACATTATCTCGATGTTCACCGCCAACTCAGATATTATCTGGACAGAACCAAACATTGTAGGAAATCTGATCAACTGTTTTTATCCTATGCAGAGAACAGGAAAGGCCTTCCAGTATCCAAGGTAACCCTATCTAGATGGCTGTCTTTTGTTATTACATGCATTTATCAGCTCAGAGGTAAAGAGTTGATTTCTAGGCCAAAAGCCCATTCTACCAGAGCACTAGCTACATCTACAGCTTTTCAGGCTAGACTTCCAATAGACACTATTTGTGCAGCAGCCACATGGGCCTCTCCTCATATCTTTGTTTCGCATTACAAATTAGACTTGGCCTCCAGAGACAGAGCAAATTTTGGTTCCACCGTTCTCAAGAGTCACCCAGGATAGAGGTGCTAGGGACACGGTCCCATCCAGCAAGAATGAAGGCGAGATTGACAACTTAACATTGAGAAGTTATGTACCTACCATAACGTTCCATGTTAGTTGTCTTCTCTCACCTTCTTTCTTGCGTCCCGCCCACCATCCCCCTAGCCTGGTCAGACCGAGAAGATTGTTCTTCTTCCTTTAAGAGTCTTGATCCAATTTTTCCAGCTAATCAGCTTACTAGTGTCACTAGATCAGGTTGATCTTTTTAGGGGGATTATTATTATTATTACCTCTTCCTCCTCCTCTCCAGTTGGAGGAATAAATTGCATAATTTTCCTTAGCTACCAAACGAGATCTGGGTAGTCATCGCCTTGCATCATGGGATATATAGGGTTGCCTCGAGCCGGTAAAATTAGCTCTCGAGCTTTAGTAAGTGGCCGAGTCGGAGCCGAGGATCGGCTCCGAACCCATCCAGCAAGAAAGAAGGCGAGAGAAGACAACTAACATGGAACGTTATGGTAAGTACATAACTTCTCATTATTCACTAGGCAGGTTTGCTCTTTTTTAAGGAGCTTGTTTTGGTCCTCAGGTTTGCTCTTCTTTAAGGAGCTTGGTTTGGTTCTGTCGGGTACGGCCGATTCAATGCAGTAAAACAGGTGCTTGTATAAAGCATTGGTGTAGAACTCTGCAAAGTTGCCAGTTCCCTCTGAGGGGGGAGGTACAATGAAGCGATTTATACCATCCCGTAAGAGGTTATAATCTGCTTTAGAGAAGTTTTTTAGTTTAGCTGGTGCTGGGGGGCAGGTGTGGTAGTTACTTTGAATGAGACTGATTTGTGGTCAGATCTCATCTTGTAAGACCTCACAATGTTGGTGCTACAGTGGTCCCCCATATTGGTAAGCACCAGATCCAGGATGTTGACACCCTTTGTGGGGGTGTCAACCAGCTTGCCCAGGGCATTGGAGTTAACAAAGTTGAGGGACCTTTGGGTAAGTGGGTTTAAACATGAGTAATTTTCCCAGTCAGTGGATGGGTAGTCGCCCAAAACCATGGCGTTTGGATGTATCTTGATAGACTCAAGTAGGTCCAGACAGGCAGAGTGGGTGTCCTGATTCATGGAGGGAGTCGTGTAGCTGGCAGTGGGGCAATGACTTCAGTAGGTGTCCTACCAACAGTTAATTGCACCTGAAGTATCTCCAGTGAATCATGTTGTTTAACCAATCTGGAGGTGTAGTTATCATTACTGAATATTGCTACACCGCTTCCTTTAGTTTTCACGCCTTCAGTTTGTGGTCTGAACGTATGGAAGTAGGTGTAACCCAGTATGGCTGTGGTGCTATCTACAGCCTTGAACCAAGTCTCCGTGACTGCACAAATGTCTGCATCTTCCAAGGTGAGGACTGCTACCACTAAGTGGAGTTTCGTGTCAAGACTCCTAGCGTTTAGCAGCATAACCTTGAGGTTGTTTTTAGATGGAGTTTTTACGTTGGAAATTTTGTCCTTGGGATACTGCCTAAAAAAAGGCATTATGGGGTGGCAAGAGCCTTAGCCAATAGCCGAAATCCCAGAGGTGACAGATGAAGACCATCTCTGGTAAAGCATCGAGGTCTGTTGATCATGTCATCCCAGGCTGACATACTGGATCCCTTTAGAATGACACCAGAAACTAAGCTAATTATTGAAGTCAGTTATTTTTTGTTTGCAATGAGTCATCATCTTAGGCGAAGGTAAAATGATGCCTAAGACTAAGGACATACCTACCTGAGACGCACAGTCCAAGAGCTCAGTCATTTCTCCCTTCATATAGTCCAGAAGCGGACATCTCAAGTCATTCACACCAACATGGACTATGACAGGGTCATAACAGTGCCTGTTGTTGAGAGACTTGAGTGCATGTGTGATATGGCTTATCCTGGCACCTGACAGACAGCTGACCATGACCTTTTCCTTGTCCAGTCTGGTGAGAGAGACATCTGTGTGTCTCACAATGGAATCAGCTATGACTAATATGCTGGTTTTGTGTTTTGCCTTAAGGGCTTGACAGGTGAGACACTGGTTCGTAAGCTGTTATGTGGTATTGTGCTGTGCAGAGGAACTGTTGTGTAGTGTGTTTGTGTTTGTGAAGTCTTTGGTGTTTATGTATGTTTCTGTTGAGGACCTCTGCATATGTAGGTATGTGTGAATTTGGTTTGGATGGAGTAGGATGTGAGATGTGCATGCTGACAACCCACTCATTGTCATATATACTGACTGGTGTGTGAGAGACAGCATGGATTCAAGGTTGTTAATATAGTTGCATCTCTCACATATTGAGTTTGTGTGGACTATGAGTAGAGGGTTGTCTATGAACATAAGCCCGTTACTGCACTGCCTCAGGATGCCCATGTTGACCAAGCTGGCTGGCGAAACTGTGGGAAATTGTATAGTGATAGGTAAATTTATATGGTCAGGAAAAGAGGTCACACTTACGAATGGCTAGTGGGTGAAAGGTTTGTTGGTACCTCTGAGGCTAAGCTTAGTGTTCCACCTGACAGTAGAGAAGGTCCGCGGAAAATTTCTGGAGGAACACAAGCAAAGTGCTATGGGAAAATTTAACAAGCAAAACATTTGCGTCTATAACCACCAACGGTAGCCACCACTATGTGGCAGTGCACAATGGTGCACTACATGCAAACAAGCACAACCACGGGGCTTAAATAAAATGAGAAATAACCCTTTTAACTCAAACTAGCCAGTATGGACGCTCTCTCTGAGCTCTACTCCAGTCACCCTCAATTAGATGGAACCCAGACAGCACTCTCCTCCCATAAAGGGTACAGAAGGGCCTTCACCAGCAAAGATGGTTTGAATTTGACATGCAGAAGTTACAAAACAGACCCAGAAACAGCTAACCTGGAACTGGGCAATGCTGTAGCTGAACTAGAACAGTATACAGTAAAATGTGGCAAAAAAAAAAAATTCATACAATTAAAACAGACAGTAAAATGCAAACACAAATTAAAAGTGCATTATAAAAGCAAAAACAGGCACTTACAGTTAGTTGGAAGCAATGGAGGGTCTATATTATAACCATGAAACCTCACATACGCGAATACGGAAACGTCGACGCATATTGAGCGAACCGTGAAAACATTGAACGTCCTGAACTGAGAAATTCAAAATGTCGAATCGGCATAGTTGGCCAACTGCACCGCCCGCTACGTACTACCTACCCAAACAAAATAAATAATCCACATACATACACTTAACAAAACCCTACTTCTAAACCAAAACTAAAGCTTACATATATTACTATGTATGCACTTACCTTAACCCGCACCCTAACCCTAAGGTCCGTAACTATTGCACACTTACCTTAAGGAGCTATACCAGAGAAGGGCCAACTATGACGATTCGACATTTCGAATTTTGCACTTCAGGACGTTTGGTGTTTTCATGGTTCATGTGTCGACGTTTCCATATTCGCGCAACTGCGGTTTTGTGGTTGTAATAGGTAACCGCAATGGATGCCTCATAGATCTTTCAATATCTCAGTGAAGAGCTGGTTTTAGTGCTCAAGTGATGCCAAACAGTCTAGATTCAGCAAGTCCTGAATCTAGCCTATGCTATAAAATGCAGAAGTAATAGAAACTCAAAGTGCATAAAATCACAGTCACAAGTGCAAAAAAAAAAGAAAAAGTTTAAATAAAGGAGCAATTCACCAGCAATTCACAGCTTAGAAGGGTGTAGGCCACACACACTCTCGCCACAAGAGTCTTGACCTTAAACCTTTCTAATGTAAAACAACTAGTTCTGGAGCCCAAGTGCTTAAGCCAGAACTGAGACACTTCAGAATAACAGACACAATAGGCCTTCAGCCAGCAATTTCCAGCTTAGAAAGGTGTAGGCTATCCTCTCCTGCCACAAAGGTTTAGATCATGAATCCTCCTAATGTAAAGTAACTGGTTTGGAACCCAAGTACTTCAACCACAATAAAGATACTTAAGTACTATAAGCCTTCATCAGCAATTCCCAGCTTAGAAGGGTGTAGGCCACATTCTCCTGCACAGAGTGTAGACCACAACCCTCCCAATGTAAAATAACTGGTTTGAGCCCAAGTGCTTAAAGGACAGCGACGAGATATTAAAGCAGATTGCTTAACCTGCTGTCTCTTTTAGTCTCTGTTCATTGATACAGCCTGGAAAAATCACCCATGCAGCTTCAAAAACGAATCCACTCAACCGTTTTCCCTGTTAGGCTTCCTACCTTTCTATACTGTTTTACTTTCACTTTGAAAACCAAGTTGAAAAACCTCTAGCTGGCTCTGAAATGATGATGTCACATCTGCCAGAGCTCTTGCTCTAGATCCCGGGACATTTCTTCCCCCAAAGTCATGTAATCCCCTCCTGATTTGCATGCTGTATAGAAGAGCCAGTGGACCTCCCACATTGTGATGTCAGAGCTGCCGTGCCCAGCCCACGCTTAACCTAGCAAAAATGTCAAACTATAGGTTCATAGGTTCATAGGTTCATACTAGGCTATCTGCCCAAGCCTAGCTCATCGCTTTGTGGCTTAGGCCACCCCTTTAGTATGGGGAACTATACCCATTATTTTTCTGTGCCTCTGTCGAGCAGTGACACTGAGGAACAAGGCCAGTGCTCTGCCTCACATGTACGGGATTTTGTTCCACAGCATAGGAGTCTTTGGGTGATGAATTTTAAGTCTCCGCCCTTGTGGCTCTGATGGATCTAGATTTTGAGTATTCATCAAATCTGGGTTGACATGGCCTTGTATGTAAAGGTCACCTGAGAGCAGCGTGGCGACTGAATAGAGCTGGAGTTCTTTCAGTCGGGCAGCATAGGACAGATTTTTGAGACCCTTTATCCTTTTGGTGAGGAACTTTTGTGGCCTCTCCAGCTGCTGCAAGTGTCGGGTCAGAAATGGGGCATTGTACTCAATCATTGGTCTGATGAGTGATGAGTAAAGGAGACTATGACCTCCCTTGATCTAGATGAGAATCCCTTCATGATATGGTGGAATGACAGACTACTATCAACCTGGGTCCCCAGGTCCCTGATAACTTCTTCTGTGCTCAGTGGATTGCCACCTAACCTTGTTTTTCCGAAGGGTATGACTATGCATTTTTGGCATTTAACTTAGACCCTTCTGAAGGATATCTGTGTCAGATGTCAGTCATCTGCAAACTTTGTCAGCCATAACCCTCCTGTGTTTGCTTGTACTTGGAAAAGTAGATGCCAAACAAGAGTGTGGGACACCACTTGTGACAGGCTTTGAGTCTGACATGGCGCCAGCAGCTCTGACCGCAACCCATCTTGTGATGTATGGGTTGACATTTAAGCTGATGAGTTTTTCAATGATACGCCAGATCGAGGTAGGCTGTATGGACTGCCTTTCCTCATCAATGGCTTTGGTGACTGTTGGCATGATCTGCCTTTGACAAAGCCAAACTGGGTTGGATCCAAAGTCTGCAAATTCCTATGTCTTTATTTATGAGGTCCATTATGATCCTCTCCATGGCTTTGCAGATAAGGCTTGTCAAAGTGGTACCACAGTTGCAGTGCCCCCCCCTGCACACGATCCAGAGGTAAGACTTTGATTAAACAGCTGTCCTAGCTGTGGGTTTAATTCCTCATTGAGTTCATGGAGCACAACACCATCAGGTCCCATGGATGCTGTGTTTATAGTGACTGGGTAGTCTTACCTTTTTAAGATTTTCTCTATCTCTTGTGTAGTAGCTCCTTTTTGTTGTAGAGTTTGTTTATGGCCACACTAGTCTTAGAGTGTGAGTCGGGCTTTTGAGAAGTTCTTATGAGGACCTCAGATAGATTAGTTTGCTGATCTCACCAGTGAGGTACACCCTCCGTGTTGAACATTGTGGATGATGAGATCAAGTATGTGCTCTCCTCTTGTGGGGATGGTGACTAGTTGTTCCATGGCATTTGTCCTATGATGAAGGGCCCCCTCCTTTCTTGGTATTGTCCAGATTTTGGGGGGAACGCATGATATGAGGTAAAGAATCCCAGGGTGACAGGTGGCAAGCCCCTGCTGAAACAGCGTGGCTTGTCGGATACTCCTGCTCAAGGGGTCATACCTGTCTGGGCTACATAATCAGAGAGCTCCTCAATGTCTCTTTTCATGCACCAGCTGAGCAGGAGAGGACACTAGCAACGACAAAAAAAAAAAAACCGGGGACCGTGGGTGACCGAGAAATGAGGGGTGCCTTTTTGGATACTATCTATGACAAGAGTGCCGTACAAGGTAATAAGTAGGTACTGAGCAAGTGCTACGCTTACAGATTAGAGAATAGTCTACTTGGAGTCAAGTAGAGATGATTTTTTAATTAGGGATACGCTGATTATAGTTGAGGAGAAGGTAGTTTAAGAAAAAATTTGAAGAGTGGACTTTAGGTAGCCCTAATAGTTTAAAAACTTAACCGGGCGCTGCCCTAGTGTGACTCCTCGGAATCGTCGCGTAAAAGCGGCTTTTATAGCAGGGGGGCTGGAAAGACAGGAATGACCCAAATTGGCCAACAAACCACAAGTCACTGCCTAAAACCACCTCCGAGAATTGACCCCTGGCCAATAAAAAAACTACAGTTTCAAGTCAACCACCTCCGGGGCAGGGTAGCTGCTGCAATGTTAGTCCCACCCACTGATAAACACAGAGACCCTCCTTCAGCCCAAGCAAATGGCCTCACAGAAACTTTCAAAAGAGGTAAGTCAAGTTATGTTATAACAGTATGGCAGTAAATGACCACACAAGAGTGCTAGGTCAAGGAAAGAAAAAATTTAAAAAAAAGTGCAAAACAGGAAATCCAGAAAACAGCTTTGGTTTGTGCTCTGACCCTAGTGGCCAATAAAACTACAGTTTCAAGTCAGTAACCACCTCCCGGGGCAGGGAAGCTGCTTTTTTTTTTTTTTTTTTTTTTAGAGATAGAGCAGGTTCACAAGTAATATCAAGTTATAACAGTGCAGTAAATGACCCCACACAAGTACAGCTACTAATACAGAAATCAAGTTTAACAAGCCAGAAAAGATAGAGAGGTTCACAAGTAATATCAAGTTATAATATGCAAGTTTTAAAGAAAAAAAATTTAAAATTAGCAAACAGAAATTCAGCAAAACTTTTTTTTGTTGTGCTCTAAATACAGCTACTAATATAGAAATCAAGTACAGAGAAAAAATTAAAAAAATCTCAGTGGCTCTCTTCTTCTCTCATTTTTTCCTCTTGGAGGGTGCTTCACCAACAGCCAACAAGCCTGAGCAAAATGGCCTCACAGAAACTTCAAACAGTTTCAGGAACAGCAAGCCTCTAATATCAAGTTATATAAGTGACCCCACAATACACAAAAGAGTGTTAGGTCAAGGAAATAAATAAGTTTTAAGAAAAAAAAAATTTAAAATTAAGTGCAAACAGGAAATTCAGCAAACAGCTTTTGGTTGTGCTCAAGTCAGTAACCACCTCCGGGGCAGGGAAGCTGCTCAATGTACACAGACCTCCTCCTTCCAGCCAAGCAAAATGGCCTCACAGAAACTTTCAAATGCCTGTAACTGAACTTTTCTCTCAGAAAAAAGGGGAAAAAGCAAGATTTTTTTTTTTTTTTTTTTAGAGAGATAGCAGAGGAACAAGTAAAGTAAAGTTATAACAATAGTAGTAAACCCCCCACACAAGCGATTTAAAATTAAGTGCAAACAGGAAATTCAGCAAACAGCTTTTGGTTGTGCTCTAAATACAGCTACTTTTTTGAAGAGCCCTACCAATATGTGACAAAGTACAGGCAGAAGTACAGTAACAGCTGCAAAAACTAAGAGCATAAATTTGCAATGACCATACGTAGACATTAATTGCATGTTTTTACATTAGAAGCAGATGTCTGTCACAATTAATCAACAACACTACATCAGATTACAAGAAGTATGCAATACCATAATTTTCTTAAATTACTACTTAAAAAAGCATGTGGGTGCTGTCATGCAAGTCTGTGAAATATTTTGTGTTTATAGTGCATTATTTGTTAGCTATTTAACCAAACAGGAAGGAAAAATAAGTGGATGCGTGATGCCTTGCAAAACAGTGATTATTCCCAGTGCTATGGAGCTTGGTTCTAAATTTGACAGGAGGAGTGCGACAAAAAAATCTCTCACTGTAAGGAAGGAAAGGCTGACAAGAAAAGAGTACATTAGTCTGGTCACCTGCTGTGAGCTGTCAAGTCACATGCAGATAATGGGTCAGATTACCCTTAGCTCTTTGACAGCTAGGGAAGGTAGGTGTGAAGGGGGAGGGGCGATACCTTGAAGAACTAGATTTCAGCCTTCACAAAATAAATCAAGTTAGCATTTCTAAGAAGGAAGAGCAATAAAATGCACTTTTCAGTTCAGTTCTGTAGCATTTGCACTGCTTGTGTTTGAAGTAGTCATTGAAAAAAGATAAAATTTTAACCAAAAGTAGGTGTCTATAACACAGCAGTGAATGCCTGTAAAATCAGTGGACTGACAGGAGCTTTAGGGAAAATGTGCAGATGTGATGCAATTTTTTGGAGGCAAACAGTGCATTCTGGGATACTTACAGTCAGAATTATTTCAGGATGCAAGACCACATGTGGTCAGAGTCAGAAATTGCGTATAAAAATATCTAAAAAGCTCTAAATAGTTAAAATGTAGGAAACACCAAACCATGATGAAATAAACATGTTTTTTGATTCTGTGGGTGCGGTTGTCCTTCAACCAAAACTAAGACACTTTCAGAATAAGAGACACAGCGAGACTTCAGCCAGTAATTCTCAGCTTGGAAGGGTGTAGGCTATCCTCTCCTGTCATAAGAGTTTACACCACAATTCTTCCTAATGTAAAATAACTGGCTTGGAACCCAGTTCCCAAGTGCTTAAACTGGAACAAAGACACTTAGAACAACAGGCACAGTACACCTTCACCCATCAATTCCCAGCAGAGAAGGGCAGAGGCTACCCTCTCCTTCCACAAGAGTGTAGACCACAAACCTTCTTAATGTAAAATAACTGTCCTGAAGCTCAGTTCCTTAAAACAAAACTGAGAGACTTGGAGTAACAATTAAAATTTAATCAGGCTACTAACAACCATTAATAAATGTAGCAGAATAAATGCAAAGGAACACTACTTTAAGAAAAAGCAGCAAAAGCAAAATAAAGTAGGAAGAGAGACAAACACAGTAAAAGCAACTGAATAGAGTGTATTTTTTAGTTAAGTAAAAAGGAAGGAAACGGAAGATAATTCAAGGTTAAGAAACTAAGGAGGTGGGCCTTCCCAAATGATCTCACTGTACTCGGTAGAATGAACCGATACGATGGGACTGGGTGTGTCCAATATCAAATTTATAGTAGAGGCGGGCAACTCAGAAGCCACCAAGTTTTAAGAATACAGCAACAGTTGGTCTGGTGCACGGGAAAAATAAAATGGAGACGGAATCAAAACAGAAAAGGTTTCCTGCAGTATCAAGGATCCTTGGAAATAAGTTCACTAACCCTGTGATATGTTCACAAAACACAGCTTTTGCAGTACAATGTTAAAACAACAACCTAAGAGCAGTACAGTAAAAAGCAGATGGTTCAGGCAACAAGCCTAGAAAAACTCAAAGCAGACCTAGATTATACCCAAAACTTACTAACTAACCTCATTGAGGTTCACCATCAGCACCCAAAAATTCTCATGATTCCCCTGGCCAGACAACATGAGAACTCAAGAATGTGTGGTGCCAATAATTCTCAGTCTCTCACCTTCAGAATAAAATTGCTTCCTTGCCTCAGGAAAGAGTTTGCCTGTTGTGTCCAAGCATGCTCTCTGTCTGGGCCTTCCCTTCAGGTTCCTCCCTTAGGACCAATCACTGACAACAGATTCATCAGAAATAGCCTAGGAAGCCCACTGCAACAACTTCCAGACTCAAAGCAGATGGGACTCCAAGTTCAAAAGCAAACACATCAACCCAATAGAACTAATGGCAGCCCAAAAAGGTCTGATTACAGTCAAAAAGAAATGGAAACCCGGAGTCTTCCTGGTGAAGGCACTCAGTACCACAGTTATGTTCATAGACAAGCAAGGGAGATTTGCTGTAAACCTATTTGCCACCTAGCCATGGACCTTAGGGAAACCGCAAACTCCCTAGGGCTGCACTTTATGGCACATTACCTACCAGGAGAAAACAGTCAACTACTGGGTTGGCTCAGCAGGAGTCTGCCAGACCTACTCAGGTGGTGACTGCATCAGAAAGCATTTCTCAGCATATCCGAAAAATGGGGTGTACCACAGATGCGCCTTTTTTCCACTAAAGAAAATGCTCACTTGGAAAAGTTTTGCTCCAGGAACAAAATTAAGTTAGCTTGGAAGACAGATGCCTTTTCATTTACTTGGACAGGTTTATTCCTCTGTGCCTTCCCCCAATACCACTGCTACCCAGGTTATTACTGCAAAAAAAGGGAACAGGGGCCAAGGGCAAATCTTATAGTCCCATATTGATTGAGGCAGCACTAGTACAGTCTATTGCTCAGTCTAACCAACAGAGAGCCATGTCTGCTGCCACAGAAAGTAGACTGTCAGTGCAAAACAGGCACAGTAATACACCCCAACCTGCACACACTTAAATTGACAGCTTGGATGATACCTTGATCCCATGAAAGGGGTTGCTTCTCAACAAGCAGGTCCTGGACATTCTAAAAGCCAGGAGATCTAGCAGTAGGATATCTTACTCTGCCAAACAGAAAATATTCATTTGCTGTAGACAAAAGGGACAAAATCCTCATCAAGCCATGATCCTTTTGATCCAGTCATACTTATCCAGCCTTTTTTGAAAAAGGTCTCTCCTGTTCTTCTATAAAAATCCATGGTTCAGCTATTTTTGCTTATCTGCCTTCACAGCCTCCTCTCTTTTCAAATCCCCTCATGAAACAGTTCCTGAAAGTGGTTGTCCACATTAGGCTTCCAAGAAAACCTCCTGTTCCCCCTTGGTACCTCAATTTCATTGTAAAGCTAACCCTCTGAAACAGCGGCTTTCACTGATACAAAATTCTGGACCTGGAAGACAGCCTTTCTACTAGGCATTACCTCGACCAGAAGTATGTCAGAGCTTTAGGCCATTATGTGTGTGGAACCTTTCATCATTTTCTACACAGAGCATCTCTCAGGACCACCCCTTCCTGTATTCCCAAGATGGTGACAGAGACTTCTTTAAACCAGACCATATGCTTGCCTGCATTCTTTCCTAACCCTCAAAACAAGGAAGAAAGGATCCTTCATTCTTTGGATTTACATAGACAACTGTGTTACTACTTGGACAGCACCAAGAATATCAGGAAGTCAGACCAACTTTTTGTGGCATTTGCCAATAACTCTGAGGGGAGACTAGTTTCTAACCAAACTATTTCCAAATGGATCTCCCAGTATGCATCTTTTTTCTACAGCCGTCATGGTAAGAACCCCCTGATGCTGTGAGAACACATTCCACTAGGGCTGCTGCTACATTTACTGCCTTTCTTAAAGAAGTGGTCACTAAGGACATTTTGGAAGCAGTTATTTGGCCCTATGTGCATATCTTCAACAAACATTACCATCTTCCTACCGTGTCCAAGTCCAGAGCAGGGTTTGCCACAGCCATTTTGTGGGGCATCTTTGCATCTCCTTAATCCTTCTATTCACCCTCCATTCAGCTTTTGAAATCATCCGAAAAGTCAGGACAACAGTAGTGAATACACACAAACACCTTACATGTATGTTAAGTGTATAGAACAGTATTTTCATTCAAATTCCATTAGTTTTTCCATAATTTGCTGCTTCCCTTTACTAATGATCCTACTTCAGTTCTGTTATCTCCTTTACAATATTTAGTACTTCAATTACATTTTGTATAGATTTTGATTTCCATTTTGTAGCACTTGCTTTTTTAACAGCCAGTAACATTAAACTTAGTAAGGCCTTACTATGTCTAGGCAAATCAGATCTGTATCCCAGCTCAAAACAATGAGTCTAAGGTTGTCAATTTTCATTCTGTTCTCAGCTGATGGGTTTGGATTCAATCCTCGGATCCAACTTGGCTCCTACTAAAGCTCGTGTAACCAAAAAGCTCTTGAGTTTCTCCCAAACCCATAATGCACCAACCCAAAGCTACCTCAGATCTTGTTTGTTGCTTTTTGAGAAAGACTTGGTTGGCCTAGCTCTCAAGCTTTCACAGATAACTGATAGTTTATCTTTTAAAATCTTTATATTTTTTTCTGATCCCTTACCTTCATAGAAAATACTACATGTTCTGTTGCCATAGTTGGTAATTTTTCTTTCACTTTATTTATAGTACAGTATTTGTATTCTTGAATTACTATTGTTAGTAATTTTCTTTCTTTCTACATTTCTACACTTTAGTGTAGCCTTTTATTGCAATTGCTGTTAGCTTTCTTGCTGCCTTCTTTCTTTTCAAGAAAAAAAACTGTTTTTACTTAACTTTTCATTTGTATAGTTGCTAGTATAATGGTGGAAAAAGACCCCACTAGGTTTAAAAAGTGCAGGCATAAGCTACTGATGTTAGATGTCCACATTGTGTCCTTTTACTGCCTTGGGCCATTACATCTGTAACAGGATTGTTCGATCTGCCATTGTTTCAATCCTAGGGATCTAGTAGAAGAAAAAAATAAACTCATATTAAAATGATTATTACCATCTTTTTTTAGAGAGGTGATATCTGGGGCTTAATCCCCCAAAAATAAAAGTAAAGAACTGAAGCCTTCATCTCCAAAACCTTCCACCTCATCCACCACAGTTTTGGAGCTGTCTAGGAAAAGGCCTAAATGGGATCCAGAAAGATCCAAAAGTTCCTTGCCCTCGGATCCAAGGAAGAAAAAAAGTGATGGATTCAATTACTTTGTATCCGAATGCCTCGAGTCCTATAGTTCTTCCCAGGACAAGATATTCGGTATCCACTGATCCTGTGACTTCAGGGGTGCTTTCACCCTTTTTGGAATGACACCGATCCAAGTCCCCCTCTCCTGTCTTAACTCGTTTGTCCAGAAGCTTGATGGAGGAAGCTGTGGAAAGAATGGTGTGGAAGATCCTCTCTCCATAGATTCAGATGGGGGTCTTATTGGCTGCTATCCCTTCAGGTCAGAAGGTCCATTCTTCAACTACACCCCCACTTCAAGTTCCTCCTCTGATTCCTTCAGTTGCTTATGAGTCTCTGATTCAGATTTGAAAGTAACATTATCTTCGGATCCAAAGCTTAATCTGAGTGCTGTAGTTCAGATTTCTTCGGATCCAGAGGGCTCTCAGAGCTGAAGCTTTCCTGTTGGATCAGAGGTGTTGGAATCTACTGCAAAGTTGTCAGAGCCATCTCTGCACCTTGGAGCTTCAGTTGTGAAGAGGGTGTTTTCTGCTCCAGCAGAATGGATGGATTCACCCCCCCCCAGATCTTCAATCTTCTACCTTGATATCCATGTGCTTGGAGCCTCATCACTCTTGACCACAGAGACATCCAGTCTGAGACCTCCAGGCTTGCAAGCAGGGAATTAGTTTTTTCCAATACCTCCCCGGAACACCTCACTGAGGAGATCCCTAGGAAGAAAAAGTGCAAGAGAAAGCACTTGGACTCTCCACAAGAATCGGTCAAGGGTGATACGGACTTTGATGAAGGTGAAGGGTCCCCATGATTACCTCAAGAAAATGTCTCATTTGGAGATATCCTTGATCCTAAAACAGATAGGTGGTTGGATGCCCAGCAACCTTTCATCTGAGGAGTCAGTATTTCTGGAGGCTTTCACTACTGGCCTGTCTACCTCCTGGGTTACTCCGTCTGCTGATGAGCTCATAGATTTGGTTTCTCTGCAGACGTGGAAGAAACTTGACACAGTTGAACCCATACCCAGAAGACCAGACAAGATTCTGGCACCTCCTTCCGGGAACGAGCTTTGGTCTAAAGTGGTGCCCACTGATGCCATGGTCATGGTGGCAGCCACCAAAAAGGAACTTGTCGAACATAGTTCCACTGCTCATCCCCCTAACAAGGAGTCTAGGGCAATTCACAGGTTTGAGAAGCATTTTTATGTTTCAGCGACCTTCGCCCTAAGGTTGCTGAATTATTTGGCACATTTTACTAGGTTGCAGAGGGATTTGATCAAGGAACTTTCAAATTCCCTCTCAGGTCCATTTCTGCAGAGATCCAATCATCCATGACTTCTCAGTTGGCTATCCTAAGATCTGTTTCAAATTCATCTATGAGGCTTATTTTGCATGCAGCCGAAGGTGCTTCAAGGGCAGCGGGTTCAGACATTTCCATTAGGAGGCATTCCTGGATGCACTTATGTGACTTTGTGAAGCCCTTCAAGTCTTTGTTCACCAGTGCTCCTTTTGACAGCATTTCCTTATTCGTCCCCACTGTGAAAGAAACTTTATCCAGGTGTGAGAAGGATGGAAAGACCCTGTCTGTAGTGGGCGTACGTTTTTCGACCCCTTCAGTGACTGTTTTCTAGAAATCAATGAGATGGTCGAAAGATATAGTTCAGGAAATTCCAGGGTACTTTTCAGGACACACATGGAGGAAGTTACCCCGGGGCAGAGGGGGGAACTCTATTAGTCGACTGCCTCCACGGCAGAGGAGGCCTGCAGAATTAGAGGTCCATAGATTCTTTCTTGGACAAGCTCCTACCTTCTCCAGAAAGGAGGCCCAATTGCCCACCCCTGGAGGCATTTGGGGGTTGATTATCCCTGCAGCAGAGAGCCTGGCTAGACGTAACAAAAGATACTTGGGTGCAGAGGATTATATCCAGAGGCTGTATAATACCCTTTTCCCTTCTGCGTCCAATCTCAAGAAAAATCCCCGATGTTCCACCCAGTCAGAGAGAAAAATCAGCAATTCAAATACAAAAGCTGCTTAAAAAAAAGTCATCCAAGAGGTCACATCAGACCAGATAGAATCCAGAACTTACTGAAGGTTCTTTTTAGTGCCAAAGAAAACAGGGGACTGGAAAACAGTTTTGGATCTCAGCAACGTGAACAAGTCATTTCAACAAACCAGGTTTCAGATGATCACAATACACTTCATTCTCCCTTTTCAGGGCAAGGACGACTGGATGTGCTCAATAGACTTTCAAGATGCAAACCATCACCTAAGGATAAACATACAATCCAAAAGGTACTTGGGTTCTGCCTTTTGGTCTCACCACAGCCCCCAGGGTGTTCATTAAATGCATGACAGTAGTAGCATTTTCTGGGTGTTTCTGTATCTAGACGATTGGCTTATTACACCTCAACCAGGCATCAGTTTGTAAGGGCAAGAATGCAGGTTCTCCAGACTTGTTCTCATCTGGGAATAACCATAAACCATGACAAGTCTCAGCCAGTACTAACTCAGAATTTGGAGTTTATAGAAGCAGTTTTCAAAACAAAGTAAATGATAGCTTCACTGCCTCCCTCAAGAGTACAGACTGTCAGATCACAGATCAGAAAAAGAATCTGTGGTACCAAGATTTCAGCCCACTTGGTCCTTCAAGCTCTAGGATCAATGTAAGCGGCAATAACCTTAGTACCATTAGCCAGATTTTATATGAGGATTCTCCAGTGAGTGCTAGCAACACAATGGTCTATACTTTACCAGCCAATGTCCGCTCAAATATGAATCACTCAGACATGCAAGAGAGATCTCAGGTGGGTGGATTCAATCAGATCAAGTTCTACAAGGCCGTCCGTTCATTCCCCCTTAGCCCAAGGCGATAGTGACCACGGATGCTTCCCAGTTGGGGGGGGGGGCATTTTCTGGGGAAAACAGTCCAAGGCACTTGGTCCCCTGAGGAGACCAGCTTGCATATCAATGTCCTAGAGGGGGGAACAGTGCTTTTAACATTGCAGGCCTTCCAGGATGCTCTCCTTTCTGGGATGATTGCTATTCAAATGGAAAATATGTCAGTAGTTTGGTACATCAGCAAATGAGGGACCAGATCATACTCCTTGTGTCAAAATGTACTCAGTGTGTGGCGATGGGCGATCTCATCAAAACCACTTCCTCATAACAATGCACATTCTGGGGAAGTCCAATGTGATAGCAGACAAACTGAGCAGGTGTTTTCTTCTACCTCACGAGTGGTCTCCCATCAAGAATGTGACAGAAATAGTTTTCATTGATGGGGCCAGCCTTGCTGCAATCTTTTTGCTTCTTCCATAAACAACAAATGCAGCAGCTACTTTGCCCTAATCCCCCCACAAGGGGAAATCACAGAGGGATGCACTACTTCACAATTGCCCCCCCCCCCCCCCAGTTTGCTTTATGCTTACCCACCAATCTCAAAATTTCTGCAAAAAGCTGTCAGGTTGAAGAACAAAATCATCCTCATTGCACTTTACTGGCCTTGGCAGATTTGGTTTCCCTTTCTTTGACCTCACTTCACCAACCTTGGATTCTAGATCCGATTCCAGACCTCCTGTCTTACCTGTCGGGCATGATCCACCCTAGCATCTCATACGCCAGGCTGATGGCCTGGTTTCTCAAATTCCTTTAATAGCCAGACAACTGATGCTGTCTTTCCCTGTCTGACATGTGCTTTTATCTTGCACGTAAGATCTGCTGCACGGTCCCAAATAGCAAACAACCGAAAACACCAAAACGGACCAGCTGTTAGGATGTAAATAATTTTATTGCTTCAATAAATCATAATATCAGCAATGGTCAAAACCATGCTGAATAAGCAAACCGGTTTCGGCTAGTGTTAGCCTTTTTCAATGCCCAATATCCAAGATATCTTGGATATTGGGCATTGAAAAAGGCTAACACTAGCCGAAACCGGTTTGCTTATTCAGCATGGTTTTGACCATTGCTGATATTATGATTTATTGAAGCAATAAAATTATTTACATCCTAACAGCTGGTCCGTTTTGGTGTTTTCGGTTATGTGCTTTTATCTTGCCATAAACCTTCAACACAAAAACTCTACACAAGTAAATGGAAAAGATTTGTTTACTGGGCACAACAAAATAATGTTGAGCCATTTTCAGCTTCAGTACATAACATACTTGAATTTTTAACTTTTCTTTTTAAAGAAGGGGCTAGTTTCTCAGTGATTAAAGTTCATTTAGCAGCAATATCAAATTTTCACATTGGATTTTAAGGTTCTTCAATGGCCTCTCATAAATTGTGCAGAACTTTCTTGCGAGGTACTCTCCTTTTGAGACCTCTGTTTAAGGACCCTATTTCCCCATGGGATCTCAGTCTGGTATTACAGGCGCTAATACATTTCCCCTTTGAACCAGCAGCTAAATGTGACCTTAACTCGTTAAATCCGAGTGATGCCTCCAGATGCATCTGCAGTTACCTCCTACTGACGTCTGTAGGCAACAAATATTGTTTGTTCATATTTGCATCAATAATACCAAAACCATGCTCTGTACAAGGTATTAAAATATTTCATCTTTAAAGCACACAATGTCAAACTCAACTATATTAATATTTGACCTCTGCCTAATGCAGGTAAAGAGATATTGCTGTTTTTATTATATTTGTTTAAATATCCCAACAACCAAGTAACACAGACAGAACTCCTCTGCCTCGTATGAAAGCTAGATGAATAAAATGCTGCTTGACAGTATGTGTGTAACTTAAGTGGTTGCTGAGATATCTTAAGTTGTTTATAAAATATTACAAACGTAGCAGTTAATGTGTTTACTGTGGCTTATAAAATTCAATTTAAGACCTAGAACCTAAAATAGTTTGTGCTGAAAAGTTTGCTATTTATACTTTCATAACCTGTATGGTTCCAGAGTTGGATGTAAACATTTATTTGAAATATGAGGACATAATTTGATTCTGTCAAAAGGCTTAGGTTCCTCCCATTGAAAGTTACAGTGCAAACTTCCTGAGCTCCATTGGAGTGAATATGTTAAGTATCTTACTTGGAAATTGGAAAACTGTTTTTCTAGTAGCCATAACCTCCACTAGACAAATTTCAGAGACTCAAGCCTTGTCTTCAAAACCTCCATACTTGATCTTTCAAAAGGATAGAGTGATGCTCCAAGCAAATGCTTGCTTCCTTCCCAATGTGGTGTCAGAATCTCTAATATCAATCAATCAATTAATTTACCAGTATTCCTCCCTAATTTTGCAAACAAGGGCAAATACATATTGCATTTATTGGATGTTCACAGACAATTACATTTTTACCTGCATAGAACAAAAGAAATCAGAGAAACAGATCAATTGTATTTTCTTTTGCAGAACTGTAATTGGGTAAACCAGCTGCAAAAGTAACTTTAATCAGATATCTAACTGATCGATTGTATTTCTTTCATCTATAGCAAACTGGGTATTACCTTACCAAAACAGATGTGTGCTTATTCAACTAGGTCCATGGCAACTTCTTCAGTCTTTATATCCAGAACTTCCATGGATGATATATGTGCAGTAATGACTTGGGCTACTCTCCGTACCTTTGTTCCTCATTACAAATTGGATCTGGTCTCCAGGGGTAGAGCATCATTTGGTTCAGCTGTGCTCAGGAACATCGTTAGAGTCCGCCCGGGATTGTAGGTAGCTGGGGACTTTGTCCCATCAGTTGAGGATAGAATGAAAATTGACAACATCAGATAAAGAAGTTATGTACTTACCATAGCATTCCATCTGTGTTCTCCATTTTTCCTCAACTTCCCTTCCTGCCCACCAGCCCCATCTCTTTTGTTTATGAACTTCTGGACAAATGAGCTGTTTGTGGGACATCATTGTCCTTTACGTTGAGCTTCAGATATAGTTTTTTCCTTTATAGAGCACATACAATTTTTTACATCTTCTAGATTCATGCATGTTAAACATTCCTTTCTGGAAAAACCAGCAAACAAGATCTGTGATAGCTTAGGGTGGTTCATTGTGGGTAAGGGAGAAGTTCAAGAGCTTTTAGGTTGCCACAAGCTTTAGTAGCCGCCGAGTCAGATCCGCGTATTGGATCCAAACCCATCAGTTTAGGAAGAATGAAAATAGTCAACACAGATGGAATGCTGTGGTGAGTACATAACTTATTTTTTCTGTAGTTACAGCTGTTTACTCCTGTAAGATTTCTGATAACATACTCGGCAGGGATTTTTTTTAAGACTTCCTACTCATCACATTCCCCGCAAACATGCATGCTGTCAATTACTTCTCATTTTTCCATTACATTTATTTATTTAACATTTGTTTAGCAGGAAAGTCCAACTGGGACAGGGCACATTTTCAGCTGAGGCCCGGGGAGAAATGCTCCAGATGCATGTCTTTGCATATGTCTCTTAACATTTGCTATCTACCAGAGGAAAAATTGTCTGAAGTCATCTTGGGGTGTAAAATATCTGTGCAAACACTTCCTAGCAAAAATCCTAAACCTATGTAGTGTAGTTGAGAGCCATACAGATGTCCTCCCATTCTTTTTTTGTAAATTGCTTTTACATTCCCTCTTCTCAATCATTTCTAATCTCCATTGATTTATTCTTATAGTTGTCATGCAATGTTTTATATGCCTTACCTGTTATCCCCTTTTTTAACTGAAGCATCTGTTCTAGTCTCAACTAAAAACTCTGCCATAACTGGTTTGGCACTCCCCTAGCCATTTCTGTTTGCCAATACTTCATCAGTTTCTGGTAAAGAAGGCAGTTTATTTTATTTAAAATTTGTTTACAGAAGTAGAGCACTGATCAGATTTGACATGTTTCATTCTCAGCCCAGGAATGCAAAGAATTATATCTTGGGAATAATGAAAACACACCAACAAAATACCATTATGAGCTAATAAACAGAGCATCTACAATGGTAATATGTATTATTTGCAAAATTCAAGGCAAGTCTTATGTTGAAAGTGAGGTGCCTGTGTGATTATTACAGTTGTGTGTTTAAATAGGCATGATAGGTTAGTTTAGTAGAGTGAAGGATATTAGACTTAGGCTATGAGTAGCTGAAAGGAGAAGTTCTATTAAATAAAAATGTATGTGATTGCGTAGTGAAGAATGATGCAGTGCAACCCACCACGAGGGGACAGTAAATGTGTTAGTAGTAAAAGAAAGAAAGACATAGCTCAGGTTAGGCAATATGGTTGGATGAGAGGCATTAACATTTAGATAGAGATGAGGCAGGCCTATAGTTGAGTCCCAAATTTTGGATAAGTTGAGGTGTCTTTTATTCATGGGGAGAATACTTTATCATTCTTGAACCTGTTATAGAGAAGCATTGATCTGTACAATGGAGTTTGTTTTTTGGGGGTTGCAATGTTGGGGCACAGTGGTTGTGGTTTCTGAGGTTGTAAGAGGAAAGTTTCTGATTAGTGTAGCTGCTAGAGGAGAGAATATCTTGTTGACTAAGAGTTTGAATAGTTGGAGTCCTAGGAAAAAGTCAACCATTTAACAGGGAGCCATTTTGCAGTTTCTAATCTGCAGTCCAGACTTAAGCTTTACATCATACCACTGTATTACCTTCCCTGTTGTTTGCTCCCTCCCAATACCTTGGTTTCTTTCCTGATTTTCTCCACTAAATTCCAGCCCTCTCTTGTCCGTTTTCTATACCATTGTAGCCATCCCTATTGGTAAAGTCTCTTTTCTTCAGTCCTGGGTTGCCTTAGTTCTTGGAATGCTTTATGCTACTTTATGAATACAGTGGTCTAAGTGGTGGTGTTTCTCTTTAAGGACCTACATCCAAAATGCTGCTCTCTCCTTATTTTCGTATACCCTCCCCTATTTCATCATCTTTGAACTGTTGAGGAAACAGTACTGTCAAATGATACTGAGTTGGCAACATAGGTACTCAAATTCCTAATGTTAATATCAGTGTCATTTATAAGATAGCAGGTGGAAACATTTTCATTGCCAAATAGAATCATACTGCATTTCTTGGCATTTAGCTTAAGGCTATTTTTAGTACACAGAGTGATGACATAGTCAAGCATTTGGTGATCTTGCTTGTTGCTAGGAAGTAGGGGCTCTTTTAGAATGCAAATTGTTTCTGAATGACTTACCAGCGATATAGATTTTTGCTTTGGCTTAGCTGTCAAGCCTGTTACGCTGTGTTCTGCCAGAGGTGCTACTGCTTCTCCTGAATTTTTTTTAGGTATTTCAGAAGGTCATAATCCTGAGGAAGAGACCTTGTCTTCCATCCCCACTTTACTTGTGGATTACAGGCCAGACTGTCACTTCAAAGTCAGGTGTCATTTTGCTGCAGCAGTTATCCAGAGTAAACTGGCTGAGGCTTGCATTCATCATCCAGATGTGTAGATTGCTATTGTATCCAGATTTAGTGAGTTACTGGGCAGAACGGAATGGGTGAAATTTCATACTATAGCTGAGGTGGGAGCTCTTCATGAAAACAAATTTGTCACCGTTTCTGGCTGTCCAGTCTGATCATTCTTTCTCCATTACTCATTCTGTCTTGTTAGGTTCGTCTCCTTTTTAATGTTGTACTGTTATGGTGTCTTGTTTTGCATAAATGTCAGATGTCTCTCTGTTGTGGTCAGCTCCACTGACATAAAGTGATAAGGCCCTGACTATGGCTAATGTGTCGCAAGTTCACTTATCAGCTCAGTTACCTGTTAGTAGTGGCATTGGGAGGATAAGCATGTCCATCCTGGGGTAGTCCAGCAGTTCAGGTCACGAGGTGCCACAGTGCCCCTGAAAAGAAGAGTGGCAGACAGACAAATTGACCTGTGTTTTGTATGCATCTTAAAAAATATATTTATGGTAGCCTTCATTACAGGTGCTGGAAAACAATGCAGTTGCATGAGGAAGGTGTATTGGCCTCCTGATGTGACATGGGCCATGCATCCCCCACCCAGGGTAGGTGTTAGGCCTTAAAGAGAAACCCCTGCTGGCTGCCTGTATTACTACTTATGTAGCTAACTTTCACCCAAGAGGAATAATTGTCTGGTTGGGAAAATGGTACAGCTGATGATCAGCAAACAGCAGGGAAAAAAAAAAAGGAAAAAGCTTGTAGGAAATGAAATGTCCTTGCTGTGTGTGCATAATGAGATTTACACATACCATCAAAGCTGGTGTGCATATCACTGGCTGAGATTAGAAGTGGCTGTTAAAGTAATGTGTATCATAACCAGTTTCTAGCACTGACATACAGTGAGCAGACAGTGTATTAGTATCATATGTAACACTGATTTGAATGCATTAATGGTGTCCCGAGAGCAGCAGCTTCTCTGTATGCCACCAAATGTGGGGGTGTTGACAGTGTCAGAACTGATATACAAGCTGCCCTATTGAAACAAGGAAGGTTTAGATGCCGTTTCTGCCATACTTATTAAAGATTTAAATTAAGTTCTGGTACTGTGTTTACAAAACCTTGATAAGTACTCACTCCACTCAAGACACAGTACTGGACATTTCAGATACCCATTAAGGAGATTGCAGGAAAGAGGCATAGACACTTTTGGAGAATGTGTAACATGTTGCCTTGGCAGGGCTTATATCCATATGTTATGAATTACAGGAGAGAAAAAGAAGAAGAAGGTTGCATGCATCTCCTAATTTCTTAGTTTGATGTTCACTGTATACTTTATTATAGATGTGAATCAGTAAATCAAGTTAAATATTATCCTTTTGCATGTACTGTTGTATCTGGTACCACTGATACAGGTTATTCAAAAGAAATGTTTTCTGTTTTTAGAGACTTCCTATTAACTTGATTTTATTTTTGACAGGATTCTCCGTTTTATCATCATTATGAGCTGGATATGAAAGATTATCCCTTAGGAGAAGGAAGTTTTTCTATCTGCAGAAAATGCTTAAAGAAGAAGACAGGCCAGGAATTTGCAGTTAAAATCATCAGCAGAAGGTACAGTGTAAAAGAGGAAGAAGATGAATATACGGACTGCTATTCCCCTCCCAAAGTTTGTTATAATTATAAGTCAAAGGTTCAGAAATTGAGTGTTGATTCTGACAGAGCTTTTTTATTACAAAATGTTTATAACAACTGCCTTTGTGTATTTATGTAATTCATGCCAAATGTAAGCAGTTACTGACTGATAAATCCAAGAGACTTGGAAATTTCTGCTACCAAGATACCAGACTGACTTTTTAGTTAATTTTCTTTGCAGAAGAAAAAATATACCAGTTAGGGTTAAACCTCCCTGGATACAAAACTGCAGTATTTGGGCTAATGTTCTGCTGGCAGATGGAGGGAGTACTTCAGACAATTTCTGAATGAAGAAAATCCCACAGAAGCTGTGCTGTCCCATGAACAGCCAGCAATGAAAAGAGAAAGATCCCACCTTAGTAGAAGTTTGGGAGGTGATCACTACTAAGTGCTTGTAAAGGGTGACAAGTATTTTTAAATGTCTCTACTTAAGTCATTCACCACTGTGCATTTTATGGTTCCAATCAACACTTGCCTAATTGTTTGTGTTCTGAAGTATGAAGAGCATTGAGAAAAATGAAGTCAGGAAAAGCAGAAGGCTCACACGAATTCACTGCAGATGTACCCATATGTGAACTGGTTCAGGAATACCCAAGTATGGAATAACATCAAGTATTTAGGTATATGGATTAAAAAGTATTCAGATATGTGTGAGGAGAGTAAGTGAAAGATAGCACAACAATTGCAAAGTTGGAAGCTCTTCATTATGGATGTGGATAATTAAGATACATGCAATGAAAATGTTTTTAGTCCCTATAGTTTCTTGTACAGGTCAGGCATATTTTTATCAACCAGTGGAAAAGTTGTGGATTATAATAACGAGTTGAAGAAAATTGTTTGGTAGGGGAAGAAGGCAAGAGTTACATAAGATGAGCCTTCAAGTAGAGCAAGGTGGTTTGAGATTACCTGTTCTGAAAGAAGACATCTGATGTTGTCAGTCTTCATTCATTCTTGACTGTTGGGTCTCTGTGCCTACCTCAGAACCAACTCTGCCGTTGTATCAAGCTCGCACCAGCCAGAAACTCTCAAGGTAAGGCTACCCAGAGTCCTTCTCTTCCATTCCCCCCAGATCTCATTTGCCACGTAGAATTTAGGATGCGTCAGCTCTGCTCTCAGCTAAGTGCTAACTTTTTCATATTTGTATGTGTGCATATCTATATATCTATATATATATATATATATATATATATATATATATATATATATACACACACACACACACACACACACACACACACACACACACACAATTTCTGTCTGTTTAGCTGTAAACGTGTTACTTCCTTAATATTTTTCTTGTTACTGCTCTATTTTTTTGAGTGTGAGTGCTGTTTCTTTCCCCTTTACCTTATCGGTAAATACTTGTCATACATCGTTGGTATAGACCCTTCCCTTCCCTCTTACCTCTGGTAGTTCTTTAAATACCATAGTTGGTATTCCCTTTGTTCCTCCCTTACCCTTTGTGGTATTTTCTTCACTACCATCATTGGTACGACCTTCTTTTAAAAAAAAAAAAAAAAAAAACAATTCTGTATTCCCTTTTCTCTTACTCCTTGTGTGTGTAAATTTGTGTCTGTGTGTGTGCCTTGTTCAAAATTTGAAAGATGGCTGAAAAGCATAAAGGAACTACTGGTTTCAAGCAGTGCGACGAGTGTGGCAGAAAGATGCCAAATTCGGATGGGCAACTTTCCTTGTATGTATTGTTTGGGGGTGCCACATTTAGAGATTCAACCACCTTGTGAGATCTGCAAGGGTTTCAGAGCTCGAACCCTTGCAGAGGCGCAAAACAAATTGATCCTCAAGGGGCTGTTATAATGCCCTTTTGGTGAGGTTTTATCTGAGGCAGAGACATCTAAATCTCCCAAAAAGAGTCTAAAAAGAGGAGCCACTCCATTCCAGCATCTCCTAAATTTCAAGAGTCTAAATCTTCTAAGGACCAGGTCTCGACTTGTACTCGGAACCGAGGCCTAAGATTCCAAAGTTGACACCTGCTACCATTTCGGCACCGAAGCCTGTAACTTCCCCCACGATACCGACAACTACTGAACCTACGAAAGTCACCTTGGTACGCTCCCCTTCATCGATACCTACAGCTCTCTCAGCAACAACAATAGTTTCCCCAGTCAAACCAGTCACCCACCCCCCACCAAAACAACGATTGGTCAACCAACCACGGTGCCAAAGGCTGAATCAATACCCAGGACTAGGTACTCCCCATCTGTTGACCCCTTCTTTGGTCAACAGTTGAGTCCCTTTAGTGAACGTCTAGTATCACCCTCGGGGATGTCCATCCATTCCACCAGGAACCTTTCAGAGCTTGATGTAGTCAGAGTAGTGGAACAACTCTTCGTAGCCAGAGGTCTCCCTGCCCTGTCTAGGACCTCTCTCCCATCCAAAGCTGAGGTTTACTCTCCAAGGACTCCCACTTATCTTCCTCCTTCAACCTCTCCGCAGCTTTTGAAGCCCTTGACTTTGACGCTGCCAGTGCCAACTACTTCGGTACCGATGGTGGACCTCACCTTGGTTCCAGAACCAACTCTGCGGTCAACGGCTCTGTTGGAGCTGACTCAGTCGAGGGACTGTGACTTGGCTGCTGGCTTTGGGATCCCTAGTTCAGCTCCAATTTTTTCAACTGTGCTGTCTACGGTTCCTGGTGCTTTGGCAGTTCCGAGTCCTCTAGCAGCTCCTTCTCTGGAGGTGGGCTCGTCTGAGTGGGTGTGACCCCAGTTCCAAGGTTGTCTTTCTCGTTTCCGAGCTCCCATCCCTCTTCGGGTGGGCATACCTTTCAGATTATGGAGATAGCTCTCTCCTCAGCAGGCTCACTGTTGGCACCATCCGTGTCTGAGTGTCACATCTATGTATCCTCTGGCTCATAGCTGTCACAGTCTTCTACATCGTGGCAGCGGGCACAAGAGCAGCAAGACACCCTGCTGGGGAGGGTACCCTTTCTTCAGAGTCCTACTCGGACCTTCCCCCTGAGGAGCCACCCCGTAAGAGAATCATGCAAGTGGAAGTACATAGATTCTCCGGAAGAATCCGTCACCGACTATACAGATTACTATGAAGTGGAAGGGTCCCCACGGTCACCCCCTGAAGATGTCTACTTCAGAGAGATCCTGGAAATCTTAAAACAGAGGGATGATTGAAAGTCCACAAACCCTTCCTCAGAGGAATCTGTTTTCCTGCTGGCTTTTCATGCCCAACCTTCTACTTCTTGGGTGACCCAACCTGCCGATGAATTGGTCAAACTCATTGTGCAGCATGCGTGGAAGGCTCCTGACACCATAGAGGCAATTCCCCGGAGACCGGACAAAATTCTGTGTGCACCCAAAAATCAACTTCACTGGTCTAAAGAGGTTTTGCAGTAGATGCTATGGTGGTGGCAGCTGCCACAAAGAAGGAACTCTCAGAGGAGAGTCCTGCTGTCCATCCTCCAAACCGAGAGTCTCAGATGATGGACAGATTCAGGAAGTGGGTCTATGGTTCAACAACCTTTGCCATATGGTTGTTGAATTTTTTGGCACATTTTACACGACTTCAAAGGGACCCAATAACTGAGCTTTCAGGGACCTTGGCAGGAGCAGTGTCTGACAAAGTATGCAATAAGGTTGCCTCCCAGCTTGCCACCCTAGAATTAATCTCCAGCACCTCCATGCGGCTTATTGCACATACAGCCAAAGGAATGGCCAGGGCAGTGGGTACAGGAGTTACACCTGGATGCGCTTATGTGACTTTGCGGACCCTTTCAAGTCTTCTTTTGTCAACAGTCGTGTTGATGCTACATCAATGGAAAGATGTGGTTCAGGAAGTCCCAAGGGCCTTTTCGGGGCACACATGGCAAGTATTTTCCCCGAGGCAGAGGGGGGTCTCATCGGGAAGACACCCCTCCCATGGCAGAGGGGGGCCCGCGTAACCAGGGTTCCAGAGATTCTTTCTCTGGACAACCCTACCAGCACTCCTGAGCAGCAGTCCAATTGCTTACCTTTGGAGGCAGTTGGGGGAAGATTCTCTGTGCACCATTTAGCCTGGCAAACAATAATATCGGATTCATGGGTGCAGACAGTAATATGAAAAGTTACCATATCCCCTTCAACTTTTATCCCAGACCACTGTGACGAGTCCCTGATGTTCCACCCAATCAGAGGGATATAGCAGCTCTCGAAATCCAAAAGCTGCTTTGAAAAAAGTGTCATTCAAACAGTCCCACCAGACCAAATAGGATCCGAATTTTACTCAAGATTCTTTTTAGTGTCAAAAAAGACAGGGGACTGGAGGCCAATCCTTTGAAGAAGTTTGTTCAAACAAAATTCTGGATGGTCACAGTTCAGTCTATCCTTCCTTTTGTGGAGAAAGACTATTGGATGTGCTCTGTAGATCTTTAGGATACGTATTACCACATAAAAATGGACAACCTCTACTTCCGGCTGGGAGCTAGTCATTGCCGATTTCGAGCACTGCCCTTTGATCTCACCACAGCCCCCAGGGTGTTCACCAAATGCATGGCAGTGGTATCAGCTCACTTAAGGCTACAGGGATTGCATATGTTTCCATATTTAAATGACTGGCTCCTTACCATCCCCACCAGGCATATACTACTTTCCATTTTGGACTCCATTATAAGGCTTGCAGATTTCTTAGACATCTCAATAAACAGAGTAAAGTCAATACTATCCCCCACACAAGAAATAGAATTCATTGGAGCAACACTAAATACAAAATTCTGCATGGCTGCTCTTCCTCTCCACAGACTGCTCAGGTTGAGGTCATAACTTCAAGTGATACTGTCTCAAGGCAAAGTTCCGGCTCGTCTAGTCTTACAACTTCTTGGTTCCATGGCAGCAACAGGCATCCTAGGTCCTCTGGCAAGGTACCACATGAGGCTGCTTCAATGACTCCCGGTGTCACAGTGGTCTCTGTTAACACATCCAGTGTCCCACCCAATCCACATAACCAACTGATGCAAGTAGGATTTATATTGGTGGATGAAGCCAGAAGAGGAATTATGGAGCCACCCCTTTACACCTTCTCAGCCCAAGGCCGTAGTGACCACGGATGCATCCCTGATGAGGTGGGGGGTATTTTCAGGGAAAGAGAGTCCAAGGCACTTGGTCCCCTCAAGAGGCCAATTTGCATATCAACGTCCTAAAACTGAGGGCAGTGCTCTTAGCATTGCAAGCATTTCAGTCTGCCCCCCCTTCAGGAACAGTTACTATTCAGTCAGACATGTCAGTGGTCCGGTACATCAACAAACAAGGGGGAACCAAATCCCTACCCCTTATGTCGGGAAGCCCAAAGAGTTTGGCAATGGGCAATCACCTCCAACCGCTTTCTGATATCAATGCACATTCCGGGGAGTTCCACCATGATTCCAGACAAACTGAGCAGATGCATACTCCTGCCTGACGAGTGGTCTCTCAATCCCAACGTAGTGACAAAAATCTTTCGTTGATGGGGTCAGCCTTGCTGCAGTCTGTTTGCATCTCCCATAAACCACAAATGTAGCAGCTACTTTGCCCTAATCCCTCCTCGGGGAGACTTCCTGATAGATGCTTGTCCTACATGTTTAGCCCCCGGGACTACTTTACACCTTCCCATCAATCCCCCTAATTCCCCAGTTTTTTAAGAAAGCTCAAAGGTTGAGAAGCAAAGTGATCCTCCTTGCTCCTTTTTGGCCCCGTCAAGTCTGGTTCCCCTTTCTCGGGCCGCACCTAGTTCACCGCCTGTGGATTCTGGATCCAACTCCAGATCTGTTGTCTCATCTGCAGGGTCTGGTCCATCCCAGCCTACAGCGCCTCAAACTGACAGCTTGGTTCCTCCACTTCCAGGAATTGCCAGGTGGAATAATCTCTCTTTCCCGGTGCAAAAGATACTTCTGGCTTCTCATAAACCATTCACCAGGAAACTTTATCTTAGTAAATGGAACAGAATTGTGTTTTTGTCTCAAGACAAAGGAACTGACCCCTTTTCAGCCTCAGTTGATAAGGTATTAGAATATTTATCAACCTTATTCCAATCGGGAGCCTGTGCTGCTTCTGTTAGTTCATTTAGCTGCTATTTCATATTTTCATAATGGTTTTGATTACCTTTCTTTGATGTCTCATCACCTTTGCAAAACCTTTTTAAATGGCATTCTACATTTGAAGCCACCATGTAGTGATCCCATTGAGCCTTGGAATTTAAAGTTTAAAGTTTGGTCCACCAGGCCTTTGAGCCAGCAGCCATTTGTGATATCAAATATTTATCTTGGAAGACTGTATTCCTGATAGCCATCACATCAGCCAGAAGAATATCAGAATTGCAGGCTTTGTGTGTGAAACATCCAGATATCATTTTTCACAGAGAGAGAGTATCACTTAGAACTTATCCCTCTTTTCTGCCTAAAGTAGTGTCAGACACCAATATTAATCGTTCTATAGATCTACCAGTTTTCTTCCCAAATTTTTCATGCAAGGGGGGAATATTGCTTAGATTTGTTGAATGTACATAGACAACTACATTTTTATCTGGATAGAGCGAAATCATTTAGGAAATCAGACCAATTGTTCTTATCCTTTTCAGGTCCTTGACTGGGCAAACCAATTTCCAAAGTAACTCTATTGAAATGGTTGAGAGATTGCATCACCTTTATTTATGACTAAAGTAAGCTGAACTTATCAAAAGTTAGGGCTGATTCTACCAGATCAGTTTCCACTTCTGTAGCCTTTCACTCCAGAGCCTCTTTGGATGACATTTGTTCAGCAGCAGCTTGGGCTACCCATCATACCTTTATCACTCATTACAAATTGGATATGGTCTCTAGGGGAAGAGCATCCTTTGGCTCTATAGTGCTCAGAAATATCCTTCCTTAGGGCCTCCTGGTGCATAAGCAGCTAGGGACTTTGTCCCAACAGTCAAGAGTGAATGAAGATTGACAACTTCAGATAAAGAAGTTATGTTCTTACCGTAACGTTCCATCTTTGTTGTCGATCTTCGTTCATTCTTGACATCCCACCCTCTTACTCCCTCCAAAGACTTTTGGAGGTTCGGAACTAGTCCTAGGTTTCTACTAGGGCTGTTGCTCAGGCAAAGTTTCCAAATTTTTTCTCTATTTTATGGGCAAAACTCGATCTGAGGGGAAGGGAAGAGAGGCACTATGGGTAGCCTTAGCTTGAGAGTTTCTGGCTGGCATAAGCTTGATACAACAGCCAAGCCAGTTCAGAAGACGAAACTGAGACCCAACAGTCAAGAATGAATGAAGATCAACAACACAGATGCATAACTTCTTTTTTAGAGCTGCCCGTTTAAATTTTATATACATAAAACAAACAGAAGGTTATAAATTAAAATGAAAAAGGATGATGATGAAATGGGAGTGAGTGGGTTTAGACTTAGTAAGAGCAAGGTTTTGGATGCAGGTCCTTCCTTAAGGAAAATAACAGCTGCAATACAGAATATTATATTCATAGTGTAGCAGAAAATATTCTAAATACTAAGCCAATATGAGAATGGAGAAAGGAGATTTTGCCTATATGAATAGCTGGAAGTAGGGGTATATAAAATAAACACGAGGGGGATGGAAGTTACTAGAGAAAATTAGCAAAGGAACCATGGTATTGGGAGCAAATAACTGTAGAGGGAAAGAGTAATACAGTCGGATAACGCCAAACAGAGGTTTGGACTGCAGGCTTGAAACTCTCTTCCCCACTAGGGATTGATAACAGAATATAAGGAAACAGAAAATGGATGGCTTAATGGGGATGGCAAGTGAAAGATCCACGCTGATAGAGTTATTAGATTTTAAAAATTCCCAGCAGAGTACTTGGTCAGAAATGTTGGAGTTGGGGGGGGGGGGGGGTGGCAAACATTTGTAACTAAGGAAATTATTCTTTTCGGCTCTGATATTGGATTAGAATTGTCTAGGTATAGTGAGGCTTATACGTTTAATGTTATTGGATGTCAAAAAGCCATTAATAGAGAATGGAAATCAAAATCTAAACCAAATGTAATTGACAAACCAAATATTGTAAAGGGGATGGAAGAACTGCAGGAGGAATCCTTAAAACACAGAAAGGAACAAATTGGAAATCAATGGAATTTGTGCAACATTACATGCAGAATAATGTTCAGGGTGTCGAGTGGTGTTTATGGGAAGGCAGGAATTGAGCAATTTATGTAATGGTGGAGTGAATGACAAATGTCAGAAAGAAAACGTCTGATGGATGAAAATGAGTATTTATTATGGTTAGTCTTCTTTTCTATTAATGTGTGTACCCATGTCATTGTTTAAATTTAGAATTTAGTAAATGTACTTCAACAAAAAGGGTGAGTTAGATGGGAAATGGCTTCTGATGAAACTTAACACAGTACGGAGCGAAGACTGGAAGAATAAGGATACTAATGCCAATGTGCCAGTTCTTTCAAACTCCTCTCACACTGCATGAAAATGCTGGAAAAGATGACTGACAAAACACACAAAGCACTAGAAGTTATGATGAGTGAGGAGCAGTTCAGATTCAGATCAGGACGCAGCACAACCAACCTCATGTTTGCAATGAAACAGGTAGTGGCAAAGAAGTTGGAGATGAGGAAAAAAGTCTAACATGCGCATTCTTAGACTTGGAGAAAACATAATGCAAGGTCCCAAGAAAGCTGATTTGGGCAGTTCTGTGATGGTTCAATGTCCTAGAAACATTCTGAGAATTACTGCAAGCTGTGTACAAGGACACAGTGACACAAGTACTAACACTGTTTCAGAGTCAGGAATTATCAGTGAGAATGGGTGTGCGTCAGGGCTGAGCTCTGAGCCCACTTCAGGTCTAAGGAGATAGATCAACAAAGTTAATGCGACACTACAAATTGACTCTGAACAGAACTCAGCCGTTACTACATCTCTCGGAAGCCAATAACTCTAAAGCCTAACCCTTAGCCACAATGCTCCTCTCCCAGTTACCACAGATCGAATTTGCAGAAAGACAGACAGAGAGAAAAACCCAAAAGCTTTCTTAGAGTCCATATCTGGAAACATATAATAACACTAGTGACATATTTCCATTATCCATTCCACCAAAAACTTCAAAGGCAAGGGGGAAGGAGGGAGGGGAGTCGAGGATAAATAAAAATGGACGACACAGATGGAACGTTATGGTGAGTACATAACTTCTTTATCTGATGTGAGTTTTCATTTTATCCTCGACATATGGGACAGAGTCCCCAGCTACCTTAGACTTTGGGAGGGCACAAGGAAGGCTATTTCTGAGCACCATAAAATGAAATGACATTCTTCCTCTGGAGATCAGATCCAATTTGTAATGAATAATAAAGGTATGCGGAGAAGCCCAAGTTGCTGCTGCACAAATATCATCCAGCAAAGCTTTAGTTTGAAAAACTGCTGAAGTAGATACAGCTGTTGTAGACTGTGCCTTTAAAGCCATAGGCAGATTAATTTTCTTTCTATTATATATGAAAGAAATACATTATTTGAGCCATCTGGCTAGCGTCACTTTGCTGAGTGGTTGGCCAAGTCTTGTGGATGAAAATGACAGAAATAGTTGGTCAGATTTTCTTAAATTTTTAGTTCTGTATAGATGGAAATGTAATTGTCTGTAAACATCTAATAAATGTAAGCAGTATTCGCCTTTTTTAGCAAAATTTGGAAAAATACTGGTAGGTTAATAGTGTGACATTAGTCTCTGACACTATCTTAGGCAAAAAGGAAGGATTGGCTCTCAGTGAAACTCAGTTTTTCTGGAAAATCAGGTAAGGAGGTCTACATGATATGCTTGTATTTCTGATATCCTACTGTCAGAAGTTATTGCCACTAAAAATATAGTTTTCCAGGATAAAACCTTTAGATCACATTCAGCTGATGGTTCAAAGGGAGGTTGAACAATGGTTTGTAACACTAAGTTTAGATCCCAAGGTGGGGTAGGATCTTTGTAAGGGGGTTTTAGCAAGAGCGTTCCTTTTAAGAAGGCTTTGCAAAGCTTATGAGAAGCCAAGGAAGATTCTTCAGAACCATTTTGGAAATTAGAAATAGCTGATAACTGAATTTTGATGGCAGACTGGGAAGCACTTTCCTTGAAAAGTGAAGCTAAAACTTCTAGGATTTTATCGATAGGCACTGAAAAGAGATCGGTATTGTTGTCATGAGCCCAAAAGGTAAACTTCCTTCATTTACTAGCATAGAGTTTACGGGTAACTGGCTTACGAGAGGCTAAAAGACTGTGATGTACCAGGGAAGAAAGTGAAGGTAGCCTAGCTATTAATGGAACTGGAGAAACCAAGCTGTCGGCTTGAGGTTCATAATGTTTAAATGGAGTAATCCCTCTGTGTGTGGGGCAAAAGGTCTGGAGCCGGGTCCAGAGTCCAAGGCTGTTGAATCAGATAAGGCCAAAAGAAGGGGAACCATATCTGTCGAGCCAATAAGGTGTAACGAGGATTACTTTGCTCTTCAGCCTGATTGCTTTCTGTAGGAATTTTGGAATTAGAGGAATTAGGGGGGGGGGCATACAGTAGTTTGGAGGGCCAAGTGTGTAGAAGAACATCTGTCACTGGCTCTCCCAGAGGGGGGGATCAGGGCAAAGTAGATGCTGCACTTGGTGCTTAGAGGTGAGGCAAAAAGGTCGCAGCAAAACTGGCTCCACTGACAGAAAATGCTTTCAGTCAAGTTTGGATTTAGAGACCACTCGTGAGGCAGGAGAATACATCTGCTCAGTTTGTCTGCTATCACACTGGAACTCACCAGAATATATGCTGCTAACAGAAAGCGGTTGGAAGACATCGCCCACTGCCACACTCTGAGAGCTTCTTGACATAGGGGGTAAGACTTGGTTCCTCCCTGCTTGTTGATGTACCAAATTACTGACGTATTGTCTGTTTGAATTGTAATTGTTCCCAGAGGGAGAGCAGTTTGAAAGGCTTGCAGTGCTAAAAGCACTGCCCCCTTAGCTCCAGGACACTGATGTGCAAGTTGACCTCTGTTGGAGACAGAGTGCTTTGGACAGTTTTGCCCAGATAATGGCACCCACCCCATTTGGGAGGCATCCATGGTCACTCTGGCTTTCGGTTGTGATGGGACAAAGGGGCAGACAAAGAGTATACAGCACTGCAAGCTCCTGCCTGGTGCCCTGCAGAGTTATATAGCAGCAGACTTCGGAGTGATTAAGTAACATTTTTCTGCCTTTTCTTGCTGCCTTTAGCTAATTCCGCCTAAAACGCCAATTTTCTAGAGTTTCTGTGATTTAAAAACCTTGTTTCAGCTACATATTGTACTTATTTTACTACCTGCACTTTAACAAAATCATTTTAGTGTTTAAATTACCTGTTGAACTGTTGTAGGCTACACACTGAAGTGTGATAGCCATTTCTGTGCATTTAAAGTGTTTTTTGATTGTATCTGCTTTATTTTCTGAAAAAAACAAACAAAAAAAAATACTTGTTTTCCCGCCTAAGCAAATATAGTCCAGTTTTCAGGTTAGTGCTGAATTTAGGGCTGTGTTACAAGTTTCTGTGTTTGCCCTTACCTTACTTGGATTGTAGGAAGTATCTCTGTTCACTGTGAGAGAGGGAGCTTTGAGCAGCCTATCTGTCCCTGGAGGAGTGATTTCAGCCCAGAAATTAGTAGTTTTTTGGCCATTTTGGGCTAATTTCTGTCTCTTTCTTTTCCTTGCTATAAAACCCGCATTTGCGAGGTTTTTGCGCTAGTATACAGCTCAGCCACTGGGGATGCACAAGCCAGTGCATTTCTTTGTGCCGGTCCCAAGCCTGGATAAATTGGGGAGGGTTGTGTCAGGAAGGGCATCCGGTGTAAAATTTTGCCAAATCATAGATGCGAACAACAGTACAGATATGCATACCGGATTGGTCGAGGTCCGGGTTAACAACGATTGCCACCAGTACTGTTGGCCAACAGGGTGCTGGAGGAAATAGGGCTACTGTTGGCCGAAGGAGGAGAAGAGGGGGAAGGCATGCCCGAAGGCAAGGTAAAGGCTAGGACTGGTGATAGTGAGGGTCGGAACTTTGAATGTTGGCAGTATGACTGGTACAGGGAGAGAGCTAGCTGATATGGACCGAAGGAAGGTTGGTGTATTGCGTGTGCAAGAGACCAGATGGAAGGAGAGCAAGGCTAGGTGTATCGGAGGCGGGTTCAAATTGTTTTATCATGGTGTGGATGGGAGGAGAAATGGCATAGGGGTTATCCTGAAGGAACAGTATGCTAAGAGTGTTTTGGAGGTGAAAAGAGTGTTGGATAAAGTGATGTTTATGAAGCTGGAAATTGATGGTGCAATGATGAATGTTGTTGGTGCATATGCTCCACAAGTTGGGTGTGCGATGGATGAGAAAGAAAAATTTTGGAGCGAGTTGGATGAAGTGGTGATGACTGTACTCAAGGGTGAGAGACTGGTGATTGGAGCAGATTTCAATGGGCATGTTGGTGAAGGGAACAGAGGGGATGAGGAAGTGATGGGTAGGTATGGTGTTAAGCAAAGGAATGCAGAAGGTCAGATGGTAGTGGATTTTGCGAAAAGGATGGGCATGGCTGTGGTGAATACATATTCTAACAAGAGGGAGGAGCATAGGGTGACATACAAGAGTGGAGGAAGATGCACACAGGTGGATTATATCTTATGTAGAAGAGCCAGTCTGAAGGAGATTGGAGACTGTAAACTGGTGGCAGGGGAAAGTGTAGTTAGGCAGCATAGGATGGTGGTTTGTAGGATGACATTGGTGATCAAGAAGAGGAGGATGAGTGTGAGGGCAGCACCAAGGATCAAATGGTGGAAATTTAAAAAGGGTAATTGTGAGGTGGAGTTCAAGAAAGAGTTAAGACAGGCTAGAAAGGTGCTTGGTGTGACATCTGGAAAGAGGAAGGCGGACAAGGAGACCTGGTGGTCGAATGAAGAAGTACAGGAGAGTATACAGAGAAAGAGGCTGGCGAAGAAGAAATGGGATTGTCAGAGATATGAAGAAAGTAGACAAGAGTATAAGGAGATGAGGTGCATGGCAAAGAGAGAGGTGGCAAAGGCTAAGGATAAAGGCGTATGAAGAGTTGTATGAAAGGTTGGACACTAAGGAGGGAGAAAAGGACCTGTACCGATTGGCTAGACAGAGGGACCGAGCTAGTAAAGATGTGCAGCAGGTAAGGGCGATAAAGGATAATGAGGGAAATGTACTCACAAGCAAGGAGAGTGTGTTGAGCAGATGGAAAGAGTACTTTGAGGGGTTGATGAATGAAGAGAATGAGATGGAGAGAAGGTTGGATGATGTGCGGAAAGTGAATCATGAAGTGCAGTGGATTAGCAAGGAGGAAGTAAGGATAGCTGTGAAGAGGATGAAGAATGGAAAGGCTGTTGGTCCAGATGACATACCTGTGGAAGCATGGAGGTGTTTAGGTGAAATGGCAGTGGAGTTTTTAACTAGATTGTTTAATGAAATCTTAGAAAGTGAGAGGATGCCTGTGAAATGGAGAAAGTGTTTTGGTGCCGATTTTTTAGAATAAGGGTGATGTGCAGAGCTGTAGTTACTACAGAGGGATTAAATTGATCAGTCACAGCATGAAGTTATGGGAAAGAGTAGTGGAAGCTAGGTTAAGAAGGGAGGTGATGATTAGTGATCATCAGTATGGTTTCATGCCAGGAAAGAGCACTACAGATGCAATGTTTGCTCTGAAAGTGTTGATGGAAAAGTACAGAGAAGGTCAGAAGGAGTTGCATTGTGTCTTTGTGGACTTAGAGAAAGCATATGACAGGGTGCCTAGAGAGGAGTTGTGGTATTGTATGAGGAAGTCGGGAGTGTCAGAGAAGTACGTAAGAGTGGTACAGGATATGTACGAGGGTAGTGTGATAGCAGTGAGATCTGCGGTGGGAGTGACGGATGCGTTTAAGGTGGAGGTGGGATTACATCAAGGATCAGCTCTGAACCCTTTCTTATTTGCAATGGTGATGGACAGGTTGACAGACGAGATCAGACAGGAGTCCCCATGGACTATGATGTTTGCAGATGATATTGTGATCTGTAGTGAGAGTAGGGAACAGGTGGAGGAGACCCTGAAGAGGTGGAGATATGCTCTAGAGAGAAGAGGAATGAAGGTCAGCAGGGCTGACAGAATATGTGTGTGAATGAGAGGGAGGATAGAGGAATGGTGAGGATGCAGGGAGTAGAGGTGGCGAAGGTGGATGAGTTTAAATACGTGGGATCAGCAGTTCAGAATAATGGTGAGTGCAAGAAGAGAGTACAGGCAGGATGGAGTGGGTGGAGAAGAGTGTCAGGAGTAATTTGCGACAGACTAGTACCAGTGAGAGTGAAAGGGAATGTCTACAAGAGGGTAGTGAGTCCAGCTATGTTATATGGGTTGGAGACAGTGTAATTGACAAAAAGGCAGGAGTCAGAGCTTGACGTGGCAGAATTGAAGATGTTAAGATTTGCCCTGGGTGTGACCAGGATGGACAGGATTAGGAATAAGTATATTAGAGGGTCAGCCCAGGTTGGAAGGTTTGGAGACAAAGCCAGAGAGGCAAGATTACGTTGGTTTGGACATGTGCTGAGGAGGGATGCAGAGTATATTGGGGAAAAGATGCTAAGGATGAAGCTGCCAGGTAACAGGAAAAGGGGAAGGCCTAAGATAAGGTTTATGGATGTGGTGAGAGAGGACATGCAGGTGGTTGGTGTGACAGAGCAAGATGCAGAGGACAGGCAGAAATGGAAACAGTTGATCCGCTGTGGCAACCCCTAATGGGAGCAGGCAAAAGAAGAAGATACAGCTCAGCAAGCTCTTGCCTGGTGCCCTGCAGAGTTCTACAGCAGCAGAGAGACAAAAGAGAGACTTGAGTGATTATCATTTTTCTGCATTTTCTTGCTGCCTTAAGCTAATTCTGCCTAAAACGCCAATTTTCTAGAGTTTCTGTGATTTAAAAAGATTGTTTCAGCTACATATTGTACTTATTTTACTGCCTGCACTTTAACAAAGTCGTTTTAGTGTTTAAATTACCTGTTTAACTGTTGTAGGCTACACACTCAAGTGTAATAGCCATTTCTGTGCATTTAAAGTGTTTTTTGATTGTATCTGCTTTATTTTCTGAAAAAAACAAAAAAAAAGATATTTGTTTTCACGCCTTTCTAAGCTAGTATAGTCCAGTTTTCAGGTTAGTGCTGAATTCAGGGCTGTGTTACAAGTTTCTGTGTTTGCCCATACCGTACTTGGATAGAAGGAAGTTTCTCTGTTCATTGTGAGAGAAGAAGCTTTGAGCAGCCTATCTCTCCCTGGAGGAGTGGTTTCAGCCCAGAAATTAGTAGTTTATTGGCCATTTTGGGCTAATTTCTATCTTTTCCATTTTCCTGCTATAAAACCTGCATTTGAGCGGTGGTTAGCTAGAGTATAACTATTCCCAGCTCCACAAAGTCTACTCTTCAATTTTTCCCTTGGAACTAGACAAACTTTCAACTTAAGCACTCAAACCATTCACTTCTCATCCCGGCACTTTCTCAAAACTCATAGCAAGCACTAATAAACCTTAGCACTAAACCTCCCTATACATTAGAGAAGGACAAGGCTCTCTATTCGACCTTACAAGCCAGTCGGTAAAACAGTTCACTGTACCTATCCAGGCATGTCCAAAGGGCAGTTACTGGTGTACTCTATGGTCCAACTGGTGAATCTGGGCATTTTGAGGCAATGTTAAAATTGCCTCATGTACACAGACAACCCTATCCTCATTCCACCAAACACTAATACATGCGAGAGATGCAGTTATACAGCCAAACTGGAGGCTAAGCTCTCTCAACCCAAGACTGGACCAGGAAGTTAAGGGGAGAAGGGAATTACTTGCATCACACCACCAGTCACACACAAACCTTTGAAACTAGCACTGGCAAAAAATACACATAAATACACGAAAACATACTCTGAGGCTCTAAATAAAAATCTGCAAAAGCAACAGAGACCTCCAAAGCAGACATCCAAGCAACCTCCACCCCCCTCCAACACAAACCATGAAACACATACTTCACAAAACCAGTGTGCCACGCAATCACAGCCCTTAAGGCAAAATAACATACACAACACACTAGTAATAGGTGACTATAGTCAGGCACACTGACGTCCCACTCACTAGGCTGGCTGAACAAGAAGGTTATTTTAGCTGATTGTCGGTTGCCAGGATCTGCCACATAACACAAGCACTCAGGTCACTCCATAACAAGTACAAATATGACTGTCATTGTCCATGTTGGTGTGAATGACCTGAGCCGTACCTCCCTGGACTACATGAAGAGAGACCTTGAGGAGCTCTCTGATCACATAGCCCAGGCCGGTATGACCCTGACCCTGCAAGAATGATACCACTGTATAGAAAAATAAGTTATCAATTTCAACAATTAGCTAAGCTTCTAGTGTCATTCAAAGGGGATCCAGTGTCTGCCCGCCTGGAATGACATGCTCGACAAGCCACACTGCTTTGCTAGAGACGGCTTGCACCTGTCACCCTTAGGCTTTCGAATACTGGCCAAGGCTCTTGCCACCCCCATAGTGCCTTTTTTAGGCAAGGCTCAAAAGACAAACCCACCGCCATAAAATAGCACAAGTAACATAAAACTGAGGGTAATGCTACTCAGTGCCAAAAGTCTAAACCTCAAAATGCACGCACTCAAGGCACTCCTCAGTATGGAGAAAATCGATGTATGTGCAGTAACAGAAACCTGGTTTAAGGCTCTAGAGAGCACCCCAGCACTACCAGGTTACAACTCATACCATACATTTTAGCCACAAAACCTGGACCAAAATACAAAATGCGGGGGAGTATCCATATTCATCAAGGATACCCACACCTCCAGGTTAGTGGCACAGCACGATGCTTCGGAGATATCCACGTGCAACTAACAACAGGCAAAACTGCTATTCAAATTATAGCTTGCTACAGATCATCCACCATTCCCAGGACCCCCACTCTACATTCCTGGAAACACTGGAAAACATAAAGGTCCTACCAAACACCCTGATATTGGGTGATTTCAATTACCCAAACATTAACTGGGAGAACTACTCAAGTACAAACTCACTTGCCCAACATTTCCTAGAATTTATAAACTCAAATGCCCTGGATCAACTGGTCAACGCTCCCACCAGAGGTGACAACATATTGGACCTGGTCATCACCAACATGGGCGACCGGTGTTTCACACCGGAGGTCAACCCCTCGCTGGTTAGATCTGACCATAAACTAATCACTCTGGATATCCACATTCCGCCGCCACAACCCCCGGTCAAAGAAACCACCGTGAAAAACTTTTCAAAAGCAAACTTCAAGTTATTTAAGACCGAGGTGGGAAGTTTCAAAGCCCCCATGCTAAAGGATAATGCTGTCCAAGCTGCAAAATACTTTACTAATGACTCTATGGGCGCCTACAAGAATGTATGTATTGTGCTATCCCAAACAAAACCAAGACTCACTCCTCCAAGAAAAGGAAACCAGTCTGGTGGACCCCTGCCATAAACAAGCTATGCAATAGAAGGAGGAAACTAGTACAGAAGAGAGTAAAATCCCAAGAAGGGAAGACATCCCTGATCAGTATCAGCAAAAAACTACATTCCCTCATAAAATCATCCAAGGCTAGCTTTGAAAGAAAATTGCCATGGACTCCAAAGATAACCACAAGGCATGCTTTAGCTATGTCAAGAATCTAAGTGGCAATTCTCAGATCTGCTCTGTGCAGAATGGCACAAAATACACTGAACCGACCGATATAGCCAACATCCTGGCAGACAGGTTCAGTGCAAACATCAGCCCCCTCTCTCCCCCAACAGGACCCATAACTGTACCAGAAGAATGTAGTGCCCCTGAAATCACAGACACTCAGGTTAAAACAGCCCTTTCCAAAGCCAAAAACACAGCATCAGTGGGACAGGATGGTGTCCCAGGCTACATCCTACACAAGCTCAAAAATGAACGAACCCCTCACCTAAACACACTGTTTAAACTCAGCCTCTCCACAGGCTACATGCCCACAGAGTGGCACACAGCAATGGTTATCCCGCTCCACAACAGACCCCGGGAAGTATCGCCCTATAAGCCTGACTAGCTTGGTCTGCAAAGTTATGGAGCATGTCATCATGGATCTCATTAACAGAGACATTGGGAAGCTCCAAACACTGGACCCTACCCAGTTCAGCTTTGTTAAGGGCAGATCATGCCTCCTAAACCTGGTGGACTTCTTTGAGACAGTTACCAAGGCTATAGATGAGGGAAAGGTGGTCCACACAGCCTACGTAGACCTTGCAATGGCCTTCGACACCATTCCCCACTCAGGTTTTATAGACAAACTCACCAGCCTTAACATAAACCCCTACGTCACAAGATGGGTTACCAACTGGCTCACGGACAGAACCCACATGGTAAGAGTTGCAGGAGCTAGGTCCTACTCTAAACCGGTTACAAGTGGCGTTCCCCTGGGCTCAGTCCTAGGACCACTCCTGTTCGGCATATACTTCTCAGAGGTACAGGCAAGCACAGGAGGACTATGGCTGACCAAGTTCGCAGTCGACTGCAAACTAGGGGCTATAATTGACTCTCCGGCTGACACATGCATCCTCCAAAAGGGTCTCACTGAGACCGATACCTGGTATCAAAACCATGGCCTCAAGTTAAATGCCAAAAAGTGCATAGTCATCACCTTTGGTAAAAACAAAGTATCCACAAACTACCACATAGGTGGTAGCCCCCTAAATACTGAAGACGTAATAAGGGATCTAGGGACCCAAGTGAATAGTAACCTCTCCTTTGATAATCACATTGCCATAGTGGTTAGAAAATCCTTCTGTGTGGCCCACCTAATCACAAAAGGGTTTGCATCCAGATCGAAAGAGGTCATTGGGCCCCTCTATGCATCACCCATCAGACCCAACATAGTGTACAATGCCCCATTTGGGATGTACCTTACAAGACACCTGCAACAACTGGAAAGACCACAGAAGTACCTCACCAAGAGGATCACTGGCCTCAAGCAGATGCCTTGGCAGCTCGACTGAAGAAACTCCAGCTGTACTCTGTTGCATACCACCTACTCAGAGGTGATCTCTGCCTGACATACAAGGCCATGTCCAACCCAGAATTGATGGACATGCTCCACCTAAAGAAAACCATATCCCCTTGAGCCACATGCTCCAGGGATCTAAACCTCATCACAACAATAAATAGGACGTGCTGGAGGGATAGATTCCTGTTCCAGAGACTTCCCATGCTCTGGAACAAGATTCCAATCTACATTAGGGCAGAGCTCCTCGCTAACCCTCTTCAAAAGAAACCTTGACGAGTGGATGGGAAACAGAAAATTTACCCCAGGCATCACTTCAATGGCTGTGCTGGACAGAGATACAGGGAACTAATCTAAGTGGGTGGCGAAAGCCAACACATTCCGGCTAGGCTTATAAATGCCTTCTGGCAGATAGCCTAGTACCTACCTATGAATCTAAGAATACCTTTGAAATGTATCCACCATCTAAATCTTTTCTGCAATGATTGGTGATCAAAATCAGGTCCAACATGAGTTGCTGCAGCATTGACTATTGAGATGCTAACTGCCATTGTAGTATTCTCATGTGATATCTTGCTAAGGGAACTAGAGTTATCATTGCTGCCATGGTGCCTAGTGCTTGTAGAACTGGACAAACAGTTACTTTCCTGCTGCTGATTATTTTCTGGACCCGAACTCTGATTTTCTGTAATCTCACAGAGAGAAGAGAGCCTCTGGAAGTTTAAGTATTTAGAGGGGCTCTTATGAACTCTAAATTCTGAGTTGCGGTCAATTTAGATTTTTCGTAATTTACAGTTATTCCCATATAAAAACAAATGTGAAGTACATGATCTGTTGCTTCTGTCACTTGATGCCTGGTTGGAGCAGTAATGTGCCTGTCTAGATATGAAAACATTCGTAATCCCTGCAGTCTTAAGTGAGTTACTGCTGCTGCCATACATTTGGTGAACACCCTGGGGACTGTGGTGAGACCAAAGGGCAGAACTCTGAATTGATAGTGACTGGTTTCCGGCCGGAAGTGGAGGAAACTTCTGGATCATTTGTCCATTTTTATATGGTAATATGCATCCTGAAGATCTGTTGAGCACATCCAAAATGGAAGAATGGACTGTACTGTGACTATCCGGAATTTGGTTTGATCAACTGATTTGTTCAGTACACTTAGATCTGAAATTAGTCTCCAGTCCCCTGTCTTGTTTGGCACTAAAAAAAATCTTGAGTAAATTCCGGACTCAATCTGGTCTGGTGTGACTTCTTGAATGACTGTTTTTTTCTAGCAGTTTTTGGATTTCTAGAACTGCTTGTTCCCTCTGGCTGGGTGGAACATCTGCTATTTTCTTGCATACGGGAGGAGAAAGGAAAAAGGAAATGATATAGCCTCTGGATATGACCCTCTGCACCCAAGTATCCAATGTTATTTCTAACCAGGCATTTTGGTGCAGGAATAAGCATCCCCCAACTGCCTCCAGAGGAAGACAATTGGGCCTCCTTTCAGGAGTGCTGGAAGGGCTTACCAGAAAATGGATTCCTGAAACCCTGTTGTGCAAGCCACCTCTGCTATGCGGACGGTGCCTTCCATTAATGTTCCCCGGGAGAACTACCTCCTTGTGTGTCCTGAAAAGGCCCTTGGGACTTTTTGAACCACATTTTCCCACTACCTTTTTGATTCCTGGAAAAGGATCATTTGGGAGTGGAAAAATGTATGCCCCCAGCAGAATGGGCCTTTCCTTCTTTCTCACACTTGAGTAATGTTTCTTTAACTTTTGGGCCAAACAGGAATGATCAAAGGATCTAAGGATGATGTGGAGAGACTGATGAATAAGATACTCTGGGCGAGAGGATTGTCCGGTATCTCATTGGCTCCAGCCCTTCCTTTACCCCTCCAGGTTTTCCACCTCTGACTTCCTCTGAAGCCTCTGCACTTCTACTCCCTAAACTTCCCTGTTCATCAAGAAGGAATTGTTATGGTCTCTCAGCGGTATTTCCGTCAATCCTAGAGCACCCTTTCTGGTTCCCTCGTATTGCTAGGAGCTTTATACTTATGCCTCAGATGTGGCATGGGGGACAAGTTCCAAGAACACAGTGATCCAGGGTGTTTAGTCAGGCAGATAGCAAGGACAACATAAACATCAAGGAAATGAAGGCTCTCATCCTAGCACGTGAGTCCTTTAATCACCACTGGATCCCTGTCCCTTTTTGAGTTTACACAAGCAACATAATTGTGATGTATATGAACAGGCACAGTAGCACCAAGTCCTGACGCCTCTGAAAATTAGCCATGAATGCCTGAGACATTGCTATCCAATGCTGTTTTCACTACAGGCAGTTTACATCCATTGGAGGGAAACACAGTGGAATACTCCTTAAGCAGATCCAGGGAGGATCTACATGTATGGATGTTAAGTGGAGAGGTCTTCCCGCATATTGTCCATCAGTGGGATACTCATTAAATAGACCTGTTTGCCATCACTCAGAGCAGGCAATCCAGTTTGTTCTCTTCCAGTGTACCCTGCCCAGAGGCATGGAAGGGGGACACCATGTCATTCTTACTAATGGAAAAATTCTTTTTTTGCCTTTCTTGCCCTTCCTTCCCACCCTCTGAGTCCCCAAATCCTCTTCAAAGTCAAGAATGACAAGCCCAGAGTCTTATTTGTGACTCCCTCTTGGCCCAGACAGCACTAGTTTCCCCTTCTATTTCACTTCATCCGAAGTTACTCCACAGGAAGGACCTGCTCCACACTCTAAAGTTAGCTATTTGTATGATTAAATTTTGATTCCACTTGGGCAACTTTTTTTCAGAGAATGTGCTTCAGGTATTACAGGAGGTTGGAAAACGTGTTGGAACGTGCTAGAAGAAAATCTTACGTTTCCAAATAGAAAAGATTTTTCTGTTTGGTGGCACAGGAAGAAACAGAGCTATTATCCAAGGGGGGGGGGGGGGGGGGGGTTATCTCTGATATTCTGTTTTGCTTGAGTGAGCTACTCAATTCTGGACTGGAATTTTCTTCTGTCAAAGCAGATTTGTCAGCCATCTCTGCCTGTTTGCCATCAGATCCACCTGTCTGCTCATTCTGAGTTCAAACAGTTTTTCAAAGGAGTCCTACACATTAGGCCACCCAGAAGAGCTGTTTCTCCTCCTTGGGATCTTAACTATATCTTAGAAAAACTTATTTTTACATTAATTGGACCAATTTCTTTCTCTTCTGTTGAATTTTGTAATTGGAACACACTAACTTTTTTGTAGCAGTGACTTGGAGATGCAGGTACTTATGGCCTCTCAACCTTTTCTCATAGGTTCATAGGTTAGTCTTCTAGAAGTACAGGGTAACCCTTAGGACTAACCCTTCCTTTTATGCGTAAGGTGGTCGTTGAACTCTCCTTGGATCAGTCCCTTAAACTTCCCAGCTTTTTTCTGCCTGTTCAAAACAGTTGAAACACCTGCACTCTTTAGATGTCCATAGGCAACTCTAGTTTTACCATGACAAAACAAAGGGACATAGGAAAATTGGTTTCCTTTCAGGAAAAAAAGTTAAGTCTTCCAGTGTCTAAACAAACTGTTTGGATTTTTGTGCTATTTCATTTTGTTACTCCTTTCATGGAAAACCACTCACAAGTCTAGTTAAAGCCAATTCCATTAGAGCTGTTACTACATCTGGAGCTTTTCTCAAAGGTCTGGATTCTAAATCCATTCTAGAAGCAACTACTTAGTCTCCTAACCACACATTTACCAAACGTTAAAAAGTGATGTTTTTTTCTATGGATAGAGTTGTATTTGCTTGGTCCATCATTCAAGGAATCTTAGACAACATCTTAGCTTCTCAGTCCACCACCTTGTCCACTTGGGCAGCTTTGGGAATATTTCCATCAGTTAGAAATCTTGCAACAGTGATCCAAGAAAGGACATAATGCATTTGTGTAAGAACTTGTAACACTAGATGTCTGATTACTGTTTGTAGTATTACATCCTACCTACCTTCCTCCTTTAGTACTGTCTTTTCTTAGTCTTCGCCTAGTTGGGGCAGGTCTTTCTCCCTTTCCCTTATTTCTGTTGACATGCATATCACTTCTGTATTTGTCTGTAGTTTACCTGTTCTGCTTCAATATCTATTTCTATGGTTTAGGGCAAAAAAGCCCTGAGGTAATTCATGTCCATACATCCCTTGTGTATCTTGTATCTCTCTCAAACTTTGGTCATGTGTGGTGTGAGAGGACGACACCCAGGCTTTAATACAATGGCTGGGCTTCCAGCTGTCCTTGGTAGGATATGTCATCAGTTAGTAATACTGCAACCATGATTAATCGATCATCTAATGTTATGGTAAGCTCTTACACATCTGTGCTTTATACGTATCAAATTTCATAAATATTTTAGATATATCAGAAAAACCCTGCTCTTTCAAGGAAACAGTGAAAGTATTGGCACCATTAAAAAATCAAAGAAGGCCTGCTTATCACCAGTCAGACTTTGTCCATGTGACTGACCCATTGTTTTGCCTTTTTATGGCAAATACTGTAAAATACCACAAGGCAGTTTTAGGTTTCTTCCATTAAAGCCCCAGTTGCTGTTTCACCACATTTCAGAAATGTTTCCTCTGAAGAGACATTAGAAATTGCAACTTAGCCTCTACCCATACTTTTGTAAAACACAACTATGCTACAAAGAGGTTCTCTAACTTCCCACCTTCCAGCGGTCCATCTTCACTGGTACATAAATGTAATGATTTACTTTGGCACTGACCCTCCCTGAAGGAGATAGTACAGTTGTATAATATACATTAATTATACAGAGATCCTAGAAGAGAAGTCACTGAAGCAATGCAGGTGCCACCCCAGTCTCCCTGATTTTCCTGGTGTATTTCTAATGTTTTTTTTGTAGTTCACTTATTCTAGTGTTTTAAACTTTGTAGAGCACTTTAATAGCTTTATTACATTTGTCTACCTCAGGTACACCTTTTCCTGTGGAAGTTCATTCAGTTTTGAAGAAAAGAAGTGGGTGCATGGTAGTGCTGCTTTTATTAAACCCTCTCAGTGCTTGTGTGAGTATCCTCATAAGCATGAGACCCAGGCTGAGCTTCAGCTTTGGGAAAATGGCAACACCAGCTTCAGCAGGTAGGACACTCCATGTGTAATGATTTTCTGTTATAATGACCTCTCATCAAGGATCCACCATTATGCTAAGTGTATTTATTACACACAGCTATGCTGTTAGTATTATATTAGTATGAGAAAAAATGTGAACATGTGCAGAGAAGGGTGGAGTCGTCCATTGTCTGTGGCTTGATAGTTTATGAGAGATGCCTGCTTTTTGAATAGGAACAACTTTGTAAGTACTTACTTGGCTGTTGATCCATGAGGATTTACTTTGCTTTATTTGGAGAGGAATACTAATCCAAAGAAGTGGCATTCTCTATAATACATATCTATCCTGTCAACATGTTCTGTTTATGTTGTAAAAGAGTTTGAGCTCCATTGAGCAATATTTGTACCCCATTGGACTTGCAAATGTGCAGTAGGTCTGACAAGATGGGGTTTGTTGAAGCTATTGTACACAAGGCAGAGCATGACCCTCAGTAGCCTGTATGATACTGAGACAAGATTTTGAGGTAGGCTTTATAGTATAGTGTTTATGCTTTATGCCCTTGATTTTTCTTCGTAAGAAAGCATTGTGGGCATTCAGGTTATATCACATGTTTGGATAGGTACATTACTAAGGGAACATTATAGTCTGTGACTGGTTTGATGAGTAATGGAGTACAGTGGAATGATATATCCCTGGGCCTGGTTGCCATTCCCTTAGCAATTAAGTTGGACAATGAAAAAGGGCTTTTTTAGAGTAGTGGATGATACAGGTTGTATAAATTAAAATGCTTTCCCCAAAATTATACTGTGTGTGCAGTAAAAGAAAATATGGCTTGCTTTGCAAGAACAGTTAATTTCTTGTAAATGTTCAGCATAGATATTAATAACATACAGATGTGGGCTTACTGTAAATGGCATCCTGTTATAGAAAAAAGGAAGTTTACTTTCTGAGAGCTTTCAGATGCAGAAATGAATGAAATAAAATACAGACATTTCAAGTGACACAAAGATGACGTGGAGAAACTTTTTGTGAAATCTTCCGATACAGTAAGGAAGAAAATAACCAAAGAAGGACATAAAACAAAAATAATATTTGTCTTCTCAACAGAAACTGTCCAGGCTGGAAATAACCATGGACTTTTTCATGACTCAAACAGAAACCAGAAAAACAAGTCACAAGGACATTAAAAATAACATTGTTTGACATTTAAAAGAGTTTATAAACTGGACAGTATGTTTCACTCTTTAGTGACGTCTTTGGACTGAGTGTTCATCGGTCTATAGTTATATGTGTCTAGCTATGTTATAATAGAATTGAAATGATCTCAGACAGTTAACTGTTTGGACAGATTAAACTATAACGGAAACAGCAGTATAGCGCGAGTCTGATTATTCTGACGTGTTTCTACAGACAATTTAACAGTGGCGAGGCCAGCTTGAATGCAACCTTTTCTAGCCGTTGCCAGCAGTTACTGTTCATTTGGTGCCATAATTTCTTCGTCAATTCCACAGGTCGACAGATCCAGTGCTTCTCTTCGGTGGAATTAGAGATCATGTTGTTGCATCTGTCCACCATCAATTCGTCTTTTGAAGGACACCGTGTCTTCTATATGACTTCAGCCTGATCACCTGTTTGTCATCTATGCAAAATACAGTAAATTCTTCACAGTTATAACATGGATGCCAGTACAGTTAACTTTACAATGCCCACATGTTGTATATATAAATTTACATTGTTTAAACCTTCTGTCAGACATGCAATGTAAATCTGAAATGTTTAACAGTTGTATTTGTAAATATATAAATGCCTATAGTCCATACATAAAATGTACAGCACTTCATAAAGACTTTTTTATGTGAAATAAACTTTCCAAACTTGTCTATCCTGTCACAAGAGTCTAGTATGTAAGCCATACCATAAGATATATCATTTTCTGATAGTCTGTTTGATTCTAGCGCTGTTAGTTCTTCACATATACAACAGTTAAATGTACCTTCTGCAGTTACCTAAATCTCATACAGTACAAGTGTATGTAAGTAATGTAATAGACTACATAAAATATTTATAGTAAATATTGCAGATGCACAAAAAGAAGAAAGTTCTAACGTAGTGTATGCTATTAATTTTAACCTTCTAAAGAAAAGGTTTTCATAGCTTTTCAAACTTTCCCTAGAGACCGTAATAAGGAACAATAATGCCATTTAGAGGAACAGACTCAGCATTGCATTCAGACTTTACATAATGACATTTCTGGTTTAACGTAAAAATCAGATAGAGCCCAACAACATTTACTAAGGGCATAAACTACAGAGGTTAATCTGCAAAGACAGTTAGAAAAAGCCCAGCAAGGTTTACAAGGGGTACAAACTACACCAGTTGACATTGGACAGGGTTTAGCTGAAATGATAGTTATTTCTCCTGCTGATACATATCAATAGTCCTGTTTATTACAGACTCTGTCTCAGTGGCAAGACAAGAAAAGTAATTTTGTTTCAGTATGTTGGCATTTAAACAATGGTTGATATGCACTGTGTGGTCTATTTCAATTGATGCTTTATTTATGTTTTTTTTTTTTTTTTTTGCATTTACACATGCCAGTTTGTACTCCCAGAATGATTTACAGGGAAAAGTTTAGTACTGTCAAAATCAAAGCACATAAAAAATGTAATACAGAAAAGGTTACAGTAAATGCTTTGGCAGATGTCAAAGCAAAGCAAGCAGCTGAAATAGGTGAGTGTCTAGACTCGCGTAACTGTTTTAAACACACAGACAAGGTAATACCAGTTTCCACCATTTAAAAAAAATAACTAAAAATTATCAGACAGATAGTCTAAATAGCATGACAGAAAAAAATCAAAATAATGTTTTGGTCAGCCAAGATGGTATGTTGAAGCAATTCCGTCAGACAGTTAATGACATTCTGCAAAATGCAGATGCAGCTTTAAAATCAGTTTTTGCCAGACAGATAGATACAGGCTCCGAGATTACACATCTCAAACTCCACCTGGAGCAAGAGAGAGAAGCCAGAGTGTTAGTTTAAAAGAAGTACGCAGTATTGCAGATGCACATAAGAAATGTACAAAAACAGTTTGTAGACTACGTAGGGAAAGGAAGGGGATACAATACATGGTCTGATGAAAAAACAAACGGGAACACGAGCAGCTTCTGCTCCACCAGGGTTACAGACAGATACACAACAAAGTTCAGAAAAACAGGTGATATGTTTTACTAGCAAGAAAATAGGCCACATTAAACAGGATTGTCCATATTACAAAAGATGGAAGGAAAGTCGGATACAAAAGGGTATCTAAAATAAGAAAAGAAATCAAGAAAAAGAAAATACGTTAAGGGAGAATCAGTCACAGGAACAAACACAGAGGGATACAGAAAAAATAAAGTATACCCTATGGAATACACAGAAAACTCACCATATAATCTCACACATGGTGCAAGTCAGGAAATAACACGTGAAATTGAAAGTACAAAGCACACATTAGACAGGGAAGACACTAACAGTCAACAGGGAACAGAACATGCAGTCTGTGTAATCAGAGAAATACCCAGGAAAACAGATCAGAATGAATATGATTCTTATTAGGGCTGTGCCCCCCCCATCCAAGTAACCTTTCTCACAAATTTTAAACGTGAAAAGGACGGACGCCCGTTAGTGGACGTATGGGTGGAGGGGACACTATGGAAAGATGTCCTACTTGATCCAGGGGCAGCAGTCTCAGTCACTAACAAACAGTTACCTGTAAATCATTTCAAAAAATCTTACATTCAAGGCTTTGATGGCAGCACTTGCATGGCCATAAGCAGTACGCCAGTTAAAATATGTTTCACAGAAAATAGATCTTTAATACAGGGTACATTTCTTATGAATTCCAGTTGCGAAACAACAATCCTTGGGGTTAATATTCTCGGCAAACTGGGAATAGTAATTGATTTCAATAACAAGGTATTATGGTCAGCCACAATGGAAAACAGTTGAAATACAGCTCAGCAGTTTCCTTGCTTTGTAGTTGATCTAAGTAACTGTAAAAAAGATATTAGCAAGAGACATTCACAACTGCATGATAAATGGGAGCAAATCAAATCACAATTTCAGCCCTTATGGGCTACATCAAAGACAGATTGTGGCAAGTTAGCAATACCAATGAGTGTAGGTAATCCTTCAGATTACATTCCTCTTTTTCATAGGTTCATTGGTAGGTACTAGGCTATTGGCCATAGGGTCTATATAAGCTTAGTCAAACGGTACCCTGGCTTTTACCAACCAAGAAAATTATTTTCCTGTGCCCCTGTCAAGCAGAGCCACAGAAGTGATCCCCGGGATGAATTTCCTATCTCCCATCCAATCATCAAGATTTTTCTTGAGTGCTAATGAGGAGCTTTGTTTGATATAGATAGGTAGTTTGTTCCAGAGTATGGGAAGTCTCTGGGACAGGAATCTATCCCTCCAGCATGTTCTGTTTATTGTGGTGACAAGGTTTAGGTCCCTAGAGCGTGTAGCTATGAGGGATAGGGATTTCTTTATGTGGAGCATGTCCAACAGCTCTGGGTTTGACATAGCTTTGTATGTTAGGCAGAGATCGCCTCTGAGTAGGCAATATGCGACAGAGTAAAGCTGGAGTTTTTTGAGACGGTCTGCGTAGGGCATCTGTTTGAGGCCGGTAATCCTCTTTGTGAGGTATTTCTGTGGCCTTTGCAGTTGTTGTAGATGTCTTGTGAGGTACATACCAAAAGGGGCATTGTACTCTATAATGGGTCTAATGAGTGATGAGTAGAGGGGAACAATGGCCTCTTTTTTCCTGGATGAGAACCCTTTTGTGATGGGGTGTGCCACGTAGAAGGATTTCCTGACTACTGTGATGATGTGATTATCAAAGGAGAAACTACTGTCCACCTGTGTCCCAAGGTCTCTTATCACACTTTCTGTGTTAAGTAGACTACCGCCTATGTGGTAGTTCATGGGTACAGAGTTTTTACCAAAAGGGAAGACAATGCACTTTTTGGCATTGAGCTTGAGGCCATGGCTTTGACACCAGGCATCTGTCTCAGTGAGGCCCTGTTGTAGGATGTCCACATCGTTAGGAGTTTTGATTATGGCTTCTAGTTTGCAGTCATCTGTGAACTTTGTTAGCCAAAGACCTTCTTTGTTAGCCTGTACTTCAGAGAAGTAGATATCAAATAGGAGAGGACCTAGGACTGAATCCTGTGGTACTCCACTTGTCACTGGTCTGAAGTTGGATTTAGAGTCTGCTACTTTCACAGTGTGGGTTCTGTCCATGAGCCAGTTGGCAACCCATCTTGTGACATAGGGCTTTATACCTAGTTTAGTGAATTTGTCTATAATTCCAGAGTGGAGGATGGTGTTGAAAGCCTTGGCGAGATATAGATAGGCTGTGTGAACCACCTTACCCTCATCTATGGCTTTGGTGACCTCTTCAAAAAAGTCTATCAGGTTTAGGAGACGTGATCTGCCTTTTACAAACCCGAGCTGGGTAGGGTCCAGAGTTTGGAGATTACCAATGTCATTGTTTATAAGTTCCATGATTATACGCTCCATAGCCTTGTAGACCAGGCTCGTCAGGCTAATGGGGCGGTAGTTCCCGGGGTCCGTGGTGGCTCCACCTTTGTGGAGTGGGATAACCGTTGCTGTGCGCCATTCAGAAGCAATATCTAATCCCCAAAGAGGCGGGAGAGGATATGAAGAAGTGTATAGAACAATGGGAACAGGTAAATCATAAATAAAAAAAGAGCATATATGCAAATAACCTGCAAACATCAGGGTACACAGAAAAAGGAGGTAAGCAATAAACAGAAGGAAGGACAAACCCCTTGCCTTACTGAAAAGGATAATTACAAACACTAACAGTATAATAAAAATGGTAAATTATGATCAGTAGAATATGGGGATAATCCTCCATATAACCCAGATCATGGCAGGCAATAGGCATCAAAGCAGTAAATTAACACAACACAGGTTATCAGTTGGCAGCATAGTACAGGGATCTTTTAAAGCAATGAAAGACAGTGTTAGTGTACACAACTCAGTGTTAATTAATTAATTAAAAAAGACAGGAAAAGACAGAAAAATAAATATTACTTTACTGGTTTAATAAGCCAAGACGGATTCAGAATAAACACAGAAATAACCTACAGACATACAGATACAGTGTAAAGTTAAACTTAATACAGATATAGTGTAAAGTTAAAGTTAATACAGATACAGTAAATACATTTACAGTAATGCAAATGGTATATGCAAAACTAATGTAAGTCCACATCTACGAGTGGAAATGGAGTAACATTTAAAGCAGTACCTATGACAAATCCTAAATGACAAAAGGTTCTATGGTAACAAGAGAGGGTTACCCCCCCCCCCCACACACACACACACATTAAAAGTACAGTATGTCTCTAAAGGCAGCTTAAGCATACAGCTAACAGGATCAATATTGGTATAAAACAGTGACTGTAATGTCATATTTTCAAAAGAAAACAAACTAATACAGCAAAAACATCATTAGTCAGACTGGTGTAACTGCCATCCTGAAAATAATACACAGGAATACATACAGGCAGTAAAGTACAGAGTCATTAAAACTTGGACAAATACCATTTTTCAGCTAATAAAAATCCAAGCAAAAATAGCACACCGTATTGGTTCATAAAAATCTGTGTAAGTTAATAATAATCAAACTGTATCAGTACAGTGACAGTCTGTTAACAGTCTTAGGAAAGTTTAAATTTGTTTCTATAATAGCAATCTATGGACAAGACAAGGCAATCTAAAAAATGTATGCAAATAAAACAGAAACAGTTGCAAAGAAAAAATGGGGAGAGATACTCGGGTATAATAAATTATGAGAACAGGAACATCATGATCGGATACCTGATTTCAATATATTTTTGGACATGCAAAATTTGTTTGTAACAAGTCAAATTGTTGGGTTTTTAGCCATATTCCTTACAGAGGGGAAAATGCCATTACATGCAGTCCTTGTAGAGGTTACACATGCAGGTTTTATGTTTAAAGAATCTTATAAAAATAGAGTTTTAAAACAGTCAGCCATAAAAAAACATTAAGTTGATAAAAATAGAAAAAGGGATACTAAAAGAGGGACAGTCAGGGTTGCTGCTTTACACCAACTCTGGTCATGTCAAAAAGCTTGAGTATAAAGTAAAAACAGCGTGGGAGTTGACACATAATAATAGAGTATACAATTCCAATAGTGAAAATTACTCCCACGTTACCAGAGGACATGGTAAAAAATCACCAGAAAAAGAGGGAGGTTCATGATAAAAAATAGGGAAAGATTTTAAAACAGCTCGACATAGGAAATGGTGCTATTTCAGGAGCTGAATTTTTTCACTGGTATGGTGCCACTAAGGCAATATAGAAAGTTACAAAGTTGATAGTGAATGCAACTTATGGAGCTATCTCAGATATAACAGAGGAGATGTGTTATAAAACTGTCAAACAAGTAACTGTTGTTAACACTGTAGAAAGGCTATTAAGTACAGAGGATCACATTTTCCTTTAAATTGTTTTTTTTTTTAAAGGGGGACTTGATAGATATTGTAAATATTGTATTCCCAAAGCAATAATGAAATTAAATGTATGCTGCAATGAAAAAGAAATATGCTTGATGTTCTTCATCTCACATTGCTGCAGTCCTTACACTTGGGTAGTCCGCTGTCCTCGGTCGGCCCGAATATCAAAGTATAAGGCTGACGTCGGTCAAGGCGCATTTGACTGACATCAGGACGTCAGGGTACAAATGCGCATGACCGACGTCATATCCCCAGTCTTTTTTGCCGCATGGTCCGATGCAGAAGCAGTATTGCAAGTGCCGGTTGGCGTTCTGAAATTTTTCGTTTTCGGAGTTTCAGACCGAGTCAAAGTTGGCTAAGTACCCCGTTGGGGAATATTTTAGTTTTTTCTTGCCTCAGTGGTTTACCGGATGTCAGAAAAAGTGAATAATTGTATTTCTTGTGGGAAACAGATACCGCATAGAGACTATCATACTTTGTGTATTCCTTGTTTAGGGCCTGAGCACGACGTTGTTGGGTGTCGCTCTTGTGCTAGATTTAATAAGCGCACTATAAAGAGGAGATTAGATTGTGCCAGGTTAGTCTTTGGGAAGCGGTGCAATTATAAAATGCCGTCGGATGCTCCGACGCCCGCTTCTTCGAAGAAGCGCAAGGACAAGGCAGTGAAGCCTAGGCTAGAAGAACCGTCCGTACCGGACGCCGGTTCTTTAGAGGTGTCGGTGGAGCCGGTGGTTCCACCGGAGGTTTCTTTGGGATCCCAGGGAGAGACCTTGTTATTGCAGGATGTGGCCTCTCAGGAGGCAGGCCAGGGTGATGGGGCTTCTCAGGTTACTATACTCCCCTCCCTGCCTAGGGTGGTTAGGCCCTCTCCTTCTGTTTCCAAGGCTTCTCCTAGAGGCAGGCCAGGTTTAGCTTCAGTTGGTGTCACCCCTAGTTCTTCTGGAACTGTGCCCAAGAAGCATATGCTTAAAATGGCAGAAGATTTGATTACTCTGATTAGGGGTTCTTTGCCCCCTCCTGATAAGAGACCTAGGGTGGAGCCTGAGCTAGGGAGTTTTGAGCAGGCTTCGGATGTTTCAGAGTCTTGGGCTGAAGACTTGCAGGAGTAGTCTCCTTATTCTGATTCTGATGTGGATGATTCTACTCCTTCTGCTTCTCCTCCTGAGGATTTTTCTTTTTCAGAAACTCTTCATTCCATGAGGGAGCATTTTAAGTGGGAAGGTCAGGACTTCTCTGATTCCAGGAAAAGGCTTAGGGAATTTTTGTTTTTACCCCAGCATAGGCCTTTGGCTATACCTCCTGTTTTGGATGTAGTGGAAGATGTTTTACAGAGGCATCTCTTAATCCTGATTCTTTGCCTCCTGCTCCTGTTAAACCGGATAGGTATTACAGGGTGCCTGAAGTTCATAAGTATCTTAACAGTCCTAGGACAGACCCAGAAACTGTTAGCCAGGGGCCTAAAGGTGTTAAGGCTTCTGTTGTCAAGAATCCGGTTCCTGCAGATAAAGAAGCCAGGGCTTTGGATAGATGGGGAAAGAAAGTTTATACTTCTTCCACTCTAGCTATGAGGGCTTTGAATTGCCAGTTTCACATGTTAAAATACCAAAACTATCTCCTTTCACAGTTGAAGTCTAAGGTTGATGCTCTGGCGGAAGGTATTGATTGTAAAGAGTTACAAGATTTAGTACATGTTTCTGAACAGGTGGGTAAGCATTCTTTGCAATGTGGTTTTGATGCTGTACAGGCCTCGTCTAGGGTGGCTGCCACTGGGTCAGTTCTTCGCAGGCACGCCTGGCTGAGGGATCAAAATTTATCTGACCATGTTAAAACAAGGATTTTCGATGCTCCTTTACAATCTGATGTGTTGTTTGGTTCTCCTGTTGAGGCAGTTTTAAAGAAAATGGAAGACAAGGCTAAGTCTATGCAGACTGTTAAAGATTTTTGCAGGTTCAGCCTCCAAAGTTTAGTAGAAATTGGCCTGCTAAAGGGTGGGCGTATCCTTCTTATGATTCCCAGTCTAGGGGTAGATCTAGGCGTGGTAGGGGCAGAGCTCAGGGCTCTTTCAGGCCTAGAACAGGGAGTTCTCCTGCACAGTCTTCAGGTGAGGGCAGGGGTCAGTCCTTTCGTAAACAGACCCAATGACCTACCTTTTCAGCTGCCAGAGCCTTCTCGTCTGGCAGCACCTTTGGGAGGAAGGTTGGCACTTTTCAAAGAAAATTGGAGTTTAATTACCCAAGACAGATGGGTATTGGATATCATACACCAAGGTTACAGGTTTTATTTCCATACCTTGCCTCCTTTCAGAGGCATGCCAGACGTTCCTCCTCAACAAAGAATAGAGGCTCACAAGCAAATTTCTCTGTTACTTCAACTAGGGCCATACAGCCGGTCCCTATGCCAGAAGTGGGCCTAGGATTTTATTCTCGCCTGTTCCTAGTACCAAAGAAGGGGAACACGTGGAGACCAATTTTGGATTTATCTATCCTCAACACTTATCTGGACATTCCCAGGTTCAAAATGTTGACGTTGCAGCAGCTTTTACCTCTACTGGGCAAAGATCATTGGATGGTTACTTTGGATCTCAAGGAGGCTTACCTTCATGTTCCTATCAGACTAAGTTGCAGGAAGTATCTGCGTTTTCGAGCTGGGACTTCTCACTATCAGTTCTCTGCATTGCCCTTTGGCTTATCTACTGCGCCCAGAGTGTTCACGAAAGTTCTGGCTCCAGTGATAGCTTTCTTCAGGCTAAAAGGAATACAGATCTATCCTTATTTGGACGACTGCCTGATTCTGGCTCAAGGAAGGGAAGAGCTTCTTCATCATTTGGAATATGTGATAGCAGTGCTAAGATGCCTGGGGTATTCTGTGAGCGAAATAAAGTCCAGTCTAGTACCCTCTCAGGACATGTGCTTTCTGGGTGTAAGACTGAATACAGCATCCCAGATGGCCTTTTAACCCCGGACAAACAAAAGAGTCTTTCCCTTTACTTCCATCAACTATCTCATCAGTCCGGGCTGACTGCAAGGACAGTCCTTCAAGCCTTAGGGTTCATGGCATCTTGTATTCTGGTGCTTCCCAATGCCAAACTGCATATGAGGAAGCTGCAATGGTATCTCAAAATGTATGGACACAGCACTGCCAGGATCTGGACACTGTCATTCAAATAATACCTTGCATTCAAAAGGAATTTTTGTGGTGGGCTCAGGAATGTCACCTAAACAAGGGACTCTCTGTGACCCGGCCAGAGGCGAGTCAGATTTTAACGACAGATGCCTCAGACAAAGCTTGGGAAGCTCATCTAAATGGAAAGTGGATACAAGACAAGTGGCCTGCCAGACTACAACATCTACATATCAACCTGAAGGAGATGTTAGCAGTCCAGTTTGCATTAATAGCTTTCAAGGATTTACTTCTTTCAGGGCAGGTGTTGATTCTAACAGACAACACAACTGTCATGTGGTACATCAACAAGCAAGGGGAACGATTCTTATCCTCTATGCAGGCAAGCAATGATTTTGTGGGAGACTGCTCTCAGTTTACAGCTCAATCTTCAGGCAAGGTTTCTGCCAGGAGCACAGAACTCCTTAGCAGATGTGTTGAGCAGGCAATTATGGATCCCCACGAGTGGAAACTGGATCCTCATGTATTTCAGAAATTGACAGTGTCATGGGGAACTCCAGACATAGATCTGTTCGCTTCTCCACTAAACCATCAGCTGCCAAAGTTTTGCACAAAAAGGTTTCATCCCACAGCTTAGAAAGTGGATGCTCTTTCTTTCAATTGGAGCAATCTTCATGTGTATGCCTTTCCACCTCTGCCTCTCCTCCCAAAGGTACTTCTAAAGGTCAGACAGGACAAGCCAAGGATGATTTTAATAGCTCCAGATTGGCCTCGACAGCACTGGTACCCATTACTGAGAAGTCTGGTACGGAAGCCTCCATGGCCTTTGCCTTCGATTCCACACCTGTTGTCACAGGAGGACAGCCATTTGCTCAATGTCAAACTTCACTCTCTTCACCTCACAGCCTGGCATATTCTGTTTTGAACCATAGAGGGTCTCAACTTCCACAACAAGTTTTGAATGTGATTTTGGAAGCTAGAAGGCCTAGTACAAGGAAAGTGTATGCAGATAAATGGAAGAGATTTTTATTTTGGAGTGCAGCAAAGGATTTTGATGTTTCTGAGCCTAATTTAAGTGTTGGCTCTTCAATATCTTACTGAGTTACTGGACAAAGGTTTGTCCTTCTCTTCTATTAAGGTTCATGCTGCAGCAATTTCAGCTCACTATGGATGTGACCCTCCATTGTTTTCTCATCCTTTGTTCAAGCAATTTCTTAGAGGGGCAAAGAATATAAGACCCCCACGTAGAGCTCCTACTCCTGCTTGGGATCTCAATTTTGTGTTGGAGAAACTCACTCTACAACCTTTTGAGCCTGCAGCTGCTTCTGAGTTGAAATATTTATCATGGAAGACTGCCTTTTTGTTGGCCATTACCTCTGCAAGAAGGGTTTCTGAATTACAGGCCCTTATGGCGGTTGAGCCTTTCTTGATTTTCCATAAGGATAGGGTATCTTTGCGTACTAATCCTTCCTTTATGCCTAAGGTGGTTTCTAGTGTGGCTTTAAACCAAACTATTCATTTGCCTACTTTTTATGCAAATCCCCAAAATAAAGGGGAAAAGATTTTGCACACTTTAGATGTACACAGGCAGTTGCGATATTATTTGGACAGAACTAAAGGGTTCAGGCAGTCTCAGCAGTTGTTTGTTTCTTTTGCTTTGAGTTCTCAGGGCAAGCCTGTGTCAAAACAAACTATTTCTAAGTGGATTGGGTTTTGCATTGCTTTCTGTTATTCCCATCATGGCAAGGAGATTCCAGCTGGGATTAGGCCTCATTCCACTAGGGCTACTGCCACTTGACAGCCTTTTTGAGGGAGTGGCAACCAAGGATATTTTGGAGGCAGCTACTTGGAGTTCAGTGCATACTTTCTCTAGGCATTATCACCTGCCACTTTACTCTAAATCCAGGGCTGGTTTTGCCACTGCTGTTTTGCAGGGCATTTTGGCAGCTCCTGCTTCCTTGTAGTTTGGCCATCCTCCCTTACCTCTGCTTTGGGATTCTACCCAAGTGTAAGGACTGCAGCAATGTGAGATGAAGAACATAGTACAGTTTTGTACCTACCATAAATGTAGATGTTCAAGATCCACATTGCTGCAGTCCAATTTACCCTCCCTCCTTCCCCTCTGTAGTTAGAGGTGGTTGTGTGGGTTGGGTTGTAAATATTGTGTATATTGTATATATTGTACATATAATTAGTGCAAGGGTGGTTGGTTGTTTGTTTGCTGTCTTTTGGTTTTGACCTTTATTTTTAGGGTCTTCTGACATCTGGGGCAAGAAAAGACTGAGGATATGACGTCGGTCATGCGCATTTGTACCCTGACGTCCTGATGTCAGTCAAATGCGCCTTGACCGACGTCAGCCTTATACTTTGATATTCGGGCCGACCGAGGACAGCGGACTACCCAAGTGTAAGGACTGCAGCAATGTGGATCTTCGAACATCTACATTTATGGTAGGTACAAAACTGTACTTTTCTAATACAAGGTTTTGCCTTGTAAGCAAGGGTTAACTTGACAAGATTTTGAAATAAATGCTTCTGTGTAACTGCAAGGCTGACATCTTGCTTAAGCAAGTATGAAAGCAGTTAAGAATAGATAAGTAATAACGGCTATGTGTCTGACACCTGCGAAGATAAAACATGCGTAGTTAGTTTGACTACTGGCTAAGTGGATTGTTCTCAGGATGGTGGGGGTACTATAATGTCCGCATTAGTTGCTCTTATTGTCTTTATCTGCTTAGTTACAACAGTTTGCATGTGTGTTAATATTTGTGTCAATAAAAGTATTAATCAATTAACAGCTGTTGGTAATGTAACATTGTATGAAAAGATAGCATTGAATGCAAGGGATTCGTATGTTGCAACAGACCAATGGATTCAAAGTACTGAAGATCGTATTGTATTGTAAATTGTCTTAAAATGTTCTTGGTTTTAATTGATACAGATTGTATAAATTAAAATGCTTTCCCCAAAATTATACTGTGTGTGCAGTAAAAAAAAATATGGCTTGCTTTGAACGAACAGTTAATTTCTTGTAAATATTCAGCTTAGATATTAATAACATATAGCTGTGGGCTTACTGTAAAGGCATCCTGTTATAGAAAAAAGAAAGTTGACTTTCTGTGAACTTTCAGATGCAGAAATGAATGAAATAAAATACAGACACTTCAAGTGACGCAAAGATGACGTGGCAAAACTTTTTGTGAAGTCTTTAGATACAGTAAGGAAGAAAATAACCAAAGAAGGACATAAAACAAAAATAATATTTGTCATTTCAACAGAAACTGTCCAGGCTAGAAATAACCATGGACTTTTTCATGATACAAACAGAAACCAGAAGAACAAGTCACAAGGACATTAAAAATAACATTGTTTGACATTTAAAAGAGCTTATAAACTGGACAGTATGTTTCACTCTTTAGTGACGTCTTTGGACTAAGTGTTCATCGGTCCTTAGTTATATGTGTCTAGCTATGTTATAATAGAATTGAAATGATCTCAGACAGTTAACTGTTTGGACATATTAAACTGCAACGGAAACAGTAGTACAGTGAGAGTCTGATGATTTTGACATGTGTTTCTACAGACAATTTAACAGTGGATATGTGGTGATCAAAGAACATTTACTTATCAGCAAAGATTCCCATGTCCTTAACTACTGGGTCAGTTTTTAGGGATTTCCAGTCAGAGTGATAGTTAAAAGGGACTTCTTCCTTGCTGAAGGATGATGTTGTACTTTTCTTGTCATTTGGTTTTAGTCCATGATTTTGATAGTTATTGGCTTGGAAAGGCCCTCTTGAAGGATCTTGGTGTCCTCTGGAAAGTTTATGATGGTACAAAGATTTACAGTCATTTGCAGACTCTGTCAGACATAAACCATTAAACCATTGACGTTCGCTTTGATCTGTAAGAAGTAATTGCCAAAGAGTGGCCCAAGTACCATAGTTTGAATTCTGTCCTGTGTAGAGGAGGGCTATCATGCAGTTCCACTTGGAGCTCAGCGAAGTCTGCGTGGCACAAAGACCTTTACTGCTATGTCTTTGTTCAGTCCATTCTGCTAATGGATTTCACAGAGAATAAAATGTTGCTAGATCTTGTAGAATGGTAGTCTTAGTTTATTTGTTTTTATTTATTATTTTATAAAGCTTTTCAGTATTTTTAAATTTTATTGCACATGGAAAAGTATGTACAGCATTTGGAACTGTAGCATTCTAATGAGTGACTGATCTACCTAATGCAAACAATTGAACCAACTTCCTGTTTGTTTTTTAGACTGGAAGCTAACACACAAAGAGAAATAGCAGCACTAAAACTATGTGAAGGACATCCTAATATTGTGAAGCTCCATGATGTTTATCACGATCAGGTACTTTACGTAATGGGACTGAGTTTTCATTGCTGAAATGTGCTTACTAGTATGTAATGTGGTCAGTCAGATTAACAATATTGCCACACCATAAATATGTACTGAATCAAAAAAGTAGGAAAAAAAACCTCCTGAACTCTTTAGTAGTCTGATAAAATGAGCTTTGTAAGGTGGGGAAATAAACACAAAGTACATGAGTAGCACTAATGAAGTTTACCTTTATTAATTTCTTTAAACTGTAAGTGCTTTGGTTCCAATCATATTTTGATTAAGATGAAAATGCTAAGTTTAAAAAAGTTCAGAAAGCTTGCTTTCATTAGTGCCACTTATTGTTATACATATGCTGCTGTGTATGTTGGATTTTAGTGGACTGGACATCAACTTTAAATGTGAACCTTCATTGTAGAGTTGAAGATTATGCCATTGAAGTCCACATTTTTTGCAACACCACCATCTCAGTGTTAGGTGTTTAACCCTTGTTGCTAAGAGTCTTTTTGGCAAGGTGTGAGGGGACTTTTCATTTTGGAGGGCAGCTTTTATTGTTTATTCCTTGCTGTTGACTAGAAACTGTGCAGTTAAAGTTTATAGCAAGTATCAGAATGTTGCCATTAGTTTAATATGTTCATGGATGTTTACTAGACTAATTACCACAAGGGCATTTTTAAGCCTAACCATGCATCCCAAATCTCTGACAAGTTCTGGTACCTTTGATAAATGTAAGCAAGGGCTTGGGAGATGAAACATTTACAAGCAGGGGCCTGGGAGATGAGCCATTACAGGCTGCCTGTGTCCATTAGAGACATAGGTACCAAACCAGGGATGAATTTCCTGTTCCCCATCCAGTTGTGCAAGTTACACTTGAATTGGGTTAGGGAGGAACTTTGCTTCACATGAATGGAAGCCTGTTCTAGAGAAGGGGTGGTCTGTGGCATACATACCTGTCTTTCCAGCAGGTCCTGTTTATATCACCGGCAAGGTTTAAGTCTTTAGAAAGGATAATTCTAGTGCTGTTTGTTTTGCAGATATGCAGGAGGTCCTTCAGAGTGGGGGTCTGACAATGCTTTGTATGCCAGGCATAGATCTCCCCTCAACAGCCTGTAAGAGAGAGAGAATACAGTGATAGGACCTTGAGGCCGGCTGCACAGGACATGTTATTTACCCTTTGTGTTCTTAGAATAAGGAACCTCTGTGGACATTCCAGTTGTTGGATATGCCTGGTTAGGTGCATACCAAAGGGGATATTGTACTCGATGACAAGTCTGATAAATGCCGAATACAGTGGAACCTCCTTGTGCCTAAATGCCATACCTTTGTTTATAAGTTACCCAATATAGAATGATTTCCTCACTACTGTAGACATGTAATAGTCAAAGGCTAGATTACTGTATATGTGTGTCCCAAGTCCCTGACTATTGCATCAGCTGTTAGGAGTGGTCAATATGATAGTTACTAGGGGTGGATGACTTCCAGAAGGATTCTATTATGTATTTATTGGTGTTTAGTTTTAGTTCATGGCTCTGGTGAATATTTGTGTCAGTAGGTTGTTCAGTCATCTGCAAATTTAGCCATCCAGAGGCCATTAACTTCAGAGAAGTAAATGCCAAAAAGGAGTGGTCCCAAGACTGATCCCTGAGCTTGTGACTGGCCTCTTTGTAGAGGTGGACTCCCCAGTTTTAACTTCCTGGGTCTTGTCTGGTGAGCCAGTTGACTATCCACCTGGTGACATAAGGGTTTGTACCTAACTTCTTAAGTTTGTCAACGAAGTATGAGTGGGAGATTGTTTCAAATGCCTTGGGCAGGTTAAGGTAGGCAATGTGAACTATTTTGCCCTCAATCCATTTCTGTGGTGACCTTCTCAAAAAAGTCCACCAGTTTGAGTAGGCATGACCTGCTCTTGATGAAACCAAACTGGGTTGGTCCAGTGTCTGGAGGTTTCCTATGTCATTATTGATCATCTCCATGATAATTTTTTCCATGGCTTTGCATATGAGACTAGTGAGACTTAATGGGTCTGTAGTTTCCGGAGTTTGTAGATGGCCCACTTTTGTGCAAAGGGATGACTGTTGCTGTTCTCCATTCATGAGGCACAAAGCCTGTTTGGAGGCTACAGTTGACTTATCAGGCCCTCTGGAATTGCTATTTAAGTTTCATGCTATTTAGAAGGCTGGGATATTGTTTGGGCTCACTGATGCAGTGTTTTTTGCCTTAAGGAGAGTGTTAAAGACCTGTTCCCTAGTGATAGCAGGGGGGTTTTCCATTTGATGGTATTTCCTGAGGGAAGGTTGAAAGGGAGAGAGGGATAAAAGTGGAGCTGAATTTTCAGCCTGTAGGTTTATCTTCTGGCTTAGTATAGGTGGCTGCATTTACAATAAGTTCTGTACCCAGTTGTGTATTGCCTTTGCAGTTGTGGACATAGCTAAAGAATGCTTAGTGGTTGTCCTTGGACTAGGAGGCCAAATTTACCTCAAATTTGGCTTTGGTAGACTTTATTTGTTCTCTGAGTTGTTTGTTTAATTCGGTGAGGGTGCTTTTATCCTGCTGGGTGCTGCACCTCCAGCAGCTTCTGAATGAAGAAAACCCTACAGAAGATGTACTGCCCTAGACCCAGCCTACAATAACAAGAGAGGAGGAGGAGGAGCCTACCATAGAAAATCAAAACAACACTTAGGAAAATGAAGTCAGGGAAGGCAGCAGGCTCAGATGAATTCTGATGAAGTCAGAGTGTCAAGAGTAATGTATGACAGAGGAATGATAAAGAAGCTGAAGATTAAGGTATACACAACACTGGTGCAACCAGGACTCCTAAATGGTACATAAACTGGGGCAGTAAAGGTAGAGCAGTTCAGGAAGCTAAAGGTGGTAGAGATGAAGTGCCTGAGACAAGCTGGTAGGATGATCTCTCTGGGACAGACAACGAAATGCAAAAACCAAAGTAGCTCCAGTAGCAGAAAAGGTCAAAGAGAACAGATTACAGTGGTGCAGGCACAGGTGTAGAAAAACATCTGGTGAAGAAAATTTGGGACAGATAGAAAGAAGGAAAGAGGAAACAAGGACATTTAGTAGAAAGGTGGTTGGGCTGTGTTAGAGAAAATGTGCAATGGTTATTTATGAGTGTTGAAGAAGGTAGGAAAGTGGCATTAAAAAGAGTTGATGACAGCTGACACGACACCCCAGCCCCATGTAAAATATGGGAAAAAGGTGTGCCGATGATGATGGTTATTGATTAAGCATAAAGAGAAAGGATCAAAATTGTCCATTCCAGACAATCCCCAGCAGTAAGCAGTCAGTTTGTGCACGTATGCTGCATGACCCAAGGTGCAATTCATGGGAAGTCAAGAGGCTTCTAAATGCTGGCATTTAAAGTCCCATAATTGTCCAAAAGAGGTAAGTAGCTTGCAGCCTAACTTGAATCTTTGTAAGCACATAAACGTCAGTAAACAGAAAAAAACACTAAAACTATCTAAACCTGATATATGTCGTGCCCTACAGAAAATTGTTTGCTTGCCTTGTGCCAAGCACAGTAAAATAATACTGGACACGATACAGAGGGTTATGATCAGGTCTCTGATCATAATCACATTATGTGTTCGAGACATGGAGGCCAAGAATCGTAGCATCCTTGTCGAGAACACACAATAATAGGTTATGATCGGTGAGACCCTAGTTTTTGTAGTGCATGGAGTCTTATTTACTCAGTGTACTATCAGTTACAAAAGACAAAAATGTGTTTTATCAGCTTTTAAAGCCAGCAAAGCACTTGGTGAGTAGTGCTGTATAGACAGCAAGTAAGGAAAAAGTCAGGGACAGTTTTTTTAAATACTTCCCTAATTTAAACAAGTTACTTACAGACTAACAACTGGAAACTTCTGTGGACATGGGAGGAAAGATAGTCAGGGACCAAAGGGACGTTTGTTCCGCTATACTCGACTGTAACAACACTTATGGAGTGTGTAACCTTTGGTACACACCTTTGAAAGCTGTTGCAGTCAGAAATCTTGCTACAGTAGCAAGTAACAAACAGGTTTATCTTTTTTCCAGTTTTGAAGTGTAATCACGACACACCAAGCACTATATGCTTATTTACAGGTGCTTCACTTGTACTTTAAAATATTATAAATTTTGTTCGTAACTGGTGTTAAGTTACTGTAACAGTTGAGATTATGGCTGCTTTGCATTTCGTTCTACTCTGTGTTAAAATGCACTGAAACCATGGGGAAAACATTTAGCTGCAGTTATCTTGCATTTTAAACTATTAGGCTTTTTACTGATGTGAGGTTACTGAAGCCAAGGTCATGCATGGCTGCATTGCATTTTGTCTTTGTGCTAAAATGCAGTAAATCTGTTTGGAAAATGCTTAGCAGGATTTGTCTTTCACCTTATTTGGGTTAAGAACAGAATACAACTAAACCAGTCATGTAAAGAGGCAAGCAAGTGAATGCGGGAGGCCAATGCAAACACAGGGGAAGACAGGCAAAACAAAGAGCTCTATCTTCATTTATTTTATATCTCAAAAAAGACTTGAAACTATATCAAAATGTTCCGCAACACCAAAATATTATTTTCTGTTATTATCAAGCACAAAATAACATTAACTGCAAATAAAGCAAACTTTTCTTGATTACTATGCCAATTATATCCTTGAATTTCTGAGTCCTTTATTTTTTGCTGATGGTTCTATACATAAAGGAAATAAAGGGAGAAAGAGGACTTCCCTGCTTGATTCCTCTGTTCAAACAAGCTATCAGAGAGAAACTTTTCCACAGTAATTCTTGCCTGTGACACTTTATATATCACCTGTATTAACACTGTTATTTTATCAGGAAGTGCAAGTGCTCCTATTCCCCTACTCATAAAATTCTACCCGACTATCAGATGCTTTCTGTATATCAAGATCACTAAAAGTAGCAACTTTTTCTTACTCTCTGCTTTCCTCTTCATTATGATTGATGCCCTTCCATGTCACTGTTGTAGTATTCTTTACCTAAGGGATCTACTGCCAAGGACAGCTCAACATCCAGCCAATGTACCAAAGCCTTTAGTACTTATAGGCGTCGCACTTCACACACATTCTCCCCACGCACATCTTAGAGCATTATGGTGACGTACGGATACACACACACTCAGAACTTCTGCCGCGAGTCCAAATGCCATTGTTAAATTTCAGGTTTGAACGCCCTTCTGCTGTGCTGGTTACAAATTTGTGTTTTTAGATGTGCCCCATTGGAGTTTCTTCTGTTTCTTCTCTTTTTGTGGTTATTGGGTTCATGTCATCCAAAAAGAGAAAATGATAGTGTGGGAGGCAGATTCCCCATAAGAATCATTAAGACCACTGTCACTTCTATTTGGGTGATTTTCATGATCTTACGCAGTGCTGTATCTGCCAGGCATTTGTGCCCAACACCCTACATAGTCATCTCTCCTCCTTGACTGTATACCTGGAGAACCAATGTCTTATGTTGTTGGCTTAAGGTGCTGTGGCGGGATCTTCCTGGCCTGAGGGCCAGCTGTCTGCCAAGAAGGCCAAAATCATTTGGTCTGATCTGGCTGCTGTCCAATCTCCCCTAGATGTATCTGTCTCTCTTGAGGCTGGTGAAAGCCTGGAGGATCATTGGGTAGTTGCTTTGGATTCCTGTGCCATGACCCCATCAGAGGCGAACATGGATCCAGCTTCTCGCACATCCATGGAGACATTTTAAACATCTGTACCTGATGCTGAGGGCAACCTCAGCTGATTATATCCAAAAGATCAAAAGAGATTGAATCCTCAGATCTTGGGAGGGGATTCCTACCTCCGTTACTGAGTCACATCAAGGTTGTGACCCTCCAAGGGTGTTTAGAGTGGACATCTCGCAGAAAAAGAAACAAAAAAAATGAAACGTGCTTTCCCTGTTAAGGATCCCCAATGTGAGTGGCAGGATTTCACTCAGTGTTTACTTAATGCTTTGTTGGCCTTGAAGCCTCCTCAAGGGGTCTCTGTTCCTGCCCCCTCTGGCCTTCTACTTCACTCAAGAGGCCTAGGAAATTGGTTTCCTTGGATGACGACTTGGACTCCGGGGAAGGAGCTTTGGATTATTCTTCCCAAATCCCTTCCCCCTTGGACTGTGGTTCAGAGGAGGGGGACTCCATAAGTCCAGATTCCCCCATGAAGGAGCTTTCCTTTGGGGCTACCATTGCCCGTATGATGGATTATTTTAAGTGGGATTGTCTCAAGTCTTCGAAATTCTAAAAAGATGATATGAGCTCCGACAGATGGAGTCTTACAAAGCTATATGCTGTTCCTCCTATTCTGGCTGCCCTTTTGGATATTTTCTCAGTACCATTTGCAGCTCCTGACTCTTAGCGGCCTGTACCTAAGAAGCCACATAGATTTTATTTATTTTAACATTTGTTTACCAGGAAGTCCAGTTGAGACAGAGCCCATTTTCATCGGAGACCCAGGGAGAAACACTCCAGATGCATGCCTGAAAAGTGCAAATTTCTTTATAAATGCCCTTCTGCTGACCTTTCTGTAGTATCAGTCCCATATGACAAGCCATCCAAATTATTGCTCTCTACCAGGCTGTTGCCTTCTGATAAGGATGGCAGGGCTATGGAAAGTCTGGGCAAGAAAGTTTACACTACTGCCACTTATCTTCTAGAGTCATCAACTACCAGACTCATATGACCAGGTATGTCTTGGCTGTCCTTTTTCAGGTTTCTAAGGTGGTTTCTGACCTTCCTGACTGTGAGGGGAAGGCTTCACCCCTTTCCCTGCTGCGCTCTACTTCACAAGTTGCACGACACTCCGTCAAATGCAGCTGATGCCTCTTCCAGGGTTGCTGCCTTTGGTTAAGTTATGATGCGTTATTCTTGGCTTTGTCTTCAGGCTTTTCCTGGTGACATTAAGATCAAACTTTTGGATGTTGTTTTGAATAATAAAACTCTTTTTGGATCTGCTGCTGATGAACTTTTGAAGCCTTCCCAGGGCAAGGGCAAAGCCCTTTGAAACATAGATTTGTTTCTCCTATTCCCAAATTTCAAATAAATTATTCCTCTTAAGTCTGCATTTGTCTGTAGACAATCTTGCCCTCTTAAGGGAAGAAAGGTTCTAGGCATGTGTCTCCCACTAACTGTACTTAGGCTCCTGCCATCCAGAAACCTGCTTTGCAGGACAAGCTGGGTTGTGTTTGACAGTATGTTTCCTCCTCCCTTGGCCAAGTTCCCTTGTTCCTCTGTTTGCCCCCGTCTCTTCCAAATCTACTACAAATCACTTCAGACTCTTGGGTTCTGTCTGTTATCCATCAAGGATATTTAATGGTTTGGAGGTCCCTTCCTCCCTTTTCAGAAATTCCTCAGTCTCCTCAGGAACAGCTGTCTCATTTCCCAGTGGTTCTTCACACTCTTTTGGCACAGGGCACCATTTAAACCTTGTTTCCTGCTCAATTGGAGTAGAGGTTTTATTCCAGGTTGTTTTTGGTCCCACAAAATGAGGGCACACATAAACCATTTCTGGATCTTTCCAGTCTGAACACCTCCATCAAGATTCCTTCCTTTTGGATGTTATCTCTGCAGACATTATTTTCTCTTCCTCTTCTTCAACCCCAGGCTTTTATGGTTTCTCTGGATCTCAACGATGCCTACCTTCACATCCCTGTCCATCCTCTCTTCAGGAAATGTTTACATTTTTTTCTGTCTTTGTATTTCATTTTCAGTTCTCTGCTTTGACCTTTGGCCTCCCTACTGCCACAAGGGTATTCACCATATGCCTCTCTCCTATCATTGCTTTTTGCAGGGTTCAAAGTATTCAGATATTTCCCTATTTAGATGGTCTGCTTATTAAAGCTCCTTCCCCCAAGTCTCTGGCTCAGGATCTCAAGTTTACTACTTCCCTGTTAGAGTCCTGGGGTCACCACAAACATCCTTCCTTAAGTGCAGACTTTAGACAGTTTTCATGCTGGCATCTCTGCCTGCCCTAAGGCTCTGTTTGTAATTCCCTTTTACCAATCCCTTTATCAGCTGGCATCTGTCACCGCCAGGGAATTTCACACAGTGCTCAAGTTCATGGCTTCCACCATTCCCATGCTGCCTGTTGCCAGGATTGATATCTGATATGAGGAAGCTTCAGTGGTACATCGAGTTCGGGTGTCTTCAGCATTGTCACCCTCTTGACTTCCAGTTACCTTTCCTTCCCTGTCTCAAGCTCAAGCTTCAATGGTGGATTCTTCAACTTTCACTCAACCTGGGGCGTCCTTTTCAAGCTCCAGTTCCAACTCAAGAGCTATTTACAGACTCCTCTGAGAGAGGGTGGGGTGCCTCCTATGGCCTTCTCAAAGTTCAAGGTTTCTGGCCTCAACAGAAATCAGATCACATCAGTGTAAAGAAGATAAGGCTTCTAGCTGTTCAGGCTTTTTATCCCCTTTTTCATCCCAGGCCCTTTAAAGTTTTCATAGACAATACCACACTGATGTGGTATATCAGCAAGCAAGGGGGCAAAAAGGCCTATCTTCTTTACAGACTAGCTCACTACCAGGAAAACATATTTGTCCAAATGGAAGCAATCTTTTGTCTAGTGCCTCTCTAGCCATCAGTATCCCCTATCTGTGGAGGATCCCCTGTTTCTCTCTTTATTTGTTTGATCTGCTTCATGCCGGGTTGGCATATTCTTAAGTTAAAGCTCACTGTCAGCAGTTTTTGCTTGTTTGCCATTGGGTCCTCCTCTGGCCTCTAGATTTGAGGTCAAGCAATTTCTTAAAAATGCATCTTCATATCAAACCTCCCAGGAAATCTATTCCATCTTCTTGGGACCTTAGTTTTGTACTTGAAAAATTTACTTTTGAGCCTGCTTCTTCAGCTTTCTTACATCATTGTACTTGGAAGACTGTTATTCTTTTGGCTGTCTCTTCAGCTAAGAGGGTTTCTGAACTTCTGGCCCTCATGGCTGTTCTTCCTTCTTATATTTCCACAGAGACAGGGTGTGTCTGTACTAATCTTTCTTTTATGTCCAAGGTGGTCAATGAGTTGTGTTGTAATCAGTCTGTTCATCTTCCTTCATTTTGTTCCTTCTGTGCAGTCTGCCAGTGAGAAAATTCTTCACACCTTAGATTTGCATAGACAGTTTAGATATTATTTGGATAAAACTAAAGATGTGCTGTTGTCCTATTTTGCCTTCATTCTTAGCAGGTTGGGTTCGGATCCGAGGGACTCGGCCTTATACACCAGCTTGAGGTCTTTCAATAGCTTCTGTCTATTTCCTATCCCATCATGCACTAGGAGAGCTCCCCAGATCTTGTTTGCCACTAAAACAGATTGGGTGCTCCTCTCAGGCTCTGGCCACGTACAATTTCTTCATATATTTTTCTTGTACAAATAGTGTTTCTTCTACTGTATCTTTATTAGTAATCACTTGGTTTTACTGCTAAAGTCCACAGGGCATAGCCCGTTTAAGTTAGAGGGCTATGCCATCCTCTTCCTTCTGTTAGAGTTAGATATAGTTTGTTCTTATTAGTTGTTTCTAGTGTTGTTACAAAAAAAAAGTTTTCCTTTTGCATACATCTACAGTTTAATTGTTGGCTGTTTTTTCCTTGTCTTGACTGATCACCACTTTTATGTCTATCAAGGATCCCTCAGAACCACAAGGGCGGGAGACTTAAACCTTGACACGGTTATAAATAGAACGTGCTGGAGGGACAGATTCATCACCCAGAGACTCCCTATGCTGTGGAACAAAATCCCGGTACATGTGAGGCAGAGCACCTCTCTGGCCTTGTTCAAGAGGAATCTTGACCAATGGATGGGAGATTGCAGATATACCCCAGGGATTACTTCAGTGTCACTGCTTGACAGAGGCACAGCAAAATGATAGGCATAGTTTTTATTCAAACTAAAGGGGTGGCGAAAGCCACATAACTATGGGCTAGGCTTATAAATGCCCTTAGGCAGATAGCCTAGTATGAACCTATGAACCTATAAGGACCCAAAACCCTCTGGGTTTTAAAAAGTATGAAAAGTGCAGGCAGAAAATGTCCCTTACAAACAAGGCAATACAGTGTGTGTATATTGTTTAGGAGCTGTTCACCTCCAGGTGTCCTGTGTGATTTGCCATTCCTTCAGCCACAGGGCTTTATTGGAGCATAAGAATAAGCTGATTTTAAGAGGCCTTTTGAAAACCCCCTTCGCTGAAGTGATTCAAAGAGGTCAGGATCCTTCAAAATCTGATCAGTCATCTTCTCCAGTCTGACAGGTCTTCAAAAAGGTCTCCATCTTCTAGCGCTCTGTCAGAGCCATCCCAAAAAGTGCCTAAGATATGCTCTCTGTATCCGAAAGCTGTCTGTTCTGAGAGGCCTTCCACTTCGGCCCCATCAGTCTCAGCACCAGTGGAATTTCAGTTACGGAGCCGGTCCCATGAATTGGAACCGGTATCTCCAACTCTGAGGTCACCTTTACTTCAACCTTCTAAATCTCCTGCCCCCTTGTCTCGATCTTCCAGGAGCTTGTCTAATGATGATATGGATCAGGTGGTGCAGGGACTCTTGAGTACACCAGCACTCACCAAACTGTTATCTGATCCATCCCTGAAGGCTTCGAATCTGACCAAACCCTTCCCTTCTGTACCATTTCCTCCTCTGAGCCAACCTCAGATCTCTTTGCCAGAATGTCTGGAGCTGATCTTGGTGGAACTGTCAGAACTGAGACCTGTCACAGGATTGTCTGATCCGAATATTGCTCTGACATCCTCAGTTTCATCAGAACTCGAGGAGTCTAGGGGCTGATGCTGCCCAGTCAGGTCCAAGGAGGGGAGTCTGATCGGGCAGTTGTCTGATCCGAACTTTCCTCTCAGGGCATCAGTTCTGGTGAGCTCTGCTCCTACATCGGCCTCGGAGCTTTCCCCCTTAGTCCTGGGGATTCCCACTGGTTTCTCGGAGCTGGAGGTTTCCTCGGATCAGGGGCGGGGAGCCTTTAAGATGATGAGGAGAGTGCTGGCAGCTCCACTCTCAGGTCTGGACCTTCTACCCCCAAAGACACTGGTGTCTCTCTCTCTCTACCCTTGCATCCACAGGGAGGCACTTTTGCAGCCCCTGATGCCCCCTTGTGTGGATTCTCAGGCCACTACCGAGACCCTTTTGGAGTCTGGTATGCCGCAAAACTCTTTGTCAACTAAGGATCCTGCAGTTGTCTCGATCTTGGATGGGTCTGAAGCCGCTGAGCAGGCACCAGCTTCCGAGGAAGTACTTTGCACTACCGATTCTCGACACAAACCGACTACTTCTTTTGCATCTTCTGTTCTTTCAAAAACTACCGAGTTTCTAAGGCCCAGGGTATGAACCACACACAAGAAATCGACGACCCCATCTCGGGTACCTGCTTCCTTGCCTCAGTCGCAAATACTTAAAATGGTGGAAGACCTTATAATGTTGATCAGGGGAGGCCAAGCTACCCCTTCCAAAAGAAAAAGAGATTTGTCCCCAGTAGTCTTATCTGAACAGGAGTCTGATGACTCCAGTACCTCTGAATATGAAGACATGCAACCTCTCTCTGCTTATGAGGATTCTGATGCAGAGGAATCAATTCCTTCAGCCTCTCCACCCGAATATTCTTCCTTTGGGGAAACCCTTCATACTTTAAGGGAGCATTTCCAGTGGGAATGTCAGGACAACCCTCAGTCTAAAAAGAGACTCAGAGAATTTTTAGATCTTCCACAGCACAGACCCCTGGCCATTCCTCCTGCATTGGAGGTTGTGGATGATGTTTTCATGGAATCTAGTTTAACTCCTGACACTCTCCCTCCTGATCCTCTGTCAAGCAGAGCCAATGAAGTGATCCCAGGGGTGTATTTTCTGTTACCCATCCACTCGTCAAGGTTTCTCTTGAAGAGTGTTAGTGAGGGGCTCTGCCTGATGTAGTTTGGAATTTTGTTCCAAAGCATGGGGAGTCTGTGTGACAGGAATCTATCCCTCCAGCATGTTCAATTTATTGTTGTGGCGAGGTTTAGCTCTCTAGAATGCGTGTGTCGCAGTTACTTGGATTTCTTTAGGTGGAGGATGTCCATCAATTCTGAGTTGGACATGGCTTTGTAAGTCAGGCAGAGATCACCTCTGAGTAAGCGATATGCCACTGAGTACAGCCGGAGTTTTTTTAGTCGGGCTGCATAGGACATATGTTTGAGGCCAGTAATCCTCTTGTTGAGGTACTTTTGTGGTCTTTCCAGCTGTTGGAAGTGTCTTGTGAGGTAAATCCCAAATGGGGCATTGTACTCTATGATAGGTCTAATGAGTGACGAGTAGAGGGGATCTATAACCTCTTTATTTCTTGATGTGAACCCTTTAGTAATTAGATGGGCCACAGAGAAGGATTTCCTAACTACTTTGGCAATATGATTGTCAAAGGAGAGATTACTATCTACCTGGGTCCCCAGATCTCGTATTACCTCTTCATTGTTAAGGGGGCTGCCACCTATGTGGTAATTCGTGGGTGTTTTGTTTTTCCCAAATGGGATGACTATGCATTTTTTGGCATTTAGCTTGAGGCCATGACTTTGACACCAGGTGTCCGTCTCAGTAAGGCCCTTTTGGAGGATGTCTGTGTCAGCAGGAGAGTCAATTATGGCTCCCAGTTTGCAGTCATCGGCGAACTTGGTTAGCCATAGTCCTCCTGTGTTTGCCTGTACTTCTGAGAAGTATATGCCGAACAGTAGGGGTCCCAGGACCGAGCCTTGCGGGACACCACTTGTGACTGGTTTAGAGTCTGACCTGGAGCCCGCTATTCTTACCGTGTGAGTTCTGTCTGTAAGCCAGTTGGCAACCCATCTCGTGACAAAAGGGTTTATGTTCAGGCTGGTGCGTTTTTCCTGTAATACCTGAGTGGGGAATGGTGTTGAAAGCCTTGGTGAGGTCAAGGTAGGCTGTGTGAACCAACTTTCCCTTGTCTATGGCCTTGGTGACTGTCTCGAAGAAGTCAACCAGGTTTAGTAGGCATGATCTGCCCTTAACAAAGCCAAACTGGGTCGGGTCAAGTGTTTGGAGGTTCCCAATGTCTTTGTTAATGAGTTCCATGATGATGCACTCCATAGCATTGCAGACCAGGCTAGTCAGGCTTATGGGGTAATAGTTACCATGGTCAGTTGTGGCCCCTCCTTTGTGCGTCATTCTATGGGCACGTAGCCTGTGGAGAGGCTGAGGTTGAACAGCATGTTTAGGTGGGGTGTTAGTTTGTTCTGTAGTTCGTGCAAGACGCAGCCTGGGACACCATCAGGTCCCATTGGCGCTGTGTTTTTGGTTTTTGAAAGGGCTGTTTTCACTTGTGCGTCTGTGATTTCTGGGGCACTACACTTTTCTGGTATTGTTGTGGGCCCTTTTGGAGGTGAGAGGGGGGTGAAGTTTGCACTGAATCTATCTGCCAGGATGTTGGCAATATCAGTAGGTTCAGTATATTTTGTGCTATTTTGCACTAGTTCAGTGCATATCTGCAAGTTGCCACTTAGATTCTTAACATAGCTAAAGAAGGCTTTGTGGTTACCTTTTGAATCCTTGGCTATTTTTCTTTAGAAGTTAACCTTGGATGATTTCATGAGGGACCTTAGTTTCTTACTGATACTGATCAGGGATGTCTTTCCTTCTTGGGATTTACTTTTTTTCTGAACTAGTTTCCTCCTCCTATTGTATAGCCTGTTTATTGCAGGGGTCCACCAATCTGGTTTCTCTTAGAGGAGTGAGTCTTGGTTTTGCTAGGGATGGTACGATCCATGCATCCTTGTAGGTGCTTATAGAGTGCATTTTTAAAGGTTTCTGCATCTTGGGCAGCGTTATCCTTTAGTGTGGGGGCTGTGAAACTTACCACTGCTGTCTTAAGTAAGGTGAAGTTTGCTTTAGAGAAGTTTTTTACTATGGTGATGACCAGGTCCAATATGTTTTCACCTCTGGTAGGGGAGTTTACCAGCTGATCCATGGCGTTTGAGTTGATGAATTCCAGGAAGCAGCCTTTCCCCTCTGCCACCATGGCATCTCCCTCAGATCCCAACACTTTTGACCCAAAGGGAAGGAGAATTCATGCATCCCCAATTGCAGACCCTCAATTTGGCAGCCTGACTTCTTCCCTGACCACAGTACAAGCTACCAGTCTCAGTAAACAGGTTCTAGATGTTATACGTAAGGCCAGACTCCCTAGCACTAGAAAGTCTTATGCTGACAAATGGAAAAGGTTCTGCACCTGGATCCAGGCTAAGGGAGCTGATACGGCACAGCCCTCCCTACCTGTCATCCTGGATTACCTAGCTGACCTACTACACAGTGGTCTATATTTTCCTCTATTAAAATTCATGCCTCTGCTATCTCTGCTCATTTCAGCACTGCGCAACCTCTTTTCTCACACCCTCTCATCAAACAGTTCCTCAGAGGGGGCTAGCAAATGGAGGCCACCCAGAACAGCACCTACCTCAGCTTGGGACGTACACTTTGTGTTAGAGAAACTCACCCTGCCCCCCCCTTTGAACCAGCACATTCAGCAGAATTAAAGTTTCTCTCATGGAAGAGAGCCTTGCTTCTGGCCATCACTTCAGCAAGAAGAGTATCCGTGCTACAAGCATTAATGGCTGTAGAGCCCTTCATCATTTTCCATGCTGACAGGGTCTCCCTCAGTACTAACCCATGCTTCATGCCAAAAGTGGTGTCCAGTGTGGCTCTCAACCAATCAATTCATTTGCCCACCTTTTTCCCTAACCCACAAAATAAGGGGGAATGAATACTGCACTCACTAGATGTGCACGGACAACTCAGATTCTATCTAGACAGGACTAAATCATTCAGAAAGACTGATCAGTTGTTTTTGTTAGTCAGCTTTGCTGCAGGAGCAGAGGGCAAAGCCATATCCACACAAACCATTTCCAAATGGATAGCACACTGCATACATTTCTGCTACAAGCAATATGGGAAACCTCCCTCTAAGGGGGTCAGAACTCACTATATCAGAGCAACCTCCACCTCTACAGCTTTCCTCAGAGGAGTCCCCACCAGGAACATCCTGGAGGCTGCAAAATGGACATCTGTTCATATCTTCACTAAGCATTACCATCTGCTTATCTTTTCCAAATCCAGGGCAGGCTTTGCCACTGTAGTCTTGCAGGGCATCCTAGCCAGCCCCCAGTCTTCTTGACTGTCTCCACCATTTTTCTCAGCTTTCTGAATCATTCCAAATGTGATGACTGCAACAGTGAAACACGGAGAACATAGTACAGTTGTGTACACTTACCATAAATGTAGATGTTTGAGTGTATTCACTGTTGCAGTCCTGGTTTCCCTCCCTCTTTCCCCCTTTCTGTTTCTTATTACAAGGAACTTTTTGGTATTTACTTTCTACTGGTGGGGTTCTTCCACCATATCCTGGCTCCCACTTGGGGGCTCCTGACAGGGCAAGAAAAACTGATGTAATGGCGTCAGCTGCCTTACTTTATACTACTGACGACCTGACGTCAGTCCTGAAGTGACAGCAACTAATGCAGAAATACTAAGCCTCTGGTATTCGGGCCGAGTGAGGGCTACCCTGGCAGGGATAACCCAAATGAGATGACTGCAACATTGAATACACTCTAACATCTACATTTATGGTAAGTGTACACAACTGTACTTTTTGGGCTTTGCCCTTTGGCCTCATTACAGCCCCAAGTCTGTTCACCAAATGTATGGCAGTAGTCGCAGCTCACTTGAGATGCCTAGGATTCCGAGTGTTTCCATACCTAGATGACTGGCTTCTAACTGCCACCACCGAGCATCTACTAACAAAAGCAAGAGACTCCACCTTGCATCTCTGCTATCAATTAAGGATCACAATAAACTATGAAAAATCTGCCGTTCTGCCCTCTCAGAATATCATTTTTATAGGAGCAGAACTAAATACAGCAAAGATGATGGTCAAACCCCTCCAGAAAGGGTACAAGTTCTGAAACGTCAAGTTTCAAATCTTATTTCCAAGAAAAGAGTGCAAGCAAGTATAGTCCTAAAAGTCTTGGGGACCATGGCAGCAGTAATAATCTCGATCCTGTTAGCACGTCTGCACATGAGAATTCTCCAGTGGTTACTGTCCACTCAGTGGTCAATGCAGGAATTACCTATGTCCCACAAGATATTGATAACAGAATCTTGCAAAAAAGACCTTCGTTGGTGGCTTTACTCCACTCAAGTGATGCTAGGTTGACCCTTGCTTTGTACTTCCCCAACCTTTAGCCACAGTGACCACGGATGCTTCTCATATAGTGTGGGAGGGGGGCATTATCTTGAAATGACAGTCTAAGGCACTTAGCAGGATCATGAGGCCCATTTGCACACCAATGTCCTAGAGATGAGAGCGGCGTTTCTAGCATTGCAACCATTCCAGGACTCTCTTCTGTTGGGAACTATTGTAATATAGACAGACAACATGTCAGTGATATGGCACATAAACAAGGAGGAACCAGATCTTTACCCCCTTTGCCTGGAGGCCCTGAGAGTATGACAGTGGGCAACCTCCTCCCAACGCTTTCTGATAGCAGTGCACATCCCAGGGAAATCCATTATGATAGCAGACTCACTCAGCAGAGCGATTCTGATGCCTCATGAGTGGTCCCTAAAACAGGAAGTATCAGAAAAGATTTTCCACATATGGAGCCAGCCTTGCTGCGACCTTTTTGCTACATCCATGAATGCCAAATGCAGCAGCTACTTTGCCCTTATCCCCCCTCCCGGGGAGTCACCAAGGGATTCACTTGTATATGATTGGCCCTCAGGTCTCCTCTACACCTTTCCTCACTTTCCATTGATACCCAAAGATGTTCTTCGTGTTTCGCTGTTGCTGTCTTCACCTGTGGGAGTTATCCCTGCTGTGGTAGCCCTCAGTCGGCCCAAATACCAGAGTCAATGTTTTTGTGTGCTAGCTGCCATTGCCTGTAGTCTGACGTCAGGTCATCAGTGCTATAAAGCAAGGCAGCCGACTTCATTACATCAATCTTTCTTGCCGTGGAGCCCGTAGCAGAAGCAGTTCGCATGAGTGCCGGTCGGTCGCTACCAGAAGTTGAATATCAGCAGAAAACATCTAAAGCTAAGTACCCCGTTGGGGACCCTTTTTCTTGCTTTAACCGATTGCCGAAAAAGTTAACAATTGCCTCGTCTCTGGAAAGCAGATCCCTCACCGAGACTTTCATTCTTACTGCATCACTTTAGGCCTAGACCACGACGTCCATCATTGCCGGTTCTGTGCCCTCTTTTAATGTGAGAACCATTTGCTGTAGAGCTCTTTTTGTAGACAATTATTTTCGTGTTCCGTCTTTGAATTCCGATATGGTATCCATCAGCCAACAATCTTGTCGACATTCCAAAAAAACGTAGAGATAAAGATAGAGACAGGCCACACAAGGCTAAGCCTTCCGACGACGCTACTGCTAAGCAAGTTATCAGTTCTCCGGAATTCAGTGAGGTGCTTTCACAGCCCCTGATGTCCGACTCGCTTTCTATGCAGGCCTCTGCCGAGACCCTTTCGGAGTCTGGTATGCCACAGAAATCCACTTCGTCTTCCAAGCCATTTTCTGTCTCTGCCTCAGTTGGGTCCGGAGCCACAACGCAGGCACCGTCTTCCGAGGAGGCCTTTTGCACTACCGATTCTAGACAAAAAAACGACATCTTTGCATCTGACTACCACTTCTCAGAGACAGACGGAGCCTTTCAGGCCTAGAAGCCAGGCCACTCCTAGGAAATCTGCTTCTAGCCACCATCTTGCTACTGCTCCCCCACCCCAATCTCAAATGCTTAAAATGGCAGAGGATCTCATCTCCCTTATCAGAGGTACTCAGGCCCCCACTCCAAAAAAGAAAAGGCATCCTTCCCCAGAAATTATGACAGACCAAGAGTCTGTGGAATCTGATTATTCTGCTTTTGAAGAGGAACAACATCTCTTAACTGTTTGAGTATTCAAATGCAGAGGAATCCATCCCTTCTGTCTTCCCTGCAGAGGACCTCCCCTTTAGGGAACCCTTCACTCCCTCTGGAAACATTTCCAGTGGGAATCTCAAGACTTCCCACAGTGAAAGAAACGTTTTATAGAGTTTCTGGGCCTGCTCCAGCACAGACCTCTGGCCATCCCTCCTATATTGGAAGTGGTGGATGATGTCTTCCAGCTTAGCCCCTGATGCCCATCCTCCTGCTCCAACTAAACCTGACAGGTACTACAGAGTACCGGATTTTCACAAATACCTGTAGAGGAATCCTGCTGCAGACCTAGAGGTCATTACACAGGGACCCAAAGAAGTTAAGACTAGTTCTGCCAAGAATCCTCTTCCTTCTGACAACGACTCCAGAGCTCTGGACAGATGGGGTAAAAAAGTATATACCTCTGCAACCTTAGCTATCAGAGCTTGTCAGTTCCATATGTTAAAATATCAACAACACACTTTGGAACAATTAAAACAGAAGATTTCTACCTCTCCTGATGGTGCCAAGTCAAAAGAGCTGGCAGAATTACTACACTCTGCTTGTCAAGTGGCCAAACACTCTTTACAATGTGGATATGATGCTCTAGAAGCCTCTAGCAGCACAGCAGTGACAGGATCCATTATTAGAAGACATGCATGGCTGAAAGAACAAACTCTCCTTGATCATGTCAAGTCTGAACTTATTGATGCACCCCTAGATAAGGAACACCTGTTACGGGAAAAAGCAGAAGAGGTGCTTAAAAAGATGGAAGACAAAGCAAAATCTTTGCAGACAGTAAAAGATTTCTTTCAAGTTCAACCTCCCAGATTCAGCAGGAACAATCCCTCTAAGCAGTGGGTCCTCCCTGCACCAAGCAGACAGGGTCAAGGTAAGCCCCTCAGGGACAAGGCCATCCAGGCCCCTAACCCAGGGCCAGCAAAGAAGCGAACAGTGAACCACTTCCATCTCTAAGGCAGGGAGTTCTAAGTCAAGCTTCTAAAGCAAGCACTCACAATGACTCTCCCTCCCCCTCTGCCCTTCTTTCACTCATCAAAAACTAGGAGGAAGGCTCACCCTCTTCAAGGGCAGTTGGGTCTCTATAACCAGTGACCAATGAGTCTTAAAAATCATTTTTCAGGGATACAGATTCTCCTTCAGCGAACTCCCTATTTCAAGAGGGCACCAAAACCAGTGGGCAGAGGCATTGAAATAGGTCCAAACTTTAATATCCCAGGGGGCAGTAGAACCTGTTCCTCCAGACCAAACAGGAAAAGGTTTTTACTCCAGACTATTCCTTGTTCCCAGAAAAGAGGGCACTTGGCGCCCCATCCTGGATCTATCCAAACTGAACACCTCCTTGGTGGTCCCCAGATTCAAAATACTAACCTTGCAGCAGCTCCTGCCTATGCTCACACAAAATGCCTGGCTTGTGACACTAGACCTAAAAGATGCCTACCTCCACATCCCCATCAGCAGAAAATTCCTACCCTTCAAAGCAGGCTATCAACACTTTCAGTTCTCTGCACTGCCCTTTGGCTTATCTATTGCTCCCAGAGTATTCACCTAATGCTTGACCCCAGTTATAGCATTTTGCAGACAGAGAAATATACAGATTTACCCTTACCTGGATGACTGCCTTATTCAGGCAGACTGCAAAGAAAAGTTACCCCAGGACCTTCTCTTTGTCAAATCACTCCTATCTTACCTAGGGTTCACCATCAACGAGAAAGAAATCAAAGCAAAACCCCATGAGAAAAATTGTTTTCCTGGGAGCTGTGCTCGACACAACAACCCAAATGGCCTTTCTATCCCCAGAAAAGCAGAGCTTCCTGCCTCTCTACTTCACCCAGCTGGCTTACAGAAGTCACCTCACTGTGTGGAAGTTCTTGCAAGCCCTGGGATAGATGGCATCTTGCATCCTTCTCATCCCTCTCACCAGGCTTCACATGAGAAAGCTTCAGTGGTACTTAAAGAACCTTTAGTGTCAGCACTCTCAATCCGTAGAGACCACTCTCATTCTGATCCCTTGTATAAAGGCCGAATTTCTCTGGTGGGCAGAGGCCTGTGCCATGAACATGGGTCTTCCCTTCATCCACCGCCCTTCTGGACAGACCATCACCCCCAACGCCTCAGACATTGCTTGGAGTGCTCACCTAGCAGGCAGGTGTACCCAAGGCCTTTGGAATGACCAGCAACTCCACTTGCACATCAACCAGAAAGAAATAATGGCAGTGAAAACGCTGTGACTTCCTTCCAACCCCATCTCAGGCCAGGGTCCTCCTTATAAAAACAGACAACACCACCACAGTAATGTGGTACATCAGCAAGCAGGGGGGCACCCAGTCTTACCCCCTGTGCAGGTTAGCCATGAGTCTCTGGCTTACATTTACCTCCATGGAGCTACACCTAATTGCCCAATACTTACCAGGGATCAACAACACACTGACAGACCACCTAAGCAGAAGCTTACTGGACCCCCACGAATGGCAGCTCCACAGAGAAATTTTTCTGCAAAACACCCAGGAGTGGGGGGCCCCAGAAGTGGACCTCTTTGCCTCGCACCTCAACCACCAGCTACACAAGTTCTGTACCAGGGAGTATCACCTCCTAGCATGGAAGGTGGATGCCTTGACCTTCCCTTGGAGCTCCCTCTTTGTGTATGCATACCCTCCTCTGCCCCTTATTCCCAAGGTTCTGATCAGAATAAGAGAGTAGAGACCAAAGGCCATCCTCATTGCTCCCGATTGGCCCAGACAGCATTGGTTCCCTTTATTACGTGGTCTGACCTTGCAGCCCCCAAAGCTGCTTCCCCTGATGTCAGACCTCTTGACCCAGGAGGGGGAAAGGTACTGCACCCAGACCTACAGACTCTCAAACTTTCAGCATGGCTTATACACTAAAAACTAACAAGGAGTCCCTGTTAAGCAAACAGGTCCTGGACATCATCACAGAGGCCAGAAGGCCCAACACAAGAAAATCACATGCAGGAAAATGGAAAAGATTCTGTTCCTGGAAACTATCTAAAGGGGGCAGTACCTCCCTACCTTCCATCACTCTCATCCTGGATCACCTAGCAGAGTTGCGCAATAGTGGACCTCTCTTTCTCCTCTATTAAAATCCATGCCTCGGCCAACTCTGCCCATTATGATTCAGACCCACCCCTCGTCTCTCATCCTTTGATTAAGCAATTCCTCAGAGGGGCTTCTAATATCAGGCCTCCCAGAAGGCCTCTGACGCCACCCTGGGACCTGAATTATGTGTTAGAGAAACTAACCTCACCTCCTTTCGAACCTGCCATTTCAACAGAATTGAAATACCTCTCTTGGGAGACTGCCTTCCTACTAGTTATCACCTCAGCCAGAAGGGTCTCGGAACTTCAAGCATTCATGGCTGTCGAGCCCTTCATTATTTTCTGTGCAGACAGTCTCTCCCTGAGGACTAGCCCCTTCTTTATGCCCAAGGTGTTATCTGATGTGACCCTTAACCTTATACCCCTTTCCACCTTCTTTCCCAACCCTCAAAACAAGGGGGAAAGAATTCTACCTTCACTAGATGTGCACAGACAACTCTGATACTATCTGGACCATACTAAGCCATTCAGAAAAACAGACCAGCTTCTTGTAAGCTTTTCCCTAGGGGCAGAAGGGGAACCCGATCTCCAAACATTTCCAAATGGATTTCACACTGTATCCATTTTTGCTACTGACCACATGGGAAACCCATCCCTAAGTCTGTCCGTACCCACTCCACTAGGACAACCTCCACTTCCACTGCCTTCCTCAGAGGAGTACCTACCAGCGACATCTTGGAATCGGCCACCTGGACCTCTGTCCATATCTTTACAAAACATTACCACCTACCTCTCTTTTCTAAGTCTAGGGCAGGGTTTGCCGCTGCAATTCTGCAGGGCCTCCTGACCCATACCTTGGACTCAACCTAGCCTTCCACCCTTTTCCTCAGCTTTCAGAATCCTCCCACAGGTGATGATTGCAATAGTGAAACATGAAGAACATATAGTACAGTTGTGTACACTTACCATAAATGTAGATGTTCGAGTGTATTCACTATTACAGTCTTGGTTTCCCTCCCTCTATCCCCCATTTAACATATTCCCCTAGGGGGTCACAAGCCTCCTAAGGTGGCTTTTAGCCACCAGGACCACTTCTCTCTCTTTCCTTGTGCTTCTGACAGGTTAGGGCAAGAAAAACTGATGTAATGACGTCGGCTGCCTTGCTTTGTAGCACTGATGACCTGATGTCAGACTACAAGCGATGGCAGCCGGTGCACAAAAACATTGACTCTGGTATTTGGGCCAACCAAGGGCTACCACAGCAGGGATAGATGACTACAACAGTGAATACAATTGAACATTTACCTTTATAATAAGTGTACACAACTGTACTTTCTTCAGAAAGCCAGTTGCTTGGGAAGGGACTTTGTACTCATCGCCCCTTACTGGCCTCATCAAATCTGGTTCTCCTTCCTGTGGCCTCATCTTCGGGAGGAGCCTTGGATTTTGGACCCAGTTCCAGACCTTCTGACCCATGCATCAGAAATGCTCCATCCCTCTCTTCAATCCCTCAAGTTGACAGCTTGACTGCTCCAATTCCAATCATAGCCAGGCTCCCTAACCTGTCTTCTTCAGTAAAACATATCCTTATTTCTTCTCATAAGCCTTCAACAAGAAAGATATATTCAAGCAAATGGAAAAGATTTTCTTCATGGACTTCAGAAAATCACATCGATCCTTTTTCTGCTCCAGTAGCTTCTGTTCTAGAATTTTTGGTAAATCTCTTCAATGAAGGAGCAGCCCAACTACTATTCGAGTTCATTTAGCGGCGATATTCAATTTCCATTTAAGTGAATATGGCCTCAATATTATGTTACACAGACTATGCAAATCCTTTCTTAAAGGTACCTTTTTATTAAGACCACCTATTAGAGAGCCTCCAACACCATGAGACTTAAATGTTGTCTTATCCTATTTAATTTTTCCCCCGTTTGAGCCAGCATCATCCTGTGTGATCTCAAATATCTGTCTTGGAAAACTATTCTTTTGATAGCTATTACTTCTGCTAGAAGGATGTCAGAGCTGCAAGCCTTGTCAGTAAAACCATCCTACATGATTTTCCAGAGACAGAGTATCCTTACGAACAAACCCCTCCTTTTTTACCCAAAGTATGTTCAGACTCTAATTTGAACCAATCCATAGAGTTACCAGTGTTTTTCCCTAGCTATGAGAATAAGGCAGAATGCATGCTGCACCAATTAGATTTACATAGACAATTACGCTTCTACTTTCATAGGACAAAGGACTTCAGAAAATCTGACCAACTATTTGTATCCTTTTCAGAATCAAGGAAAGCTGCTCTAGTTTCTAAAGTGACACTTACAAAATGGCTCTCAGATTGTATAACCTTTGTTTACAAATCTCAAAACAAAGATCTTTCCCATAAAATAAAAAGTCATTCTACAAGGGCAGCTGCCTTTAGGGCTAGACTGCCCATTGATGGCATTTGTGCTGCAGCAACATGGGGCAAGCCACATACCTTTATCACTCGTAACAAAGTTGATTTGGCCTCCAGGAACAGGGACTCTTTTGGTTCCACAGTTCTGAAGAATATTATCCCTTGAGCCACCCAAGAAAGATGGTGCTGGGGAACACTGTCCCAACCTGCTAACCTGGCAAATAGTGTTCTCTGACCTTCTTGATTACTCTATCAAATATTAAAGCTGTCTTTAGTTTGGAATTCCTTTATATAGCTGCAAACAAGATCTGGAGAGCTCTCCTAGTGCATGATGGGATAGGGGATAGCCATGAGCTAGTGAAAGACCTCGAGCTGGTGTATAAGGCCGAGTCGGACCCGAGGATTGGATCCAAACCCGATCTGCTAAGAATGAAAGCGAGATAGACAAAACGCATGGAATGTTATGGTGAGTACATAACTTCTTTTTATTCACAAACCTGAGCAGCTTTTTGTTTCTTTTCATCCCAGGAATTTGGGTTTGGCTGTTTCTAAGTAAACCATCTCTTTTTGAATTTCTAGCGCTGTTTCTGTTTGGAAAATGCCTTTCATTGTCAGTAAAGGCGCATTCTTCTAGCGCATTTGCATCCTCTGGTGCTTTTTTCAAGGGTATGAATACCAATTCCATCCTTTAGGCTGCTACTTGGTTCTTTTGTCATACTTTCACTAAGCATTACAAATTTTATATTATTTCCAGGGCCACAGTAAGTTTTGCCTGGCTATCCTACATAGGTTTATTGATGGCTTTTCTGTGCCTTCTTTCTCCCTGGCTTCTTCTTGAGCTCTTGTACTCTCCCTTAGGTAAAGAATACTCCAGCATGGAAGGGCATAGTAGAGTTGTGCAAAATCTTACCATAACAGTAGATCCCCTTCTCTTCACTGTTGCAGTATTCCCTTCTTTACTCCTACCCCCTCTCTTTTAGCTCTTCACCTGTAGTTTCTTACTGTCCTGGCCGAGCGGTCCTTCAACTTCTTTTTCCTTTTTCTGGATACACATGTTCCCCTTACCCCTGAGGGCATTTTGTTCCTCCTGGGGCTTTTTCAGTTTTGAGTGTGTACATCCATACATCACCTTTATGTTCTATGTCATGCATGGGGAGGATACATGTGACATAGAATGCCTATAGTACTAAAGGTTTTGGTATACTGGCCGGACAAGAATACTGCAACAGTGAAGAGATGGAGATCAACTGGTATGGTAAAATTTTACACAGCTCTGCTTTGTGTTAATGCTGTCATATGTTTGCCTCCCTTGCGAAAAATTACATATATCGGGTTTGGCAACATGCTTGGCCATTGTCTTAGCTAAATACAGTCATAAACACTTTATAGTCTAGGCTTAAAATTGAAATGGGTCTATATGAAGCCAGATCTGACAGCCACAACAGGTTTCTTGCAAGTTGCTAGTACTCCCTTCACCCTTTTAAAAAATTGTTAAACAAAATATCCCAGATGTTTAGTTAAATAAAATCTCCTAGGTGTTTATCACTTTTAGTATTTCCATGTACACCTATTCTTGGTTTCCCAGTTATTTTGCTTTATATATTTTTTTTTCATAAAATTTACAAAAACGTTATATGTCCATTACCCATTAATTATTATTATTTAATTATTATTACCCTTATATGTGCAGCCTCCTCCCTAAAAGACCTACACACCATAACTCAAGATTCATTCCTATCTGTAGAAACATGGTTTACCAACTCACACCTCATTCTAAACCCCAATAAAACAAAACTACTCTTTTACCCCCAAGAACTCCCTCTTCTCATTTAACTTTCAATTTGGGAGACCAAAAATAAAACCATTATTGCTCCAGTAATGCATACAAAACTGTTAGGCATCAAAATTGACAATAATCTGAAATTTGACATCCATATTGCACAAACTATTAAAAAGGTTCACAAGAAAATTGGTCTTCTATACAGAAACGGCCAGTTCCTATCTAGCTCTACAAAAGCTACTGTCGCTATCGCCCGTACACACCTTCTGTCAACTCTCTTATAGGCCTCCCCAATACTAACCAACCTCCGTAAAACTGACCTTACTAAACTTGAATCCTGCTACAATAAAATTGCCAAATTTCTACTAGTGCCTCACATAGGTCACATCACTGCACTGCACTTAAACAACTGAAATGGCTTGAATTTCCTCAGTTGCTACATTACAACTTATCCTTGCCCACAAGATCCTACACCAGCCAGATAAAATCCCTGCTCTCAGTAATATAGTACAACCATATAACACTATCAGACGCCTACCCCATAGTAACAAAGTGTTGTTAAAAGCCATGAAATCTAACAACTACGCTGGTGAATCTCTCTTCTCCAATGTTATTGCTAAATTGTGGAACAAACTTCCATCCAATATTTCCTGTGACTGCTCTTTGACACAGTTTAAAATGCTTCTAAAATCTCACTTTATGGAAAACTGGCTTTGTTCTTATCATCTTGGATAATTCTGAGCTCTTTATATCTAACTACATCTGTCATAGTTGTTGGTATTTTTACTATACACCTCATTCTCCTCCCTCATTCTATTGTAACTTGCCTTCTTCTTAACCAAATAAGTATTGTTCTTTTGTTATTGTTTCTACTAGATGCTATATTTCCCAATATTGTCCTGTTGTTAAATTGGTATGTTAATTGAGATGTATTATTTTCTTATTTATATGTTTATACTGTTTACTGGAGCTTATCTCCCCGGGCCTCCGCCGAAAAAGGACTTGTGTTCAGTCAGACTTTCCCAGTAAACAAATGTAAAATAAATAAATAAGTAAAAACGCTCCAATGCCTGTCTAAGATCTCTGGATAATCATCATATTTATCATTGCTGCAGTAGCCTTAGCTATATGGGTTATATCCTGTCAAGGATATAACAGCCAGACAGTTTCCAAAGATTCAAGGTACCTTTCATGTGCTCAAACTAAATCATATTTATCACTGCTGCAGTAGCCTTAGCTGTATGGGTTATATCCTACCAAAGATATAACAGCCAGACAGTTTCCAAAGCTTCAGGGTACCTTTCATGTTCTCAAACTAAATCATATTTAGCACTGCTGCAGTAGCCTTAGCTGTATGGGTTATATCCTACCAAAGATATAACAGCCAGACAGTTTCCAAAGCTTCAGGGTACTTTTCATGTGCTCAGACTAAATCATATTTAGCACTGCTGCAGTAGCCTTAGCTGTATGGGTTATATCCTGCTAAGGATATAAAAGCCAGACAGTTTCCAAAGCTTCAGGGTACCTTTCATGTGCTCAAACTAAATCATATTTAGCACTGCTGCAGTAGCCTTAGCTGTATGGGTTATATCCTGCTAAGGATATAAAAGCCAGACAGTTTCCAAAGCTTCAGGGTACCTTTCATGTGCTCAAACTAAATCATATTTAGCACTGCTGCAGTAGCCTTAGCTGTATGGGTTATATCCTGCTAAGGATATAAAAGCCAGACAGTTTCCAAAGCTTCAGGGTACCTTTCATGTGCTCAAACTAAATCATATTTAGCACTGCTGCAGTAGCCTTAGCTGTATGGGTTATATCCTGCTAAGGATATAAGAGCCAGACAGTTTCCAAAGCTTCAGGGTACCTTTCATGTGCTCAAACTAAGTCATATTTAGCACTGCTGCAGTAGCCTTAGCTGTATGGGTTATATCCTACCAAAGATATAACAGCCAGACAGTTTCCAAAGCTTCAGGGTACCTTTCATGTGCTCACTCTGGCGGCTCGAGCTGAGCTGATTAAAAGACAAGATGTTAAGTTGTCAATCTCGCCTTCATTCTTGCTTGATGGGTTCGGAGCCGATCCTCGGCTCCGACTCGGCACTTGCTAAGCTCGAGAGTCACTTTTACCAGCTCGAGGCAGCCCCATATCCCATGATGCAAGGCGGTAAGTACCCAGATCTCGTTTGCCACTTCGCTGATGAGGTCCTCCTTTTACCAGCTCCTGGTAAGTGAATTATTACTTTACTATTTTAGCCCCTTTTTACAAAAAAACCTTAAATTATTAGTTTTAACTTAGTTTTAATTCCTTTCTGACAGAAAATTTCCCTGTCTCCTCAAAACTTTGTCAGACTAAAACCCATCCCATCCCCCCCCTGTTAGGGTGTGTGTGTGTGTGTCTGTTAGTGATACCTTTTGGTATATTTAATTTAATTTCTTGGACTGGTGTGTGTGTGTGTGTGTGTTTTACACCATGTCTAAAGAAAGGGTCTCAGGCTTTAAGAAGTGTGACTCGTGCTGTCAGAAGATGTCTCTGACAGACGGTCACACTTCTTGCCTGTACTGTCTGGGGCCTCTTCACCTGCAGGACTCCTGTGCTATATGTCATTCTTTTAGCCAGAGAGTCCTGCAGGAAAGAAGAAATAAATTGATTTTGAGGGGCCTTCTTAAGCCTGAGGGCTCTCCGGCTAAGTCGGCCCCATCTAAGACTTCTAAGTCTTCCAAGGCCCAGGCTTCTGTGTCCAAGCCTGTGGCCTCAGCTCCGACTCATTCAGAGTTGAGATCGGCTGCCGATTCTGGGTTACCTAAACCTTCTGCACCGATGGCTGTCGGTGCCGACTCTGGTTCGACCACTTCGGTGTCGGCTCCGATCGGTTCCGACCACCATGTGGCCCAGGCATCGGTGTCGGCTCCGATCGGCTCCGACACCCTTACATTTATGGCCGTATCGGCTCCGGCTGGAGCCGATACATCGAAGCTACCTGTCGGTGCCGATAAGTTGTCGGCTCCGACAGTTTCAGTAGTTTCATCGGCTCCGATGGTTCCTTCGAGGAAGAGGTCTAGGTCCCCTTCCTTGGAGCCGATACATTCGGCTCCGGCTTCGCCTCTCCTCTCGGAGCGGAGCCATCGGAGCCGATTGTCAAGGTCATCCAGGCTTTCTGACCATGATTTGGAGAGAGTGGTCAGTAGACTACTAAAGTCACAGGCACTGGCCCAAATGCTACATAGTCCGTCTCAGCAGGCGACTATTAGTCCACACCCCATTGCAGTTCCTCCTTCGACTCTACCCCAGAGTTTGGAGTTGGAGTCTTCGGGAATAGTTTCTGCTACGGCTGAGGGACAGATACCCCCTTCTGCTCCTTCGGTCTCTACTCTTATCTCCTCTTCGAGACCTTCCTTAGAGGGATTCGGTGGCCGGGCTTCCCTGGTCTCCTCCGAGGGGGTGAGTGGCATCGGACCCTTGTCCGACCCGCTCTTCCCCTTGGAGCCTCGGCCTTGGTGAGCTCGGCTCCGACATCTGCCTCGGAGCCTTCCTTTTCGGTGGGTCCTGGAGTTCCTAGCTCTTCGGAGCGGGTTTTCTCGGACCTCCCTGGGAGGGGAGCCTTCGAGGTGATGAAGAGTGTGCTGGCCTCTGGACTCAGCCAGCAGTCTGTTCCCTTAGCTCCTCCCTCTATAGTGCCTGTTGACATCTCTGCCACTTCTCTTGCTCCCGGACCCAGAGATCCTCCGCCTCAGGTTTCCCCACTGGGAATATCCCCCTCTTCTGAGGATTCTCCTGATTTGTCGGGTGATCTTCCGCGGAAGAGGACTTGTAAGAGGAAACACGTAGACTCCCGAGTCTATCACTGGATACTGACTTAGATGAGTCAGAGGGATCCCCAAGATCCCCTCTGAGGATGTCTCCTTATCAGACATCCTAGAACTCCTTAGACAGAGGGAAACTGGCCCACCAACAATCCCTCTGAGGATGAGTCAGTATACCTGGAGGCGTTTGGATCTCGGCCCTCCACCTCCTGGGTGTCTCCGCCTTCGACCCCTTATGCAGGTTATTGCTCGAAAGGCGTGGACTGCTCCTGACTCTGTAGAGCCTGTCCCTAGGAGGCCTTCTAAATTTATTACTGCCCCGTCGGACAAGCAATTCCTTACAAAGGTGTCCCGCTGATGCCATGGTGGTGGCGGCTGCCACCAAGAAGGAACTTGCAGATCCTTCCGTACCTGTCCATCCTCCTAATAAGGACTCTAGGACCATGGATAGATATGGTAAGCGGATGTTTTCTTCTTTGCTATGCGTTCGCTGAACTATCTTTGTCACTTCACCAGACTCCAAAGGGATATCCTTAAGGAGCTAGGTGAAGTTGTGCAGGATCCTACAGCTGCGGGGGCTCAGGAAAAAATTGCTTCGCAGCTAGGAACCCTTAACTCCATTGCAAACTCCTCCATGCGGCTTATATCATATGCTGCTGATGGAGCGAGTAGGGCCGCAGGTACAGGTGTGGCTCTTAGGCGCCAAGCCTGGATGCGACTATGTAATTTTGCAGATCCCTTTAAGGCGTCCTTCACAAACTCTCCCTTTGATGGGTCAGCTTTGTTTGGCCCTCAAGTGAAGGAAACGTTGACCAGGTGTGAGCAGGACGGCAAAACTCTTTCTGCCGTAGGAGTCCGTTTTCCACCCTTCTAGACCTTATCCCAAAGGACAGAAGGGTGGCAAAATGTGGTTCCGCAAATCCCAAGGAGTCACGCCGGATTCACATGGTCAGTTTACCCCTAGAGGCAGAGGGGGTTACAACAACAGACGCCGCTCTAGAGGCAGAGGGGGTCCACAAAACCAGGGAAACAGAGAGTCTCTCTCTGACAAGCCCTTTCAGCATCCCTGAGATGTTGCCCGGCTCTCCCTCCTTTTAGGCAGTCGGGGGAAGACTATCACTGTACCCAGAAGCCTGGCGTTCTCTCACTCAAGACAGATGGGTACAGTCGATCATATCCGAGGGTTACATAATTCCTTTCGAGGAAAGTCCTTTCTATCCCTCAAATTCCCTCCCAGACGTACCACCCGGTCTAAGGGAAATTGCAGAGTTGGAACTCTCAAAACTACTGCAAAAAAGAGCCATTCAGCCAGTTACAACAGACCATTCAGAGCCCGGAATCTACTCAAGGTTCTTTTTGGTCCCCAAAAAGACGGGAGACTGGAGACCAATAATTGGATCTCAGCAGACTCAACAAGTCTGTGAGGAAGACAAGATTCCGAATGGTCACTCTTCAGTCGATTCTACCCTTCTTGCAGAAGGACAACTGGATGTGCTCAATAAATCTTCAGGATGCGTACTATCACATAAAAATTCACAGACGCTCCAGGAGATTTCTCCGCTTTCGGCTGGGGTCCAGTCATTTACAGTTCAGAGCCCTGCCCTTTGGTCTCACCACAGCCCCCAGGGTGTTCACCAAATGCATTGCAGTGGTCACGGCTCACCTGAGACGTCAAGGATTCCAGGTGTTTCCGTATCTCGACGACTGGCTCCTGTCAGCCACCACCAGGCATCAGCTTGTTCAAGCCAGGGATTACACAATAAATCTTTGTTCTCATTTGGGCATCTCGATCAACTTGAAAAGTCATCCTTATTGCCCTGCCAGTCTATTACTTTCATAGGCGCAAACTTAAACACTGTTCGGATGTCAGCTACCCTTACAGACCAAAGAGTTTCAGACATTCAAAGTCATGTCAGGATCATTCTAGCCAACAAGAAGGTACAGGCCAGAATGGTTCTAAAAGTATTAGGTCTCATGGCTGCGGCCATTACTCTTCTTCCCCTGGCTCGCTTCTACATGCGCCTTCTTCAGTGGATGTTGTTCACTCAGTGGTCTTACCAACAACTTCCAATGCGTCACCACATTCTGGTGACACAGATTTGCAAAAATCATCTTGCTTGGTGGATCACTTCTCCCCAGATTCACCAAGGCAGACACTTTGTACCCCCATCCCCGGTAGCCACTGTCACCACGGATGCCTCCCTGATCGGGTGGGGGGGGCATTATCAGGACAGGATGGTTCATGGGATGTGGCAACCGTTCGAGTACCACCTGCACATAAATGTCCTAAAGATGAGAGCGGTGCTTTTAACGTTGCAAGCCCTCAACGACTCTCTTCCTGTAGGGACAATTGCAGTCCACACAGACAACATGTCTGTAGTTTGGTATATCAACAAACAGGGCGGAACCAAGTCCTACCCCTTGTGTCGAGAAGCGCTCAGACTGTGGCAATGGGCGATCTCCTCTCATCGGTTTCTGGTAGCAACGCACATCCCTGGGAAAACCAACATTTTAGAGGACAGATTGAGCAGAGCTATTCTCATGCCTCACGAGTGGTCTCTCAAGCAATCTATAGTGGAGGAGATTTTTCTGGAATGGGGTCGCCCATGTTGCGATCTTTTGCTACTCCCCAAAACAGCAAATGCCCAGACTTCTTCTCTCTCTTCCTCTGTCAGGCCATCCCCAGAGACGCTCTGACCCAGGATTGGCCCCAGGGACTTCTTTATGCTTTTCCTCCTTTTCCTCTAATCCCTCAGGTTATCCAGAAAGCTACCGTTTGAGAGCCAAAATGATTCTCATTGCTCCTTATTGGCCTCGACAAATTTGGTTTCCGTTCCTCCATCGTCACCTTTTGGTGCAGCCATGGCATCTGGACCCAGTGCCAGATCTTCTGGTTCACCAATCCGGTCAGCTGCACCGGTCTATCCCTTCTCTCAACCTCTCAGCATGGTTGCTCCACTTCCTTCCTTAGCCAGGCTTCCTTTGATCTCTAACCCTGTTAGAGACATCATAGTAGCTTCTTTAAAATCCTCTACCAGGAGGATTTATACAAGCAAATGGAAACGTTTCTCTTATTGGGCTAAAGCCAAGAATATCGATCCCTTCACTGCCCCAGTTCAGGCAGTTTTGGACTTCTTAGCGGAGATTTTTCATGCAGGCTCCTCTTCCTCCACAGTTAGAGTTCAACTGGCTGCTATCTCGAACTTTCATGTCGGGATCGCAGATCACAATATCATGTCCCATAGGCTTTGTAAAGCCTTCTTGAAAGGAATTTTCCTGCTAAAGCCTCCAATCAGGAATCCTCCTCCTCAATGGGATCTAAATTTAGTGCTGACATCCTTGATTCTTCCCCTTCGAGCCAGCTGTTTCTTGCTCCTAAAATTTCTTTCTTGGAAAACATTATTCCTAGTAGCTATTACATCGGCCAGGAGGGTGTCTGAACTTCATGCTCTTTCGGTTCGACCCCTATTTGGTCTTTCACAAGGACAGAGTATCATTGAGAACTAATCCGACCTTTTTGCCTAAGGTCGCCTCAAAACTAATTTGAATCAATCCATTGATCTCCTGTATTTTTCCAAACTATTCAAACAGATCGAACAAAAATTACATTATCTTGATGTCCACCGCCAACTCAGATATTATTTGGACAGAACTAAACAATTTAGGAAATCCGATCAACTCTTTGTTTCCTATGCGGATAACAGGAAAGGCCTTCCTGTCTCTAAAGTGACTTTATCTAGATGGCTTTCTTCTGTTATCTCTGAAATTTATCTGCTCAGGGGAAAACAGCTGTGCTCAAAACCTAAAGCACATTCAACTAGGAGCTTAGCTACTTCTACAGCCTTTCAAGCTAGACTTCCTTTAGACACTATTTGTGCAGCGGCCACTTGGGCCACTCCTCATACTTTTGTTTCCCATTACAAATTGGACTTGGCCTCCAGGGACAGAGCCAGTTTTGGCTCTACAGTCCTCAAGAGTCTGTTCCGTTGAGCCACCCAGGATAGAGGTGCTAGGGACGCGGTCCCATCAAGCAAGAATGAAGGCGAGATTGACAACTTAACATTAAGAAGTTATGTACCTACCATAACGTTCCATGTTAGTTGTCTTCTCTCGCCTTCTTTCTTGCGACCCTCCCTCCTTCCCCAGGCCTGGACAGACCTTTCTACAAGAGATTGTTATGCTGAAGACCATTCAGAACTGGTCCTTCTTTCATCCTGTAGGCTTTCTTTCTTCCTTTGGAAAGTATTTATGCTTGGTGCTATTGCCCTTTGTCATCAAACGAGATCTGGGTACTTACCGCCTTGCATCATGCGATATGGGGCTGCCTCGAGCTGGTAAAAGTGACTCTCGAGCTTAGCAAGTGCCGAGTCGGAGCCGAGGATCGGCTCCGAACCCATCAAGCAAGAAAGAAGGCGAGAGAAGACAACTAACATGGAACGTTATGGTAGGTACATAACTTCTTATTTTTGCACCAAGCCCGTCAGAACTTTACTTGTGCAGGAGAGTACACTCTTCTGAGGCTTTCAAGGATCAATAGTGGATTTGTGCTGATCCTTTGCCATGCAAACAAGTTTCCTTAGGGAAAAAACTTCAATGCTGTAGAACTAAATAAATTAACAAAAATCAAAGTTTCTTCACCTGCGTCATTAAAGGACAGTCCAAGAAGAGAGCACCACCAAACAACAGAATGTATCGCCCCATAGGACAGTCCAAGAAGAGCTCACAACACACCAAGCACCATCAAACAACAGAATGTATCGCCCCATAGGACAGTCCAAGAAGAGCTCACAACACACCAAGCACCACCAAACAGAATGTATTGCCCCATAGGACAGTCCAAGAAGAGCTCACAACACACCAAGCACCACCAAACAACAGAATGTATTGCCCCATAGGACAGTCCAAGAAGAGCTCACAACACACCAAGCACCACCAAACAACAGAATGTATTGCCCCATAGGACAGTCCCAGAAGAGCTCACAACACACCAAGCACCACCAAACAACAGAATGTATCGCCCCATAGGACAGTCCAAGAAGAGCTCACAACACACCAAGCACCACCAAACAACAGAATGTATCGCCCCATAGGACAGTCCAAGAAGAGCTCACAACACACCAAGCACCACCAAACAACAGAATGTATCGCCCCATAGGACAGTCCAAGAAGAGCTCACAACACACCAAGCACCACCAAACAACAGAATGTATCGCCCCATAGGACAGTCCAAGAAGAGCTCACAACACACCAAGCACCACCAAACAACAGAATGTATTGCCCCATAGGACAGTCCAAGAAGAGCTCACAACACACCAAGCACCACCAAACAACAGAATGTATTGCCCCATAGGACAGTCCAAGAAGAGCTCACAACACACCAAGCACCACCAAACAACAGAATGTATTGCCCCATAGGACAGTCCAAGAAGAGCTCACAACACACCAAGCACCACCAAACAACAGAATGTATTGCCCCATAGGACAGTCCAAGAAGAGCTCACAACACACCAAGCACCACCAAACAACAGAATGTATTGCCCCATAGGACAGTCCAAGAAGAGCTCACAACACACCAAGCACCACCAAACAACAGAATGTATTGCCCCATAGGACAGTCCAAGAAGAGATCACAACACACCAAGCACCACCAAACAACAGAATGTATTGCCCCATAGGACAGTCCAGGAAGAGCTCACAACACACCAAGCACCACCAAACAACAGAATGTATTGCCCCATAGGACAGTCCAAGAAGAGCTCACAACACACCATGCACCACCAAACAACAGAATGTACTGCCCCCTTAAGAGCAGAATAGTTACAATTTGGCAAACAGCTGCAGATATGTCCCATTTTCCCCAAAATAGAGGAAGCTTGGTCCTGTGCATTTGGCAATTAATGGCTGTAAAAGTTCGGGGTAGCATATGAATGTGTGTTCACAAAGTGTCTAGCTCCAGTTATAGCTCATTGCTGGCTACAGGGTATCCACAATTTTCCATATTTAGATGACTTGCTTTTGTTTGCAGAGTCTTTTTCAAAGTGTCAGAAATATCTCCCTGTCTCTGTCTCTCTCTCTCTCAAGTGAGGGATACCTTACACAAGCAAAGAGTCCAACAGAATATTCAAAAACCTTTAACTCCTTCACTCATCATTGTATTCCTAGGATGTCAGCTAGACTTGTCAGTTCAAAGAACTTTTCTTCCACAGGAAAAAAATAGATCTTTATCTCTATTTCTAAGATTTTCCATTCAGACTTTAGTCACTGTGAGGGAATACCTCCAGATTTTGGGTCTCTTGGTATCTATGATTCTCGTGATACCCCTGGCAAGACTTCACTTCAGATCTCAGCACTGAAATAAATAGGACATGCTGGAGGGACAGATTCATAACCCAGAGGCTCCCTTCACTCTGGAATAAAATCCCAGCCCAGGTTAGGCAGAGTCCCTCATTGACTCTCTTCAAGAGGAATCTTGATGAGTGGATGGGAGATCGTAGGTTTACCCCGGGTATCACTTCTGTGTCACTGTTAGACAGAGGCACAGTATACTAACCTCAAAAAAGGGCATAGCAAAATTAATTTAAAATGGGTGGCGAAAGCCAAACACATTCTGGCTAGGCTTATAAATGCCCTAGGGCAGATAGCCTAGTATGAACCTATGAACCTATGGATACAGTGGTAACTGAAATCCTTCGATTCCATCATAAACACTCTCTATCTTTTCAAATTCCACTGCTGAGGTTTGTTAGAAGAGAAGTCTTTTGGTTGAGTCAACAGATATCCGTAAGTCCAGGTCTTCCCTTCTCTCTTCCCACTGCAAAGAGGTCAGTCACCACAAACACTTCAGACTTTGCTTGAGGAGCAGTTTCAGGAGGGGTAAAAGTACAGGGTGTGTGGAAGACCAAGGACAGGAGCAAGCACATAAACATCAAGGATATGTTTACCTGACCAAGGCACTTTAGCTTTGGTTCATGGGACCACTTCAGTTGGTTACAGACAATACGACAACCATGTGATACATCAACAAGCAAGGGGGAACCTGGTCTTACCCCTTTGCAGACTAGCCATATTAGCTTTTGATATAGCTTCACAGTACAGTCTCAGTCTGGAGACGCCCTTCATTCCGTTAGAGCAAAATCATGTGGGACACAAGCTGAACAGGTCCAGGGCAGAGCCTCACGAATGGAAACTAAATAAGGGAGTCTTCCATAATTTGATCCATCTGTAGGGAGTTCCTCAAGTAGACCTCTTTGCCTCCTTTCTGAGCAATCAGCTGGCAAGATTCTGTTCTAGGTCTCCATGCAATAAGGCCTGGAAGACTGATGCCTTTTATTTTTTGTACAGGAATGTTCCTGTATGCTTTTCACCCATTCCACTAATGTCCAGGGTACTTAAGAAGATTCAGAAGTAATCCCAAGATCATTGTGGTGACTCCCTTCTGGCCCAGGCATCTGTGGTTCTCCCTTTTGGAAATGGCAAGGTCTGATTACCACAAGCTTCCTCAAAGATTGCTACTACTCACACAGGAACATGGGGTGTTTGATACCCCCTGACATCAGTCAACTTCAATTGACTGCCTGGATGATAGTATCTTAGCTTGGGCTCCCTGTTGGAATGTTGGCACTTGAAATGCCAAGTGCTGAAAAGCCAAAATAATTACTGAAAACCCAAGAAGAGCAAATCTCGAAAATCGTTCATCTCCTTAAAACTTCTTTTTGCTGGGGGGGGGCAAGCCCCCCACACCTCCCCACACCTCCCTGCACTTTCATATGCCAACTCCAAGATCTCCATACCTCTGAGAAAAAGGAATATTCTGAGAAATGACATCTCTCACTTAAGTCCATTCTTTGGCCATTTAGTCACCATGTTTCAGGACTCACTATTGCAAGTCCCAACATTTCAAATGGCTACCCTTAATTCCTTTTAGGCATCTGTTTACTGAGGACATGCAGCAGGTGCTAATGGAGTCAAGAAAGCTTAGCCTACTAGAAAAATCATATATAGGAAATGGAAAAGGTTTTCTAGTTGGTGCCAACACCATAACCAGCATCCATACAGGGCTAGTTCTCTGTTTCTACAATATTTCTGTGAGTTACTATCATATGGCCTTTATTCTTCTATCATAGTTCATTTATCATCCATTTCAGCATGTCTGCCCATAGATCCTTCTCTTTCAGTGCAGACTTGTATCAAAGTGCCCTAAAAAGGGGTCTTGCATAAGAGGCCTCTAAGAAAACTGGTGGCCATTCCTTGGTATCTTAATTTTGTGTAAGAAGTTAACACTTGCTTCATTTGAACCAGCTAATCTGGCTGACTGGAGCTTTTGACATGGAAAACAGTTTTACTGATTGCTCTGACCTCTGCAAAGAAGGATGTCTGAGTTTCAAGCTCTTATGGTGAGTCATCCATATCTCATTTTCCAAAGGGACAGGGTTTCTTTAAGAACTAATCCTTCTTTTGTGGCTAAAGTGGTATCTGAGTTTACTTTAATCCAAACTATCCATCTCCCAGTTTTCTTTCCTGAACCTAAAAATAAGGGAGAAGGATACCCCATGTCTTGGATGTTCACAGACAGTTCTGGTACTGTCTTGATAGAACTAAGATATTCAGATCAGTTGTTTATTTCTTGTGAAGGTAAGAATGGGCAGTCTGTGTCAAGACAGACCGTTTCCAAGTGGTTTACTAAGGCTACTACCTTTTTTGTACTCACCATAACAAAACTATTCTAAGCAAGGTCAAGGCCCACTCTACCAGGGCCTTGGCTTCATCTATGTCTTTTTGGAAAGAATTCAATTTTAGAAGTATGTACTTAGTTCTCTGTACATACTTTTACAAAGCACTATAAGCTTGATTCCTTTTCTAGATCCAGATTAAGCTTTGCTAGGACCATTTTCCAGGGACTCCTGGGCTCTTCTCCTTCAACCTCACAAATGTAGTTAGCTAAGGTAATCTACTCATACAGCTAAGGCTACTGCAGCAGTGATCATTCGGGCATCTACTGTTATGGTGAGGTTTACTTACACAACTGTACTTTCCTCAGGGGACTTGTGCTGGGGACTTTGTTCAGTATCATTTTTGCCTCTATTCCATGTCATGATCATTGTTGGTTGGTTACACAGACAATTGTATTTTTTTCTAATAATGTAGATGATTTCACTAATATTAGTAAGTTTTCACTGTGCTTAGGTAAGTGGGTTAGTATAGTTGGTCTGTCACTTACTGAGGAAAAAACGTAATATGTATTTTGACAAACAAAAATGAAGGAAGTCTGTTGCATTGTTTGCATTTGATTCATTGGCTGTTAGTGAATATAAGGATCTTGGTGTACTAACTGATTCCTCTTTTTGTTTTGAAAATCATGTGAGAACCATCATGTAATAAGGCCTTGAGGAACATGGGTTTGATTCTCAAAAACTTTACAATGTTAGCAAGTTTATTTAAGTTATATATCAGATCAATTTCAGAATACGTTCTAGTATTATTAATTACTTAATAATTGATAGCTTAATTGTATAGAATCAGTGCAATGTAAATTTCAAAAAGAATACCTGATATTAAGTGGTTATGCCATAAGGATAGATGTGTTTCAGCTGGTCTTTATACTCTCCATTATAGATATATCAAGGGTTAAGTTATTATTTACCTATAAAGTGTTAATGAGACTTCTGTCTTTTTTTTGGGTTTGGAAGTATGTAGTAATCCAAAGACATATAAACATTGTAATTTGAAGTTCTATTTAGAGTTATGTAATAAAAATAACATGGCTTGCTATTTAACACACACAGGATGGCACAATTGTGAAATTGCCTGAATACATCTGAGGTGTGAATAGTTTAGTAAAATTTAAGAAGTCTTTGAATGATTTGGCCGAGGCTGTGGTATTTGATACAATTACTGAAATAGTATTCTTTGAAAAACCTAAGGCTTGAATACTTTACCTAATTTATGAACACACTTTGGTGGATTTTTCTAATTCTGACATGAAATGTAATCTTGTGGACATGTTTAATTCTGCCTCTTAGGTAGCTAAGAACACTTTCAAATGTGACTAGGATGCTGTGAATGCAAACTGTAAAGTCACTGTTACTACTGTTTAGAGAAGGCATGCTTGGTTAAGATTACACTTCAAGCCGCCTTCTCTCCCCTCAAGCCTTTTTGATTATTTATTTATTTTACATTTGTTAACCGGGCTAGTCTGACTGGATATATTTCCATTTTCAGCAGAGACATAGACATAGTAACTATTACATATGATACAATAAAGAGCAGTAAAATTATACTGTGTCAGGAAAATATTACAAACTTATGGACAGAATAAACAGTTATACAATAGTGTACTCATCGTCTTGGAAGCAGAAAACAGACATAACTTATATAGCAATAGATAAGGGTATTTAAAGACAACTATGTAAATAGATTAGAATAGATTAGATTGGATTAGATAATTTCTTGAAACCTACAGTAAACTAAGAAATATAATCAGGAAGGAGAAGGAGGAGAGGGGTAAGTAATAGAATAGTGAGGAAGTAAAAACAGAGGGTGGGAGAGATCACAGAGATGAAGGGGTAGAGGGGGTAGTCAAATACATAGGTTCAGTCTGATCAAGGACTTAAAAGTTGCTTGTCTGCATCTTTCCATGTCTCTTGTCTTTATTTTGGGATTGTATTATCAATTTACTCCGTTCATCTTTGGATTATCTAGCATTCCCAAATTTTTTTACTAAGTGCCATGCTACAGTAATAGCCACTGCAGACTTCAAGGCATATACATTTTTCCCTGTTTGTGTAATTGCCTGAGTTCAGCTTCAACCAGTCAGGAAACATTAACAGCATTAGAATTCACAATTCATATTTTCCACTACCTGGGATTCCCGTGAACCTGAGTTTACCCATCCCCTGCCTCGACTCACAGACTTTTTTTTTCTGGTGTATCTTTTAAACAGTTGTAACTGCCTTTCTTCTGCCAGAAAAGATGCTTTTCATATCATCAGTACTTCAGAAACTGTCCACTGCATGAGAATTTCTAAGAGCTGTAGATTTCATGGCCTTGACTATATGGGTGATTTTCATGGCAGACTTCAAGTGAGAAAAATCCAGTGGTTCCTCATGTCTGTTTGGGTGTAACACGCTCCCTCGATCTCCCACAATTCCATTTCTCAACTTTGCAAAGAAAGAGCTAATTTGGTGTACCAGTCAAGTTCTACCCACTCTATTACTTGTGTCAATAAATTATGGTTTTGGTGTAAACCATGTATTTTTATCGCTTTCTTATAGCAGACCACAGTCTTGGGTAGACCATCTTCCTAGTAGACTGGCTCATTTGTTGTCTTCCGATGCTACATGAGTAGTTCCTTAACTCAACAGTAACACAGAGCCTTTTATTCTTCTGTGGGAAGTCTTCTTTCAATCTTTTTTGCATCCCCAGGCAATGCTAAATGCAACAACTCCTTTTCCCCTGATGTCCTTACTGGGGAAACAGCTCTGGTCTCTTTTATATCTTCTCCTTAATTCCCATGTTCATTCAGAAAATGACTGTGTAAGTGTATTGTCATTCTAAGAGATGTATTTTGGCCTCAGCAAGTCAGGATCCCTATGTTCTGGCCTTATCTTCTGTAGAACCCTCTACATTTGAAGAATGTCCAGGACCCTCCTCCCTCTTATCCATCCATCAAGGCTGTCCTGGATATGTTACCTCTATCTGTGGCTTTTCCTGTTGTTGATTGCCAGGGATATGTCATAACCTTCAAAGGACAATCCAGATTATTGTTGTTGCCCAGAGGCAAGCTACTAAGAGGAAGTACAAAGACAATTTGTTGTGCTTTGTGGTTTGGGCCTTTTAGAGGATTGAACCCCTTCACAGCTTCTCTTTTGACTGGCTTAGATTATTTAGCTCAGATCTTTGACAGTGGTCTCAACTTGTAGCTCTATTAATGGTCTATGTATCTGCCATATCTAACTTTCATTTTTGGTTTATAACATCTTTCTTAAATGGACCCTTCAACTTCAACCTCCTTTTGTGGATCCCCTCACACATTGTGTAAATCTGTGTTTTGTTTTTTTGTGAAAAACTATTTGGTGGCAATAATTTCATCAAGAAGAATTTCCAAGAGTCTTGCTTTGTGCATAACCTCCCTCATACTAGTTGTTTGATAATGATAGTGTGTCCATAAGGACGAGTCTTACATTTATGTTTATGGTAGCCACTGACAGTATTAATAAGTCTGTATTATTTCCAGAGTATCCTGACACTGTACTATTTTTTCAGCTTTTCTTGCATTTCTGTATCTTTATAAAATTAACTGTTGAATTTTTTAAAACATCTAAAACTATTTTTGCTTTGTGATCCTTAGACCATAATTTATACAGAATTCCTTCAGTGTGAAATTAACTGTGCCCACTGCCTTAAATGTTCCTGTTCCTTCAGTTGACGCCATTTAATTCTCTCAGTACTTCTGAATGCTGCTAGGATTTATCGTCACTGTCCACAATTTTCCTTGTAGCCCAAGTCTCCAGATAAATAGTGAGAACAGTTGTTGCATAAAAACTGTCACTAATAATTATATTTCACTGATCTTTACCGTACTGTTTTATCACATATTGTACTGTATTTAATTCAGCTTGCTAAGCTGACCTGTAATCTGATAATTTAATCGCATAAGTCTTTGTCTCTGTTATGCTCTGGTAAGCTGCAGTTTCTGCATGAAATGTATAAAATCTTGAACCATTTGCACACACATTTAGTACTAGAATTGAACTGATCTGATTCTGGAGCTTTACCTTTCTGTCCTTTTACATGTATCTGAAGTTTCCTCATACAGTAAATTACATTGCACTCTATCCTTACATGAGATCAGAAATTTTGACTGTACTGCCAATTACTACACTCTTTGATGGGATGCAAACATTTGACTGTTTTGTCAGTTTCAAAAATGTAACATTGACTTTAAATTCATCACTGTGTAAAACTAGTAAAACATCACTGAATATCTGCAAATGCTCTTCTGTTTTTGTATCAAGATATCTTTTATGCATTGCCACACTTCACTGTAAATCAATGGTCTTCTTATGTCATTTTTTGTTGAAACAAAAACAGCAGCAAAAATTATCTGCCAGATCAGTGACTGTAAAACAGTTATTCCTCAACTTGACTGTCATTTCTGGTGTTCCATACATTACATGGACTACCAGAATGGTATAAGCATTTATAATTTCAAATCTAGTACTAGCCTGTAGCTGTCCTCTTTATTCCTTAGTAACTATAAAAGTGAATTGAGTGGACTTGATTGTTTTACTATTCTGGCTTTCCAGTCTGTAATACATTTTGAATGTCCTGTATTGCTGCTCTGAGAATAAGTTACTATTTCTGAAAATGCCATTTACTGTGTTCTGCCTGTACTTCAGCTGTAGAAACTGAACCAGACTCTGTATTGTCTTTAGCCAATGAATCTGGGCGCTCCTGTAAGTAACATTTTTTAAATCCTGTGCATCATCTGTACAATCAGCTGCACACAATTTCTTACAAGTGTCTTCTGTTTACACTACTGTACTTTCTGTAACATTTTCATCTCTCCATAAAATCTTGTTACTGGTATGTCCATACCTATTATGGTACTGCCACACTGAGAACTGCTTACTGCTGTAACCTTTGACTCTTCAAATCCTGACATTTTAACTGTATCTGGTAGAGGTTTGTTTGCAGCTGGAACTGATGGATCTGTATCAATCAGTGTATTATTTCATAAATCATCTGGTTTAGTGCTGGACTGCCACACCCTTTATATTTCTGTAGAGCCAGTAACAATGTTGACTTTGACCTATGGTATGCATTTTTTCCTTTATTTTGCCTTGAAGTCTGTATATTATTTACACTGGTGTTTACTGCATCAGTTTGATCTGCTTCTGCAAGATTGCTGTCAATCTCTGCACACTGATTGATTCCTGCACTCTGCCCACCCCCCTTAGTGCAGCATTTGCACTTACCTCTGAAAACAAGAAACTAGAATTTATTTACTTCCTGAACCTTATTTACATTTGAAATTATACTGATAGCATTAACTTGAGACACTGAAAGTATCTGCTTTGTGTTCTTTCCTGAAATCTGGATGTCCAGTACAGTGATTGTGTTTACATCCAGCGTACTGTAATTTAACTCTGCATTCTGAAATACATGTGCTGTAGCATTTACACTAATTTCTGAAGACTGTAAACTAAACTTTGTTACAATCTGCAGTTCATTTAAATCTGAAACCATACTGCTGTCAGAACCTGAAAATAATGTTTCTATAAACACTGATTCATACTGAGGATCATAAGGTAGAATTTCCACAACTTACTCATTAAAGATTTCTTTTGCTCCTTGACTTTTTTATGTCTGCAGATATTTGAAATTCTTGAATTTGTAACATTTAAATTTAAATCAACATTTGTAGATCACATGTTTAGACTGCTGCACCTATTTTTAACTTTAAACCACACATTTATTGGTGCTTTTACTGTAGAGGTCTTTAAACTGTTTTTACATGTACTGTCTGACATAGCTATAAAATTTGCATTTACTAATATATTTACTATAGAGATCTTATAAATATTTTATGAGATTTACTGTGTGACTTAGAAAATGCAATATCATAAAAATGAATGCTTACATAAAGAAAATTGGGTGTGGCACAGAGCCAGTGGCCAGTCACCTCACAACCTTTTTTTTGAACTCCCTCTTGTAAGGATTTCTTTGCCTTTTGATATCCCACTGGTAGCTTGAAGGTCTGTTGTCTTTTTTTGGAGATTCTGGATTTTTCCAATACTTTAGTACTGCAGTAATGTCCTTAAGGGGGAACACTGCTGCTCTTAGTCTGTCAGCTCATGAACAGATGTAGATTTACAGGTTTGCTTTTGGGTTTTGGGACTCACTTTAATATATATGTGTGTGTGTGTGTATATATATATATATATATATATATATATATATATATATATATATATATATATGTATGTATATGTGTGTATATATATATATATATATATATATATATATATGTATGTATATGTGTATATATATATATATATATATATATATATATATATATATATATATATATATATATATATGTATATATATATATATATATATATTTTACTATTATTTGTTGGAACGGCAAAACATATGCTGTTTGAAACAACGAAAATTAAACCCTAACATAAACATTCCAACCGGCCACAATGCTGGCCCAAATGATCGACACATTTGAGTCAACATTACCAAAACCATCACGTGGTAGCCATACAGGAGCTGATGTAAATCAGGCTCCTACATGACCACCCATCCCGTTGTCAGCGGGACACTTACAGGTTGAGCCCTCTCATCCCGCTTCCCGCAGTCACCAAGCGTGGGACTTTAAAAGTCCAGTTTTTCCCCTTTTCGCGATCGCAAATTCAATTGCCATGGAAAAGCCGAAAATACTTCTGGTTTTTCCACGGCAATGCGGTTACGTCACCACCCGGACCTGCAGTTAGAGGGATTCCCTGCTAGGTCCAGGAGGTAATGCAAGACAGTAATTGGCTGCAGGGATTGGAGGGGGCGGGGACTTATTAAGAAGAGCCCAATAAAGTTCGCAGCTATAGAGCACTAAGCTCTACAGCTGCAAACGAAAAAGATCTGAGATTTCTATTTCTGAAGCCAGCAAAGAAGCCAGCCAGCCTGCAAAGGAGCCTGCTAGCCAGCAAGGGAGCCTGCCAGCCAGCCCAGCCACCACTTGAGCATCCAACTAGCCATTCCAGCAGAAAGGAAGCAAGCTAGCCCAGCAATAACTGTGATAGTGGTAAGTACATAATAGCACTTTGTGGCTTTAGTTATTTAAAATGGGAATATTGTGCTTTATTTAAGTTTTTAATGTTTAGAGGTAGATGGGGTGCAGTATGCAGTATTCAAATCTGTGCAGTGGTTATTTTGATATTTTTGAGTAGTAGATGTTCATCGTGTTACCCTGCTGCAGTCATCACACTTGGGTTATCCTGCCATCAGGCTGTCCCGCAGTCGATCCGAATTCCAAAGTCTTGGTCCGGCGTCGGTTGCTGTCGCTTCTTCCCTGACGCCAGTGCGCCAGGGGTATATAAGAGGCATCCAAAGCCATTTTCTTCAGTCTTTCTTGCCGTGCGGTGCCCGAAGCAGAAGCAGTTCGCAAGTGCAGATCGGCCGACACCTGAGATTTTCGATTTGAATTTCAGTCCGAAGTCTTCAGTAAAGCTAAGTACCCCGTTGGGGAACATTTTCTTGCCTCAGTCTGATGTCAGAAAAAGTTAACAGTTGCATTTCTTGTGGGAAGCAAATGCCTCATAAGGACTTTCATTCCTATTGACCTGGAACCCCAGACAGCTGTGGATTCCCATGCGGAGTCTACTAGGCCAACGCAGCCATCTACCGACACCGGAGCAGAACTAGACACTGGTGCAACGGAAACACCTTCGGTTACAGAAGGTGTCTTCAGACCGACTACACTCGCCATTAAATCTTATGCTAAACTTTAAAACTCCTTTAAAACTAAAGAAAACTGTACATCAGTCTACAGTTCAAGGCCCCAATGCCTAAGAAACAGATGCTTAAGATGGCTGAAGATTTGATTACCCTTATCAGGGGTTCCCATCCCCCTCCTGATAAAAGACCAAGACAAGAGGAGGATTATGCATCCTCTGACCAGGTTTCTCTCTCCTCAGATTCTTCTGAGGAACAGTATTACGCTTTTCCACCTTATGAAGATTCTGATGCTGAAGACTCTATTCCCTCAGCATCTCCCCCTGAAGACTACTCCTTTGGGGAAACTTTACATACCATGAGGGAACATTTCCACTGGGAAGGCCAGGATTACTCTTGTAGAGCAGCTGTTACTGGCTCTGTTATACGTAGACATGCTTGGGTAAAAGAACAAACCCTCCGTGACCATGTTAAAGCAAAATTATTGGATGCACCTTTACAGCAGGATGTATTATTTGGTGTCAAAGCAGAAGAGGTTTTAAAGAAAATGGAGTTTAATGCAAAGTCTATGCAAACGGTCAAGGATTTTTTGCAGGTACAACCCCCTCGTTTCAGCAGAAATTGGCCAGCAAAAAAATGGTCCTTTCCAGCTTCAGACAGATCACAGAGGGGCAAATACAGATGCCCAAGGGGCAGAGCTCAGTCACAGGGCCCTTACAAACCTCGCCAATGGGGTTCTGCTACCCAGAAAGAAGGAGAAGACAGGCCTCAAGCTAGCAGAAGACAAACACAATGACTCTATCCTCAAACTACCAAGCAAATCTCTCCTGGCAACTCCCTTGGGAGGAAAACTAACATTTTTTGCAGATAACTGGCACATCGTCACAAAAGACAAATGGATTCTAAACATTGTCTCTCAAGGATACAGATTCCACTTTCATACCTTACCAAGGATCAAAGGAATGCCAAACCTGCCACCAAATCAATGGGCAGAGGCACAAAAACAAATTACAGCTCTTATGAACATGAGAGCCATTCAACAGGTACCTACACAGGAGCAAAGACAAGGATTTTACTCAAGACTCTTCCTAGTCCCAAGAAAGGGCAAAGCATGGAGACCCATTCTGGATCTTTCAATTCTGAACACCTATCTGCAAGTACCAAAATTCAAGATGCTAACACTACAGCAGCTTCTTCCCATGCTGGGCAAGAATGCTTGGCTAGTCACTTTGGACCTCAAGGAGGCATACCTGCATATCCCTATCAGACAAAATTGCAGAAGATACCTCCACTTCATTGCAGGTTCAACGCATTTTCAATTGTCTGCACTGCCCTTTGGCTTATCTACTGCGCCCAGGGTCTTCACAAAATGCCTGGCACCAGTAATTGCATTCTGCAGACAAAGATGAACTCAGATATACCCATACCTGGACGACTGCCTTATTCAAGCAGAAAGCAAAGACATTCTTTTAAAGCATCTGGCATTTGTCAAACACCTTCTAAGTTGCCTAGGGTACACAGTAAATGAAAAGAAATCAAAACTAGTGCCCTCACAAAACATAATATTCCTGGGTGCCAGCTTGAATACAATGGCCCAGATGGCTTATCTCACGCCAGACAAGCAACGACAGCTGTTTCAATATTTCAAAATAATGGCAACAAAGACCCAACTCCCTGCAAGAAAAATTCTGCAGGCCTTGGGATTCATGGCATCTTGCATACTACTGATACCATTTGCAAAACTGCGTATGAGGAAATTACAATGGTACCTGAAAAGTGTATGGACTCAGCACAGCTTGGAAACAATGATACCACTCATTCCCTGCCTACAACAGGAGTTTCTGTGGTGGGCACAGGCATGTCACCTCAACAAGGGTCAGCCTTTTACCTTACCCACAGCCAGGCAAACTATGACAACAGATGCATCGGACTATGACTGGGCTGCACACATGGCAGGGCAGGGCATTCAGGGCAAATGGACTACAGATCAGAGGCATCTGCATACCAATCAAAAAGAAATGCTAGCAGTACAGAATGCCCTGACAGCTTTCAAGGACCTTCTACACCCAGGACAACTAATAATAAAGACGGACAATACCACAGTTTTGTGGTACATAAACAAGCAAGGGGGCAGACATTCCTACCCTCTATGCAGGGAAGCAATGACCTTGTGGAACACTGCACTGTCTTACCAGGTTCAATTACAAGCACAATTCCTGCCAGGAAAAAAACACATTGGCAGACGACCTAAGCAGAAACATCATGGATCCACACAAATGGAAACTAGATCCACAAGTATTTGCAATGATGGCTCAAAAATGGGGATGCCCAGACATAGATCTGTTTGCAAGCCCCCACAACCACCAGCTTCAAACATTTTGCACAAGGACCTTCCATCCACTAGCTTGGAAAGTGGACGCCCTCTCATTCTGTTGGAAAACATTAACAGTGTATGCCTTCCCTCCACTACCTCTTCTAGCAAAGGTACTGCTGAAAGTCAGATTAGAGAAGCCACAAATGATACTCGTTGCACCAGACTAGCCATGCCAGCATTGGTACCCAATTTTAAGGAACATGGCCCACGGCCCACCATGGATTTTGCCACAAATTCCTCACCTGCTCACCCAGCGAGACCATCAGATTCTACACAGCCAGCTCAAGACTTTAAACCTGGCTGCATGGCAACTTACCTAAACAACCAGCCAACACCTTTATCCAAAGCTGTTATGGATGTCATATTTAACTGAAATGCCTAGCATTTTGGAATTTGTTTTTCAGAGATTAAACAAACCGCTTCCAGCAAACATCCTCAGAATCACAACCCATTAAGATCCATTACATTCCAAAAACCTCCTTTTACAGTTCGAGACTTCACCCAAGCACTTTCAGCTCATGCAAGACAGTTCCTCACTTATTTTCTCTCATGAGACCCTGAAAAGCAGCCTCCAATTTCAGAAGAATCCTAGACACTGCAGACCTTATTCTCACATGGACTCCTGCTCTACTACTTTCAGAAAAGCTTACACTGAAATTTGAAGAGCAGGCACTAATGGCAGTGGAACCTTCCCCCCAAACCAAGCCACTCACTAGTCTTTCTACCTAACCTGCCCTTCCTTTATGCCAAAGCAAGAATGGCAGTGTGTCTTTTCCTACCCTTCCACTTCCTCGAGTGGCTCCCAGAAAATCTCCAGAACAAAGGAGTAAAGCGCATTCCAGGCCCCTTTGACACATTCTTGCCCATTCTTAATCCTACCTCTCCGCGACAAAGCTTTCCCCCAACTGACAGACTTTTTGGGCAATATGCTTACTGACATGCTAAAAAAGACATTACAAAACAGATCACAAAAAAATGGATAGGGCATTACAGGATTTTTTAAAAATATCATGCTACATCATACATACCCGGTCACATACAGCCCATTTTCCCTATATACTACAGGCTGCATCAGCTGCCTCACCAGGGACCCTCAACCCAGGATATATAGCTACATCTATACTTGGATACATATTGGTTCAATCAACAATTGGAATCACTTAGTGCACACCTTAGACAAGTTCTGGCTTTGCCTCTCTCACTACTAACACCTTAGCTAGAGCTGCTACTGCAGTCTCGACTTTACATAGGCAGACTAGCTTTCTAACCTGACTCTATACAGACTCTAGAGCTTAGCTTTGCAATTCAACCCACATGCGTGTACCTACCACAAATATAGATGTTCGAAAGTGTTGTACCTTGTGCCTACCAGGTTAAATTCGATTGTCGAGTCTGAACTAGCTTTGCAACTTATCTCGCCCTCCCTACTCACCTCTTGAACTATATTGCTTTACTCTATCCCTCTTATATATATATATATATATATATATATATATATATATATATATATATATATATATATTATATATATATATATATATATATATATATATATATATATATATATATATATATAGAAAATGGCTTAATGGTCTCTTATATACCTACAGCACAATGAAGAAAACTGCCAGGCCTGAAAAAATAAATGCCTACTCATCTGCCTGCTCCTATAACATCTGCTCAAGCAAATGGTTCTATCTTCATCAGATCCAAAAAATCTCTTTTCTAGTAATCTAGAAAGACAGGCATGGCAATAATCATGGGGTATTATAGAGGAAGCAGTATTGCTGTATATTTATCATTGATGTTTTGACTGCATCTGTATTGTTGAACATGAGTCTCTTTGATGATGATTTTTTGTCTGAAGAACAAAGTCTCTTTGAACATATTTGAGTTTTTGGCAAAAACAGATTTAAGAACATATGTTCATTAAGCTGTTGGCAGTCATGGCCTGGGAGCTAGCTGCTGTGCCATACATGGTGGACTCTTTCTGCACTAGCTACCTAGTACACTCCTTCTGAGAGCAAACCTCCATCTGAGCACAGAGACAGAGCCTTTGATTTGAAGCACCATTAAAAGTTACAAGAAAGTTTCCAAAGTCTAGAAGCTTTTCATTTTGTCCTTCAAAACCTTCAAAAAAAAAAACAGTACATCCTCAAAGCCATTTTTCAGACAGACTTTTAGCCATTTTCATGTATGCATGAAATGAAATGCTATGGATCCAATTCCTTTATCATTCCCAGAATACTTACCTAAAAGATCAATTAATAATTACCAAGAATTGTGGTAAACCTCTAACCTCTTTGGCCCCTTGTAGTCTCTCCCTTTTGGGAGTTTTGGCCAAGGGCATTTACCACAAGCTTCCTGACAGACTGGATCTGCTCACACAGCATCAAGTGGGCTTTACACCCTCCCCCCGCTAGAGCAATTGCAGCCGACAGCCTGGATTTTATTATTTTTTTAGGCTCTTGTTCTGTAAGGATGTGCAGTGGGTATGTAAGAAGACAAGAAAATCTGCAACTAGAAAATCTTACCTTTAAAAGTGGAAGAGGTTTTCTAGGTGGTACCTAGCCAATAGCAGAGGTTCCGAAAGAGTTCCATCTTCTCTGGTTTTTAAATATTTGTTTGAGCTACTTAGAGATGGTTTGTTATACGCTCCTGTTAAAGTGCATCTTGCAGCCATCTCGGGTTGTCTGCCAGTGGATCCCCCCCACTTTCATCTCTTTTTATGGTCAAGTTATGAAAGAAGCATTGCATGAGACCCCCTCGACAGCACTTTCCTCCTCCCTGGGATCTCAAGTTTGTTCTTAAGAAATTGAACTTACCTCCTTTTGAACCTGCCTTTCAGATTGATTGGTATGTTTCAGTACTTAAAGGACTGTTTTGCTCATCGCTCTGAAATGTGCAAGGTGAGTCTCTGAGCTGCAGGCTCTCTTTATGAGCCAATTGTAGTTGATTTTTCTCAAGGATAGGGTTGTATTACACACTAAACCATCATTCATGCCTAAAGTTGTTTCTGAATTTATCTTGAATCAAGCCATCAGTCTGTCAGTGTTCTGTCCTTATCCAAAAAACAAAGGAGAAAAGATTTTACGTATTTTGGATGCACAAAGCAGGTCAGGTATTGCCTTGACAGAGCAAAAGCCCTTTAGGAATGATGAACAGCTTTGTCTCTTATACAGTGGCTAAGAAAGACCAACATGTTTGTAAGCAAACTATTGCATGATGGGTATCCTGTATTGTTTTCTGTTACTCAGCATATTGGAAATGAATTGACTCCAGAAATATTCTAGAGGCAGTAAACCTGGTCCTCTGTTCATACCTTACGATGCAGTACAAACTGGATTTCTTGTCAAGGTCTAGAGCAGACATTGTTAGAACCATCCTCCAGGGGCTCATGGATTCTTATCATTCCAGCTCCCAGGTTAGGAAAAGCTTTGATAATGTACCCAAAAATGCCACTGAGGCAGTGGAATGATGAATGTATTACAGTTATGTTAACACCTACTTAACTGTAACAGTAGATGTTCGAATTCTTCACTGACTCAGTGGCAGTACCTACTTGCCATCTCCCAGATTGTGCATAGTTGGTGGGTTTAACCCTCTGATTCAGTGGTTGTCTAATTTGTTGATTTGTTTTTTATATGATGCTGTGATTGTTTGCAAATTTACTCGTGCTAGATTATTCTGGCTTCAGTTACTTTCCTGTCCTTTGCAGAAGTGAAAAAGTTTGAACACTCACTCCCTGTGATAGCTGGATAGCTGAAGTCATCTCTGTCAGGATATGCTCAGCCTGTCAGCTGTCACAGCAGGAGAGAGGGAGAGGAGTTTGAGGTTTTTAAAGATGGGTAGTACTGGGGTTACTTTGGCAGATAACCCAAAATGCCACTAAGGCAGAGAGCAGTTCAAGCATCTACTGTTTACAGGTAAGTAGGAAATCTACTTTTTAAAAACTAGTAGTCAGAAGACAACGCATGCAAAGGAAATCAGAGATTTTTTGGTATACATGAGAAATTGAAAGGAGTCGACTGCATTTATTTTTATGAAACTGCAAATAAGCAGCTAGACTGGGGATGTTCATCCTTCACACTGCCTCACTGGCATATGGATTTTGTGCCTGCACAAACCCCACAGTGGCAGCTTTCTAGATGTCAGAAATCCCCTCTTCTGACTCTCTGGGATAAGGGATTGGCTAAGCCCTTTTCATCACTGACTGTCACAGAAAGTCAGTTATCCAGTCCTTGTGCCAGCTGTAGGACTCACAGCTGAAACTCCTCAGCAACATCCATTGGTAGATTACAGTTTCCAGACTCAGATCATTTTGGGAACTTCCCTTCCTCTTTATTATTATATACTTTTGTTTTCATTCTATAATGTGTGTGTGTGTGTGTGTGTGTGTGTGTGTGTGTGTGTGTGTGTGTGTGTGCTAACTTTTTATTTTAGTATATTTATGTTATGGGAAATTTCTAAAGTGTTTTGTGACTTGTACTGGGAAATTGAAGTTTTGTGGTGTCAGCTGAGCAATAGGGATGGTCTCTTGTCAGGATGCCAAGAAGATTGTTTATCTGTTTCATTTTGAAGTTCTGACAGGAACTTGCTATAATTACTTTATTTGCATTTTCTGTGGATATTTTTTTTAATTTCTGACAAGGCAGTCTGTAAATGCTTATGTATGATTGCTTTAAAATGTTTGTTTGTTTTAAGGGCATATGCATTTATTATTTTTGATTAACTGCCATCTCATTACAACTCTATGTGTGGATGTTTGTACATTTATTATGTAAATCTTACTGCCTTCTACTTATTCAGTAAAATGGACCATTTCTTCCTGTGCCCAGTTGGAGTTTTCCCGTAAACAAAAGCAATAAATAGATATATTTGATTTTTTGTCACTATTTGGACAAATTAATATTACTTGGTACTGTGTGTGCTGTTTAACTGTACTGTTTAGATTGTAGAAGAAGGCTTAGCACATTTTAAACTGTTTCTGCTATATTTTCTGCAGTTTAGCCTTATTTGCTGTGTGTGAACATAGTTAATGTTTTCTATTATTGCTGCCCTTAGTAGTGACAATGTATTATTTTGAATGTTTTTTCCCCTGACTTCATATATCCTGGTATGACTGACCCTCCCCCAATCAAATCCAGTTGCACCTAAAAAGCAATAAAAAAAAAAACATGCCTCAGTAAATCTATTGTTGCCTTAAACCAGTTCACAGGCCACTTAACTTTTTTCTGCATCACCTTCTGGTGTGAGCCCGCATCTCTGTATACTATGGAGTCAGGCACATCCTCCAGGGCTGTTCTAGTATCTGATTCAGATGCAAGAGAACCAAATCCTTTAGGTGTAGGAGAGGTCCTGGGGTAAGAGACCCCTAGTCAGACATAATACTGCGTCCCCACATATTGTATCCTCTTATATTGTTCACAGTAAGAAGAAACAGAAACTTCACCACAAAACAAGCAGTCAGATTATTATCATGTATAGGCTGGTGTGGATTCCTTTGCTAAATGTGTTTTACAGTCCAGTATTCTTGGAGGCTATGCTCCAATTCAGAATAACTATGTTGCTATCTTTTCTACAGATTATTCTGACACCACAAATTTTGATGGAGACTCTGATGCAAACAGTAGCGATCACTCTGAGTTTGCCCAAACTGATTCTTTGCGAGGTGAACAGGTTCAAACACCCAAGCGAGTGTTCACCTTTACTCAGATGCTAGCGAGGTTTAGAGATTATCTGTCAGAAGTAATTGGGAGCTATGCCAGAGACTGGCAGTGTTTGATAATATTGAGGATGAAATTCCAAATATTTTAGCTGTTCCTCCTCTGTTACCAACCTTTGAGGATGTCTATAAAACTCCATGTAAAAATCCCTTTGGCTAGTGAACCAGTTTCTAAAATTGCTTTGAGGAAGTACAAGGTGTACTTCTGATCTGGCAGCTCTCTTTGGTTTGTCCAGTTGCCAACTCTAACAAGAGAGCTTTGGCTTTTTCTTACCCTTCATTGTTGAATAAAATTAGCAAGTGGTTAGAATATGAGGGGAAAAAAGTTGTCTCAGTGAAATGTTAATTTATCAGAGCTTCATGTGGAAATTTATTTTTGCAATGCGCTTCCTGTTTAGATGACCTTGTTTGCTCTGCCTGCTGAACAGAAGTGTAAAATGAATAAGAGTGTTTCAAATGTGACCCATGTTTCAAAACCTGCTTTGAATGGTGTCTTGGAAGATGTGGACACTTTCTAGAAATGCAGCCCCTTCTTTTGTATTGAGAGCATTTGCTTGGTTACATATCCAGAATTTCTTTCAGGATTTAAAATTTAGATTTTGAATGCTACTTTAAGTTCTAAATTTATGTTTTTCCTGTTTCTACCCAGATTCTCCACAGTGGTATGCTAGAAGTAAATTGATGCATGGGGTCTGTAGAATGTTTCTTACTCCCAGGTCCTCCCTTAACAAATTGTCCATCTTCAAAGAACAGAGCAAACAAAAATCCCAGTGTAACAAAAGTCAGGGTACCAAGAGGAAAAGGTAGGAGCATAATGCTTCCAAACCATATAAAAGGTGTTCCTTTTCTAAAAGCCGTATTTCCCTTGCTAAGAAATGACTAAGCCAAGACTCAGGGCATCCTGTCCCTCCTCCCATTTCACCTTCCCCCAAGCTTTAGCTTAACCCATCAGCCTGGTCACAATGGTCTCAGACAAGAGGGTGCCGTGAATATTTCAGTGGAGTAGACAGAAAATCATCCTTCCTCCAGGAAAATCACACACACACCCTTCACCCTCCAGACGAGACACATCTGTTATCTCTGATACTTCTTCACAAGAATAGTTTTACACCAGAATCTTTTTGGCACCTGAAAGGTGATGTCATGGAGACTAGTGTTAGATTTGGATACCTAAATACCTTTCCGAAAGTACCCAAATTCAAAATACTCACATTGCAAGTCGTCCTAACCTTTCATTGGACCACCCTTTCTTGGTGACTTTACATCTGAAAGATGCTTATTATAACATGCTAATTGCTCTGCAAATTGAAGTTACAAATGTCCTGTCTCTCACCCACGCAAAGAATTGTCTTCCCGGTATGTATGAGGGACACACAAAAAAGTATCACCTTTTTACCATAGGATGTAATCCTGACTGTTTTATACATTTTCAGGAATTTCTTTCTTCAAGAGGCTGCCTCCACAAGAGAGTTTCTCAAGATTCCAGGCCTCATGGTATCAGTGATCCTAATGCACCATGGGCCAGACTCTACATGAGAAAGATTAAATGGTACTTTAAATATTGTTGGACCCTGTACCTGCTTCTCTTGGAGTTCAAGTTACCAGTGCTGAATTTTGTGAAATGAGATCTGATGTTCTTATTTTCATTCATTTCTCAACTAATGGGTCTCAGGTTTGACTCTGCCACTTACACTAGACTCACAGATCTGCTCTCGAGCTCCTCCCTTTACCCATAATGCCCCACAATCTTGAGATACCTCAGATCTCATTTGCCACCACATTGTTTGCACATGGATTTTCTGCTGTTGAACTAGGGTGTTAAATAGGATTCTCCATCTCCTTATTTGTGAGTTTTTTATTTTGTAATACCATTTTTCTTTTTCCCTTTGCCTTTACCTGAGTAGTGGACATTTGATGATGATGAATTTTTTTCAAATTTTCAAACTTTTCTTCTAGTTAGGCCTCTCTGCCCTTGTGAGGGTATTCTTTTTAATGTTGTTGTTGGTATTCTAGCTCTCTTTCTGTCTACCTGTCTGTAGGGTGCTTCTAAAATACCATTGTTATTTTTCTCTTCCCTTCTATTTCTGTTAAAAAAAAATCTCTTTCATTCTACTTGTTTTTCAATATGGCTGACAAGCCTACAGGCTTTAAGTGCACTTCTGGTGGGTAAAAGATCTCTAATTCTGTTGCCAACAAGGAGTGCATTCATTGCCCATCTTGAAGTTCACTGTTACTTTTGATCAGGATTCAACTTCAAAACTTTGAGAAACAAGTTAAGTGTTAAAAGGCTTACTACCTTATTATTATTATTCTGCCTTTTTTTATCAACTATGGCTCAACCCCCCCCCCCAAAAAAAAAAGGAAACCTAACTCTGCTTTAAAAGAAAAGGAGTCCAGTCCCCTGACTGTTCTCCTCATTTGGCTCCGATTCCTGAACCTCTGACTAAAGTTTTTAAGAAACCAGATCCGATGTCAGCTTCTTATCCTACAACTCTCGGCACCAAATCTCCTCTGATCCAATCTTCATGTTTCTCCTCGGAACCTATATCTCCTTGGCTTCATTCACCTTTTTACAAGAGACACCGAAGCAACCCTCCAAACCGCCTTCCACTAGTTCATCCCTTAGGTCCTCCCGGAGTTGGTCTGAAGCAGAGGGGGATAGAATGATGAAGTTTCTCAGGGCTCAGATCCATATGGGGTAGCTCCGGCTCCGATTTAAACCTGTGAGCCTACCCACTCTCCATCCTCATGATCTGGAGTAGGGACTTCATTTGTCAGCAACCTGTGGGTCTTGGATCCGATATCGGATCTGAGCCAGCAACTATTTATACAGCTATGGATCCAAGCTCCTAGCTCCTCCCCTCACCCATAATCCCCTGCCAACCCCAAATGACCTCAGATCTAGTTTGCCGCTCTTGAGTGTGTCAGCTGGATTTTGAGCTCCTGGCAATTTTTTGAGATGTGTCCTTTTTTTGTCTAATCAGCCTACCTTTCAGTAATTTAATCAGTGTGTGTGTGTGTTAGGTTCCCGTTATTCAGTTAATTTTTTAATTTTTAGTGTTTACCCTCCCCTCGCTGGTCGTTAGAGTGTGCTTGCGTTTGGGGCCTAGTGTGTTTGTGTAACTTTTATTTTTTTGGGGTATGTCAGAGGCCCCAAAACCTATTTTTTCTAAATGCACCGAGTGTGGCCATAAGCTCTGTCTGTGTTCGTTGCCTTGGGGTTGAACACCTGTCCTCGGGATGTACCATTTGTGCAGCGTTCAACCCCAGGGCACTGAAGGAGCGGAGGTCGAAGCTGTTCCTGGCGGGACTTTTGTCCCCGGATTCGGCTTCGGCCTCCGCTACTCCCGTGGCACCTCCTCAGCCTGTGGTGGTGGACACTCCTGCCCCCCCTTCCCTCGGCCGGGATTCAAACTCCCACTAATGCGCCGGAGGACAGGGAGGCCAGGAGGGAGAAACGGAGGGAGAAGCACCACAAGCGGCGGGCCGAGGCCTCCGCTTCGGCCCCCCCAGCTAAGCGGGCTTCTCCCTCCATGGCTTCCAGGTCTCCTCCTCCTCGGCTCCGATCACCTTGCTTCTCCCCGGGACCCAAGGAGGAGGAGACCCGATCTCCGTCGAGGTCATCGAGGCGGCATTCCAGGCCTGCGGCATTCCAGGCCTGCCTCAGTGGCCTCGTCGAGATCCACCTATATCCTGTCTGATGCAGACTTGGACCAGATGATGAGAAGGTTCATCCAGGCCCAGCTGCAGATGGGAGTGCTCCTGCCTCCCCCCCTTTGGGGGGGAGCTCGACACCCTTTTTTGCTCCGATAGCTCCTTCTCCGACCCGCTTCCCGGGTTCAGAGCGCTTGGAGCCAGGCAGCGTTGGAGCCGGGGGTGGGTCGGCGCCGACGGTACTGGGTACTTCGGATCCGACCCTGCCCTCGAGTCTGTTGGTTCCATCATCTGATCCGATCTCTCGGAGCCGTGGCCCGAGCTTCGGATCCGAGGGATTCAGTGTACCTTCGGCTCCGTCCAGGTCGGAGCACACTGGTCCCTCGGATCCGACGGTCTCGGCGGCGGTTCCGATCCCGTCATCAGATCCAAGTGGGAGTCGGCTCTCGGAGCCCAGGGAGAGCGGCTCCCCCTCGGCCTTCGATGTAGTGGAGAGGGCTCTGTCGAGAGCATCCAGACCTCCGGACCTTGTCTCGGCTCCACCCTGCACTCCCTCTCTGCTGGGTCAGGCTTCCATCACCCGGCCACAGGGACAGCCTGCTTCGATGTCCCAGGTTGTTCCTTTGGAAGAGGACATTGCTGGTGAGACCTCCTCGGACAGCCCCCCCGAGGAAGTGCCTCGCAAGCATAAGTGTAAGAGGAGGCACGTGGACTCCCCCGAGTCCTTAACAGAGGACACGGACTTGGATGAAGGGGAAGGCTCCTCAAGGTCACCCCCTGAGGATGTCTCCTTTGGAGACATCATGGAAATGCTCAGGATCAGGGGGGGTGGTCTGCCCCCAAGGCTTCCTCCGACGAGTCCGTGTTTCTGGAGGCATTCGAAGCAGGCCCGTCTACCTCTTGGGTGTCCCCTCCGGCCGACCCCCTGGTGGACCTTGTTACCACCAGGGCGTGGAAGTAGCCGGACACTGTGGAGCCAGTCCCTAAACGCCCGGATAGGATTTTGAGCCCCCCCCCCCCGCAGACCGGTCCCACTGGAGCAAGGATCCCCCAGTAGATGCCATGTTGATGGCGGCAGCCACTAAGAGGGAACTAGCTCAGGAGAGCCCCTCGGTCCATCCACCGAGCAAGGAGTCCCGCTCGATGGATCACCTTGGGAAGCGGGTATTTAGTTCAGCGACCTTCTCAGTAAGGTCCCTGAACTACATGGCACATGTCATCAGGATGCAGCGGGATCTTATTAAAGAATATGCTGCTTCCCCCCCAGAGTCCATGTCGGCGGAGGACAAGCAGTTGTACTCCACTCGTATGGCCACTCTAAGATCTATTTCCAATACCTCTATGCGGCTGTTGTCTCACACCACTGAGGGAGCCGGTAGAGCTAGCGGAGCGGGCCTAGTTATGAGACGCCAGGCCTGGCTCCGGCATTGTGACTTCGCGGAGCCCTTTAAGGCGTCCTTTGCGAATGCCCCCTTTGATGGTTCTGCCTTGTTTGGCAAGACCGTTCGCGAGACACTTGTCCAGAGCGAGAAGGACGGGAAGACGTTGTATGCCATCGGAGTCCGCTTCTCGGCTCCCCAGAGGTCCTTCTCCAAGAACCAAAAGGGACAGAAGAAGATGTGGTTCCGGAAATCGCAACATTCCCAACCTGCTCCGGACAACCAGTCCTTCCGTGGCAGAGGAGGACAGGGAGGACGCCGCCCTAGAAGCAGAGGGGCCCCGAGAAATTTTGGGTCCAGAGAATCCTTCTCTGATCGGTCCACGCAACAGCCCTGAAGGGTTGCCCGACTGCTCCACTCTGGAGGTAGTCGGGGGGCGCATCTCGAGGCATCTGGCGGCATGGGAGTCCATCACATCAGACCGCTGGGTGCTTCGGATTATATCCAGAGGTTACAAAATCCCAATGTAACATGTCCCCAGACTCGGGAACCTCCCCGATGTACCACCCGGTCAGAGGGAGGCTGCAGCCGCAGAAATCCAGCAGCTGCTAGAAAAAGGAGCCATCCAACCCGTCCCCCCAAACCAGCTCGGATTAGGGTTTTACTCTAGGTTCTTTCTGGTGCCAAAAATGACGGGGGGACTTGAGACCAATTCTAGACCTTTCCCTCTTGAACCTGTCGGTAACCAAGGAGAAATTCCGAATGGTCATTCTTCAATCCATTCTCCCCCTCTTGCGGGAGAATGACTGGATGTGCTCAATAGACCTCAAGGATGCGTACTACCACATTTTAATGGACAGACGATCCAGGAGGTTTCTCCGCTTCCGGCTGGGAGCCAGCCACTATCAGTTCAGGGTCCTTCCCTTTGGCCTCACCACAGCCCCCAGGGTGTTCACCAAAGTTTTAGCAGTGATAGCGGCCCACCTGAGACTCCAGGGAATGCAGGTCTTCCCGTACCTGGACGACTGGCTCCTGACCGCCCCAAAAAGGCATCTACTCTGCTCAGCCAGAGAATTTTTTCTCCGCCTAGCCCCCCAGTTAGGCATCACGATCAATACGGACAAATCCTCCCTTGCTCTGACACAAGTGATAGAGTTCATAGGGGCCAGATTGGATACGAGAAGTCTGCGAGCCTACCTCACTTCGGAATGACTACAGAATCTGAGACTTCATGTGCAGGCCATCCTCCAATCAGAAGCTCCACCAGCGGAATTGGTCCTGAGGGCACTGGGCTCCATGGCAGCAGCAATAACGCTTCTTCCATGCGCTCGTCTAAATATGAGGGTACTACAGTGGACCCTCCAAGTACAATGGTCCTTTCAGCTTCTTCCTCTCAATCACCCTATCTCTATCAGCAAGGCTTGCAGGAGGGCCCTGTTATGGTGGCTTCAGTCCCCAGACCTCCATACAGGCTGACCCTTCTGCGCTCCACCTCCTCTCGTCATGGTGACCACGGATGCTTCTCGCCTCGGGTGGGGGGCATTGCTCAGGCAGAGAACAGTCCAAAGCACGTGGAACGACACAGAGACCTCCCTGCATATAAATGTTCTGGAGATGAGGGCGGTGCTGTTAGCATTGCAAGCACTTCAGAACCTTCTTCCCGTAGGAACTATTGCAATACAGACGGACAACATGTCAGTTGTCTGGTACGTCAACAAACAGGGGGGAACCAGGTCTTATCCTCTCTGCCGAGAGGCCATGAGGGTGTGGGAATGGGCGATCTCCACCAACCGCTTCCTGATTGCAACGCACATTCCTGGACGGGCCAACATTCTGGCGGACAAACTCAGCCGCACTATTCTTTCCCCTTACGAGTGGTCTCTCAACTCCCGAGTAGCGAAGCGGATATTTGCAAAATGGGGGCAACCCTGCTGCGATCTCTTTGCCTCTCCCTCTAATACGAAATGTGACAGCTTCTTTGCTCTGATTCCCCCACCAGGGGAGGCCCCGAGAGACGCTCTAGTGCATGCTTGGCCACCCGGTCTACTTTATGCCTATCCTCCTCTACCCCTGATGCTAAAGCTCTTACAGAAAGCCTCTCGGTTGGGGAGCAGAATAATCCTCATTGCCCCCATTCTGGCCGCGGAAAACTTGGTTTCCTTTCCTGTGGTCTCACTTGGTGAATCCTCCCTGGATTCTGGATCCCAGCCCGGATCTAATATCCCATCCATCAGGCTTACCGACCCCGAATCTGGACAACCTGAAGCTGCCAGCTTGGCTGCTCCAGTTCCACTCTTAATCAGGACTCCCGGCATCTCTTCACCAGTCAAAGCCATCTTGGTGGCAGCGCATAAACCTTCCACCAGGAAAGTTTACCACAGTAAATGGAGGCGCTTCTCCGTCTGGGTGGAACATCATAAGTTGGACCCCTTCACTGTTCCGTTAACGTCCATGTTGGACTTCCTCGCCGGACTTTTTCAGCAAGGGGCTAGCTGTTCAACAGTCAAGGTACAATTGGCAGCCATCTCCCATTACCATGTAGAACATGAGACAGGTCCTTTGATGTCAGCTAAACTATGTAAAACCTTCCTCAAGGGTACTTTTCTGCTCAGGCCCCCTATCAAAGAAGCCGTACCCCCTTAGGATCTGTCACTAGTTCTTCAAGCCTTGACTGCTTCTCCCTTTGAACCAGCTGCCTCGGCCGATCTTAAATACCTGTCTTGGAAAACAGCATTCCTGGTAGCCATCACTTCAGCGAAAAGAGTTTCGGAACTTCAAGCTCTTGCCGTAAAACCTCCTTACTTGGTTTTTCATCAGGATAGAGTGTACCTCAGGACCAATCCCTCCTTCCTACCCAAGGTGGCCTCAGAAACCAATATCAATCAGTCCATTAACCTACCAGTTTTCTTCCCTAATTATCAAAATAAAGAAGAGTACAAGCTGCATTCTTTAGATGTGCACAGGCAGCTGCGTTTCTATATTCATAGGACTGCTAGTCACAGACAATCTGATCAGCTGTTCATTTCCTTTGCCAAATTCAGTTTGGGTAAAGCCATTTCGATGGTCACCTTATCACACTGAATTTCTCAATGTATTCTTCTAGCTTATGAAGCTTCTGGGAGGCCCGCACCTCAAGGAATCTGTGCACATTCCACTCGCTCCATATCTGCTTCTGCTGCCTTTAGATCTAGAGTTCCCTTGGATGATATTTGCTCAGCAGCCACTTGGGCCTCTTCTCATACCTTTATCAACCACTACAAACTGGACGTCATTTCCAGAGGGAGAGCATCCTTTGGCTCCGCAGTGCTCCAGAACATCCTTCCATGATGGCCGCCCAAGATTCAGGTAGCTGGGGACTCTGTCCCACAGGTTGCTGACAAATGAAGTCCCTACTCCAGAATAAGAAGTTATGTATTCACCATAATGTTCCATCTGAGTAGGTGGCTTCATTTGTCTACAACCATCCCCCCCTCCTTCCCCCTGGCCTTCAGAAGAGTTAGTTTTTGTTGTATTATCCTGCCTTTTCCTGTTGGGATACCTTTTCAGGTATATGTAGGAGGGCAAACTTGATCTGAGGTCATTTGGGGTTGGCAGGGGATTTTGGGTGAGGGGAGGAGCTAGGAGCTCGGATCCATAACTGTATAAATAGTTGCCAGCTCAGATCCGATATCGGATCCAAGACCCACAGGTTGCAGACAAATGAAGCCACCTACTCAGATGGAACGTTACGGTGAGTACATAACTTCTTATTATGTCTCCTCCTCTGATCCAGCCAGTGGTTTCAGATCCGAGATCTTTGAGAATGTAATTGTCAGATCTGAGGCAGGCTGTTCTTCCACTGCGACCAGTCTCCCAAGTCACCCAGCTGTGATTTCTTCAGAGCAGTGTGACTCTCTTAGCCAAAGCTTTTGCAGCTGTTCTTACTTCTCAGCATTAGAAAATTCAGCTTCAACTTCCTCTTTGAGATAGGGATCTCTGGGGATTCAAAGTTTGATGCAGGCAGCTTCGGTGCCAGTGCGACTGGCTGTCGATTCTTGAAGGCAGAAGATCCAGGAGCTAGTGGAGAGGGCTTTATCTCTACCCCAGAGAGAAGACATCCTTGCCCTCTTCAGATCCAATTCTTCTTCCTCCATTGAATTTAAGCTCTGAGCCTCTCTTGTCTATTCGACGAGGACAGCCACCCTATATTAGCCTTCAGACGGTCCTTATTCAGGATCCCCCACCCACTTCTGATATTTAACCAGATCACCCCACTGATGAGGCCCCTATGAAGCAGATGTGCAAAAGGAGACATCTAGATCCCCCTCAGGAATCTATCACCAAAGACCTTGACATCGATGAAGGTGGGGGAGGGGGTCTCCCAAATATCCCCTTTGGAGAGATCCTGGACTATATAGGTGAATGGTCTTCCGAAACACCTTCCCAGGAGGAGTCTGTGTTTTTGGAGGCTTTTGGGGCCCTCTGGCTGAAGAGTTGATTGACCTTATCTCATGCTGAGTATGTACAGAGCCGGATATCACAGAATCCATACCTAAGAGGCCAAATAAGTTTTTAGCTCCACTCAAAGATAGGGTCCACTGGAGTAAGGGAGTCCCAATACATGCCATAGTGGTGACAACAGACACTAAGAGGCAGCTTGCAGAACAGAGCTGCACAGTCTATTCCTATAATAGGGAGTCCAGGGCTTTGGACACATTTGGCAAACAAATGTATGCCATATCGACCTTTGCTTTTTGGTCTCTGAATTATTTGGCACACTTCAGGTTAAAAAGGGATTTGACCTGATTTTAGAAGTAATTTCTTGTTTTTAGTAAAGAAATTACTTCTAAAATCAGTACAAAAAAAAAACAACAATTTCTCCTTACTGGAAAATATACACGTGGAAATTCCTCCACAGAAGTTATTATACACCTCAAAGAATTGCAAATATGTACAAAACAAATGATATGAAATGTTGGAGGTGTAAAGCTACAGAAGCTGACTGGTTTCATATGATTGTTGCATGTAATATGTTATCTCAATTTTGGAAGGAATTTGAATGTTTCTGTAAGGCCTTATGGAATGATAATTGTGAAATTTCAAGTTCACTCATTTTATTTAATGTACCAGTACCAGAAATCATACCCAGATCTCAAACACACCTTCTTTGGTCAATACTTGCAATAGCAAGAAAGGTTGTGACAAAAATTGGAAAACTAACTCTCCTATATCTTTCAGAAATGAATTTATTTATTTAGCCAGGTCCTTATGTGAAAAAGAAATATCTAGTTTAAAAATGAATACAAAGAATTTAACACACAAATTAATTGCTTGAGAAAAATTACAGTCATTACTAAAAAAGTATTAGATGATTTCCTGAATGTATATAGAAGTATTTCCTTGTTATGGACTTTGTAAATAATTTGTTTCAGTTTTGAGTGTAAATATGTTTATTACTGTTATTATTCTTGTTATAAAAATAGAATAAAAAACATTTTTGAAAGAAAAAAAAAAGGGGGATTTGACCAAGGACCTTTCCAAATCTCTTTCAAGGTCCATGTCTGTGGAGGACCAGAAAAATGTTTCTTCACAACTGATCACACTTCATTCTGTTTCCAATGGGTCCATGAGGCTGATCTCTCATGCAGCCAAAGGTACTTCAAGGGCTGCAGATTCAGGCATTGCTTTCAGGAGGAATGCCTATATACACCTGTGCGATATTGTGGAATCCTTGTTTTCATTCATCATTGCCTCTTTTGATGGATCATCCTTGTTCAGCCCCAAAGTTAAGGAGACATTCTACAGAAGTGACCAAGACAGAAAGACCCTGTCTGCCATTGTGATCTGTTTTTCTCCTCAGAGGTCCTTCTCTTGGAATCAATGAGGTGGTAAAAAGATGTGGTTGTGCAAGTCACAAGGGCCTTTCTTGGAGTCACGAGGAGATAGTTCTTCCCAGGGCAGAGGGGTAACTATAATGGAAGCCACTGCCCTCTTGGCAGGGGTGGCCCACATAACCAATGCTTCAGAGATACCTTCTCTGATAAGCCCTACTAATGCTCCTGAAAGGTTGTCTGAATGCTATACTCTGGAGGCAACTGAGGGGTGCTTATATATTTACCCATAAGTCTATGCATTCATCACAAAAGACATGAGTGCAGAAAAATCATATCCAGAGGTTTTTCATACCTTTTTCCCAAATTACTCCAACAAAAATTAAAAAGATCCTGAATGTTTTGTCCAATCAGAGGGAAGCAGTAGCCTTGGAAGTAGTAACTCTGTTGAGAAAGTCATCCAGAAAGTACCTCCAGACCAGCAAGGATCCGGAACTTACTCAAGATTCTTTTTAGTGCCAAAAAGATGGGATTTGAGACCAATCCTGGATCTCAGGAAACTAAACCAATATGTAAAATATTCAAAGTTCTTGATGGTCACATTTCAGTCCATTTTGCCTGTACTGTGAAAGGACAGTTGGATTTGCTTGATAGATCTTCAGTATGCATACTGTCATATCAGAATAAATAGGTGCTCCAAAAGACACATGCACTTCCTGCTGAGAGCCAGTCATTACCAGTTAAGAGCACTGCCCTTTGGCCTCACCGCAGCTCCCAGAGTGTTTACCAAATGCATTGCAGTGGTAGCAGCTCACTTGAGACTGCTAGGATTCTGAGTATTTCCATGCCTAGACTAGCTCCTCACCGCCCCATCCAGGCATCTACTTATTCAAGCAGGGGTTTCCTTGCTCCAGTTATGTCATCACCTAGGCATAATATTCAGATAAAGCAAATAAATTGCACCTATGCAGACTGTGGAGTTTATAGGTGCTTGTCTAGACACAATCAACCAGATAGCTTTGCTTCATCTAGCAAGAGTATGTACCCTCAGACAACAGGTCTTGGAAGTAATCTCCCATTCTTACTCTCCAGCAAGACTAGTGCTGCAAGCCTTAGGATCGATGGTAGCAACAATAACTGTAGTTCCGTTAGCCAGATTTCATATGTGGGTCCTGCAGTGGACTCTCTGAATGCAGTGATCTATTCTTCATCATCCCTTGAGCACTCCAGTCAAGACTTCCAAAGTTTGCAAGGAATATCTTTGGTGGATTCATTCAGAAAAGATTTGTCAAGGCCATCCCTTTGTTCTCCCGCAGCCATTAGCCACAGTCACCACTGACACCTCCCAAATTGGGTGTAGGGAGGTGCATTTCTGGGGAAGGATAGTCCAAGGTATGTGGTCCCTGGAACAGGCCAGTTTGCACATCAGTGTCCTGAAAAGGAGAGCAGTCCTACTAACGTTGCAGGCCTTTCAAGATGATCTCCCCTCAGAAATGATTGCTATATAAAGAGAAACGCAGATAAAGTAGAAAACAGTGAAGAGTGCACCTCGGTGGCAACTATTCAGTCAAGATATCCAACGCTGTCAGGGGTGCAGTAATGCTGAGTATACGAAAACTCCACTGTTCTTTAGTAATGCCAGCAAAAATAACGAAAACACATTCACAACACTTAAAACGCTTAACTTTTTTCACCATGTTTTTCGTTCCTGTCACTACTGAAAGTTAAATATTTTAAGTGTTGTGGATGTGTTTTCATTATTTTTGCTGGCATTACTAAAGAACGGTGTATTGGTGGACTGCTTGACTTATCTTTTACTTAGCATTACTGCACTTCTGACAGTGTTGGATATCTTGACGGCTATATAAAGAGACAACATATCAGTAGTCAAAGTGGGGGAACCAAATCATACCCACTGTGTTGAGAGGCAATGTGTGTGTGGCATTAAGTCGTTTTCCTATAACAACGCACGTACCTGGGAAAATCAACATGCTTGCAGACAAACTAAGCAGGTCCAGTTTGATACCTCATAAGTGGTCTCTCAGAGTGGCAGGCAGGATCTTCCATCAGTGGGGCCAGCCATGCTGCACTATTTTTGCTTCTCCCCGTAACAACAAGTGCAGTAGGTTCTTCACCTTGAGCCCTCTACAGGGAGAGTCATTGAGAGATGATGTAGTCCACAGTTGGTCTTCTGGTCTCCTTTACATTTACCCTTCATTACCCTTTATCCACATGTTTCTACAGCAAGCATCCCAGTTGAAGAGCAGTCATCCTTGTTGCTCCCTTTTGGCCTCATCAAGTTTAGTTCCGCTTCCTGTGGTGCAATCTTCTGTATCCACCTTGGATGCGGAGCCCACGTCCAGACCTTCTGTTTCAGCCGGCAGGGATGAAATACCCAGACATCAACAGCCTCAAGTTGCTCACGTGATTTCTCTAGTTCCCATGTTGGCTAGACAGTCCAGGCTTTCCTCCCAGTCCAACATATTCTTTTATCCTCTCAAAAATTTTCTGTTAGGAAAATTTATAAAAGTAAATGGGAAAGATTTTCAATTTGGGCTCTTCAGAGAGATCTGGACCCCTTCTCTGCATCAGCCTCAGCAGTTCTCGATTTTCTGGCTTCCGTTTTTTAACAGAGGGGTTAGTTATTTTACTATTAAGATCCAGTTAGGAGCCATTTCTAATTTTCATTTAGGTGAAATCATTCCTATTTGGCTTCTTTGAAATTGTGCAAGACCTTCCTTAAGGCTACCTTTTAACCCAGGCCCCCAGTTAAAGATCTTACCTCCCCTTGGGATTTGACTATTCTGTTACAAGCTCTTACCTTACTTCCGTTTGAGCCTTTGACTAAGACTGACCTTAAGTTTTTGTCCTGGGAAATAATTTTTCTGGTTGATGTAACTTCTACTAGACAAGTATCTGAACTCCAAGCCCTCTACACAAGATCTCCTTACTTGACCTTCAATACGCACAAACCTATGTTTTTTTTTTTTTTTTTAATATTCTTAATGTGGCTTCCAAATCCAACATAAATCAGCTCATCAGTTTACCTGTGTTCTTTCTGAAATTCTTAACAAGGAGAATACAGCTGCATCTTTTGGGCATACATTGGCAGCTTGGGTTTTATCTGTGCAAAACCCAAAATTTCAGGAAAACTGATGACTTACTTGTATCCTTCTTTAAGAACAAATTGGGTAAAGCAGTGTTTAAAGTGACCCTGGCTAAATGGTTGACTGTTTATCCTGTTTATAAAGAAAGAAGTTTATCTTTGTCTAAGCCCCCCCCAGCACATTCCTTGAGGTCTGTAGCTACTTCGTCTACCTTTTGGTCAAGAGCGTCCATAGATAATATTTGTGCAGCTGCCAGTTGGTTCAGTGCTTATACCTTTTTGGCTAATTACAAGTTAGACATATTTTCCAGAAATGGGGCAGCATTTGGTTCCACTGTACTCCACAGTATCCTTCCATGAAGACCACCCAAGGTTCATCTAGCTGGGGACTCTGTCCCATCAGTCGAGGAATGAAGGAAAATTACAACATCAGATACAAAAGTTATGTACTCACCATAACAGTGCATCTGTGTTGTCCATTTTCATTCTTCCTCAACTCCCCTTCCCCTTCTTCCTAGTCAGATCTAAAGGATGTCTCCTTTGGGAAGGAACCCACTTGTTCCTTGTTTGGGCTCCATCCCTTCTGTATGTCTTTACCTTGTCGTTTCATACTGGTGTAGTGCCATGTACATATTAGTGTTGGGACAGTAAACTTGATCTGAGGTAAGCCAGTATAGTGGAGCATTGTAGATGAAGGGAGGAGCTTCGAGAGCTGGATTTCTGAGTGGTAGTGTAAGTGGCTGAGTCGCATCCAAGGTTGGATCTAAGAGCTAGAATGAAAATGGACAAGACAAATGCATTGTTATGATGAATACGTAACATTTCTTTATTGTGGTGGAAGGATCAGATGTTTCTCAATCCAAACCTACCCTAGTGCCTTCAGACCCTAGTTCAATCAGTCAGATTTTGCATGGTGAGCAATGTACAGGGGAGATGTTCTTAACTGCTGCAGTCACCTTAGCTATATGGGTTATATCCTGCCAAGGCAATAACAGCCATCCAGCTCCCAAAGCTTCAGGGCATCTTCCACGTGCCCAAACTGTCAAGCAGCTTGAGCTGAAAAGTTTGGGTACAAAGCCTTTCAGAACTTTACTGCTGTGGAAGAGTATGCTCCTCTGAGGCTTTCAGCAATCGACAGTCGGTTCACGCTTTCCTTTACTTCATAGGTTCATAGGTTGGTACTAGGCTATCAGCCCTAGGGCCTATACAAGCCTAGCCATAACAATTCCCTGGCTATTTCTTCCCACATTATTTACTTTCCTGGACCCCTGTCTAGCAGGGCGACTGATGTGATCCCTGGGGTGAATTTCCTTTCTCCCATCCATTTGTCAAGGTTCTTCTTGAAGAGGTCCAAAGAGGCACTCTGCTTTACATGTATGGGCAATCTATTCCAGAGTCTGGGGAGTCTCTGGGTCAGGAACCTATCCCTCCAGCATGTTTTGTTTATTGTGATGACAAGGTTTAGATCCCTGGAGCGTGTAGCTCTGAGGGATTGGGATTTCTTTAAGTTTAGCATGTCCAACAGCTCTGGGTTTGACATGGCCTTGTATGTTAAGCAGAGATCGCCTCTGAGTAGACGATATGCGACAGAGTATAGCTGGAGTTTTTTAAGGCGGTCAGCGTAGGGCATCTGCTTTAGGCCTGTGATTCTTTTAGTGAGGTATTTCTGGGGCCTTTCCAGTTGCTGCAGATGTCTTGAGAGGTACATACCAAATGGGGCGTTGTATTCTATAATGGGTCTAATGAGGGATGAGTACAGTGGGACAATGACCTCCTTTTTTCTGGATGAAAAGCCCTTTGTGATGAGGTGTGCCACATAGAAGGATTTCCTGACTGTTGTGGCGATGTGGTTATCGAAGGTGAGACCACTGTCCACCTGTGTCCCTAAGTCTCTTATCACACTTTCTGTGTTTAGTGTACTGCCACCTATATGGTAATTCATGGATACATGTTTTTTCCCAAAGGGGATAACAATACATTTCTTGGCATTGAGCTTGAGCCCATGGCTCTGGCACCAAGCATCTGTTTCTGTAAGGCCCTTTTGTAGAGTATCCACATCATTTGGGGATTCAATAATGGCTCCCAGTTTGCAGTCATCTGCAAACTTTGTTAGCCAGAGTCCCTTAGTGTTGACCTGTACTTCAGAGAAGTAGATGCCAAACAAGAGCGGCCCCAGGACTGAACCCTGAGGTACTCCACTTGTCACTTGTCTGGAGCTGGATTTGGATTTGGGCAGATAAGTTCTCTTTGGGGAAAAAAAATTCAATTTTCTTAATTTTGTTGATTGTTTTATTACTTTCCTCTTCAGGAAAGTTATTTTAAAGCAAGGAGTGTTGTGTTTTAAAGGATGATCTCAAGACTGTAACATACTTTTAAATGCACACTCATTTTTTTTTCTCAGTTGAGAAGTAGTGTAAACTAAATGAAAACTTTTTTTTTTTTACTGTCAAGAAATTGTGTTTATTTTATATTTGTGGGGCTGGCATAGTGTTGTAAAGTGCTTTTTACTGTACTTTTTTTTCTGTCATAAAAGTAACTTTTGTGGACTGGTAGTGTTGACTGGCAATTGCTGCTCCTCTTCCACGAGAAAGCGGCACCTTTTTTGGCTTGAACATGGAACAGACTACCAATCACATGGTCATTCCTTCTTCCAGCCACAAAAAGTAGTAGTTAAGCAAATAACTTTTGTAACAACAGCCAGCTAGCAGTTTACCTCAGAGTAAGACTTAGGTGGGTGACTCTGCTGTGGCAGTTTGTTGTACCACAGACTACTCCTCTTTTTGCCTAGGATCTCTCTGGTATAGGATTCACAACCACTATGGATCAGGGTTAACCACGTCCTCTTAGTAAAACAAAAACTCTGAGCCGAGGAAGTGTGACTGCAAAAAATCTTTACTGGATGCAGGGTTATTATTTATGTTTAGATGTATTTAAAACATTTAATGGTTAGTATTATTTATATGTATTAATGATGAAAGACTGTATATTGTATATACATTTTGTTGGGGGAAATGTGTGAACTTTAAAAATGGCATGTTAAGTATTTTAAAAAAATGTATGGATAAGTACTTCAGATTTGGGCACCTTAACTGTGGGTATTTTGCATTTTATTTGGGTAATTGAGTAGTAATTGGTTTGCATATAAAAAGACTGCTTATATGGTATGTATTTATTCCCTTGAAGGCAGTGGCCGAGGTACCAGGAAGCACCAGTAAAGATTTTTTTGCAGTCACACTGCCTTGGCTCAGAGTTTTTGTTTTTGTAAGTTTTTGTAGTGTTGTTACATTAACCACATTCTCTACAGCTGTTGGGTCCCCTCACTGGGTAAGGAAAGAGCCACTCTTGTCAGTCCTTGGAGAGGGAACAGGGAAGGTTTCCCTTTTGTTTCAGAATACTGTGCCCATCCCTGGGGAAGCTGCTGTTGCCATTAGTAACACAGTTGGACCCATTTTTCTTGTCAAAAAGAAACAGAAAACCAAGCATGTATCTAGTCCTCTTCAAATTTCTTTGGATAGGAGTAGTTTTACTGGGTGTGTTACAGGGTTTAATTTGTGTTATTGCTCCTTCTTGTAAAGTAGTTTCTGGTAAAAGGGGATTCCTCTTTTTCCCAAAGAGAGTGAAGATTCTGAATCTGAACAGGAATACGCAGGGATTTTTTTCCTCAGAGTTGGAGGAGAACTCTGTGTCTGATTTTCCCTGTGAGAGGTTCTCTTTCTCAGAGATTATTGCTACAATGTGCCAGTGTTTTCAGTGGGAGTACATTGAGGTTTCTTAGTCCCTCAGAAAATGCTATGAGTTGTTACAGAATGATTTTCCAGAACACACACCCATTCCTCCTGTTCTGTCCACTTTAGAGGATATGTGCGTTACTGCCTGCAGTTTTTCTGATAGTCAGCCAGCTGCCTTTTAAAAGGCAGATAGGATGCATAAAGTTCCTCCGACTTTTACATTTTATACACTATTACCAAACCTGACCCAGCAGCTATAACTTTAGTTGATCCACTGCTGTTAAACACTTAGTTCATAGGTAGGTACTAGGCTATCTGCTCAAAGGCATTTATAAGCCTAGCCGGAATGTGTTGGCTTTCGCCGCCCCCTTAGATTAGTTCCCTGTGCCTCTGTCCAGCAGAGCCATTGAAGTGATGCCTGGGGTAAACTTTCTGTTTCCCTTCCACTCGTCAAGGTTTCTCTTGAAGAGGGTTAGCGAGGAGCTCTGCCTAATGTAGATTGGAATCTTGTTCCAGAGCATGGGAAGTCTCTGGGACAGGAACCTATCCCTCCAGCACGTCCTGTTTATTGTTGTGGTGAGGTTTAGATCCCTGGAGCATGTGGCTCGAGGGGATATGGTTTTCTTTAGGTGGAGCATGTTCATCAATTCTGGGTTGGACATGACCTTGTATGTCAGGAAGAGATCACCTCTGAGTAGGCGGTATGCAACCGAGTACAGCTGGAGTTTCTTCAGTCGAGCTGCATAGGGCATCTGCTTGAGGCCAGTGATCCTCTTGGTGAGGTACTTCTGTGGTCTTTCCAGTTGTTGCAGGTGTCTTGTAAGGTACATCCCAAATGGGTCATTGTACTCTATGATGGGTCTAATGAGTGATGTGTAGAGGAGCCCAATGACATCTTTTGATCTGGATGGCAAACCCTTTTGTGATTAGGTGGGCCACATAGAAGGATTTTCTAACCACTTTGGCAATGTGATTTTCAAAGGAGAGGTTGCTGTCTACTTGGGTCCCCAGATCCATTATTATGTCTTCCGTATTTAGGGGGCTACCACCTATGTGATAGTTTGTGGGTACTTTGTTTTTTTTCCAAAGGGGATGACTATGCACTTCTTGGCAGCTTTTGACACCAGGTATCTGTCTCAGTGAGACCCTTTTGGAGGATGTCTGTGTCAGCCAGAGAGTCAATTATAGCCCCTAGTTTGCAGTCGTCTGCAAACTTGGTCAGCCATTGTCCTCCTGTGCTTGCCTGTACCTCTGAGAAGTATATGCCGAACAGGAGGAGTCATAGGACTGAGCCCTGGGGAACACCACTTGTAACCGGTTTAGAGTCAGACCTAGCTCCCACAACTCTTACCATGTGGGTTCTGTCCGTGAGCCAGTTGGCAACCCATCTCGTGGCATAGGGGTTTATGTTCAGGCTGGTGAGCTTGTCTATAATACCTGAGTGGGGAGTGGTGTCGAAGTCCTTTGTAAGGTCTAGGTAGACTGTGTGGACCAACTGTCCCTCGTCTATAGCCTTGGTAACTGTCTCAAAGAAGTCCACAAGATTTAGGAGACATGATCTGCCCTTAACAAAGCCGAACTGGTTAGGGTCTAGTGTTTGGAGGTTCCCAATGTCTGTTAATGAGATTCATGATGATGTGCTCCATAGCTTTGCAGACCAAGCTAGTCAGGCTTATAGGGTGATAGTTCCCGGGATCTGTTGTGGCTCCACCTTTGTGGAGCGGAATAACTGTTGTTGTGTGCCACTCTGTGGGCACATAGCCTGTGGAGAGACTGAGTTTAAACCGTGTGTTTAGGTGATGGGTCAGTTCATCTTTGAGCTCGTGTAGGACACAGCCTAGGACACCGTCCGGTCCCATTGATGCTGTTTTTTTGGCTTTGGAGGGGGCTGTTTTAACCCGAGTGTCTGTGATTTCAGGGGCACTACATTCTTCTGGTATAGTTATGGGCCCTTTTGGGGGTGGGGGGGTGCAGTTTGCACTGAACCTGTCTATCAGGATGTTGGCTATATCGGTCGGTTCAGTGTATATTGTGCCATTCTGCACTAACTCTGAGCAGATCTGAGAATTGCCACTTAGATTCTTGGCATAGCTAAAGAATGCGTTGTGGTTATATTTGGAGTCCATGGCAATTTTTCTTTCGAAGCTAGCCTTGGATGATTTTATGAGGGAACGTCGTTTCTTGCTGATACTGATCAGGGATGTCTTCCCTTCTTGGGATTTTACTCTCTTCTGTACTAGTTTCCTCCTCTTATTGTATAGCTTGTTTATGGCAGGGGCCCACCAGACTGGTTTCCCTTTCTTGGAGGAGTGAGTCTTGGTTTTGGTTGGGATAGCACGATCCATGCATTCTTGTAGGTGCCTGTAGAGTGCATTAGTAAAGGATTTTGCAGCTTGGACAACGTTATCGTTTAGCATGGGGGCTTTGAAACTTCCCACCTCGGTCTTAAGTAACGTGAAGTTTGCTTGTGAAAAGTTTTTCACGGTGGTTTCTTTGACCGGGGGTGGTGGCGGAATGTGGATATCCAGAGTGATTAGTTTATGGTCAAATCTAACCAACGAGGGGTTGACGTCCGGTTTGGAACACCGGTCGCCCATGTTGGTGATGACCAGGTTCATTATGTTGTCACCTCTGGTGGGAGTGTTGACCAGTTGATCCAGGGCGTTTGAGTTTATAAATTCTAGGAAATGTTGGGCAAGGGAGTTAGTACTTGAGTAGTTCTCCCAGGTAATGTTTGGGTAATTGACTCCAGTCCTACTCTTTCTGATAAGGATATGAAATTAAAACAGTTGACTCCAATCCTACTCTTTCTGATAAGGATATGAAATTAAAACAGTTGACTCCAATCCAACTCTTTCTGATAAGGATATGAAATTAAAACAGTTGACTCCAATCCTACTCTTTCTGATAAGGATAGGAAATTATTGATAGGTATGGGGAAAAGGTGCACCTCTGTAACTTTTGATTTTCAAGTTTTTGAATTAGGCTCATATGTTAAAATTTGTTCTGACAAATTGTAAAAAGTATTGAGGAATGTTTTATCTGCAGTTTCTTCTTCTGAGGAAAAATCTGCTTTAAATAACTTAATTTCTTCTGGTGCACAAGTCACTACTTGCTTGCAGTGTGTGCATAATTCTCTTGATACTTCTTCAAGGACTATGGCCACTGGTACTGTTTTAAGGAGTTTGCATGGCTGCATTCTTAGAACCTTCCAGATGTTGAAAAATGAGATTTTAAATGTTCCTCTTGGTAGAAATTTAGGTTTTGATCCCCTTGCTGCAGAAGTTGTCAAAAAATCTGACGAGAGTTGTAAGCTGTTTCTGGGAATCTGTATAATCTGTAAAACCACCCTTGCTTTTCCAAGTTTTCTAAGGGATTGTGTAACCCCTCATCCAATTTTGCCAAGAAACAAAATGAACAGTGTGATGCCCACCACCACTACCAGTATGTGATGACCATCAATATGTGTTGTCCCCACTCTGGGCCAGTAATCTAGCAGCCTGAATCCTCACCACTGACACTGCAGGGGGATGTGCACTTGGAATACAAATGGACACACTCAGTATTTCCAGATGCAGACCTCTCTGCATCAAGTACAGTTTCCCTTAAGAGCACTCAAGGAACACACACAGCCCTCGATCTGGATGTCCCTTTATCTGTCTCCCTGCAGGTCCCCAATACATCTCCCCACTGGTACAGCTGTAGGGTTAGGTTCTCAGCTAAGTGTCCAAGCCAAGTCCTACAGCACCCTTTCTGTAACCCCAGTGCTTAGTGTCCCTGCCCCAAGTAGCTGACACATGCACTCTTTAAGATTTAATTTTCACACACACACACACACACACACACACACACACACACACACACACACACACACACACACACACACACACACCTGGGAAAGGCTGCCACAGATTATCCACTCTACCAACTTTGCCCGGACTATATAAGGTAGTTATAACTGCCACCAGTAAGTTACTATAAGGCTCCTAAAAGGGTATCCAATTATGTTGTGTAATACTAATGCTAATACAAATGGTAGTAGTTCACCAAGATGGTTAGGCCTTCTGGAGTGGCCCACACAGTGTCCCCAAATAAATATAAGCACTGTCTACAATACATTTTTTAACTATATTTAATAATAAATACAAGTACATGAAAGTACTGAATATGTACTCACAGTAAACCACAGAGTTCATATCACAGGAAATATTGAAAAGAACATTGATGGACAGACTCAAAGAAAAACAATATCTAAACTAAGCTTCACTATATTTTTGACTGAATCTAAGAGAATTACTGTTCCCTAATTAAGTTACTACCACAAGGCAAGATGCTGTGGGTGAGGGTCTTTATAGTCAGGCTTCCCAAACTGAATACTTTATACTCTGATATTACTCCCTGTAAAATATAATATCCAAGATGACTTACAGCATGACCTCATCTGATCACCTGACTCTAGGTTCCCACAATATCTCCTTTTGAAGTTTGAGACAGGACTTTAGTAGACTGCTATAATACACATTTAGAGCTTTTATGGCAGTGCCCAGGAGCCAGAAACATGTATAATACCCACCTCTTTACAAAATCTAACAGATAATGGCTGCTCCCAGACCTACCATCTGTGGTCTAATTCAGCAATGTGGGGGGGGGGGGTCCTTTTAATGGTTTAACAGCTCATTTACATTTCCCTTATTTTTCTTAAAGTTAATCTCTGCTGTGCCAGTATCCTCTGTTAAAACATATGCATTTAATTTGGCTACAATAATACATGCACATTTCTCTTCATTTCAGCAGGGTGCACTATTGATACATTTCAACGCAAGCAAAGCTCACAAATATATTTTCAGCATCTGTATAGAATCAGTTTGATATATAAATGACATACAGTTCTAATATATTTGTAACACAAGCATCTTGCATAAATCAGTTTGCTGTTCAAAGGACATATTCTTTAGAAAACTCCATCTGGCTATGCTGGCACTTGCCCAGATCATCGCAAACAGTCTCAATAAAATGCTGGCAAACAGAAGTTTAAGAAGAAATGGACAACGACACATTTTCTCAAGGTGTGACAGAGCCATATCTGGTGATGTCCCTTTCATTCTTCCTTACTGATAGGTTATTGATCTGACCCTTGAGTCCGACTCAGCTGCATTTCCAAGACTTGGCTCTGAATCTCAAGCTCCTCCCTCTACCCGTAATGCTCTACACCATCCCCAACTCCTCACATCTCATTTGCCGCCATAGCGACAGGATATGGTTTTGGAATCTCGAGCTGCTAAAGAGTAAAGTTTGTGGGTTATTTACTCTTTTGCTTATTTGCTGCTTTGTAACTATAACTTTAAAATTAGTTAACTTCCTTCTGGACTTTTATAGCTTTAGCAGGTGCTAGGGTTTATTATTCTACTCCTTCTCTCTGTTGTTATGCACATTGGCACTTTCTATAGTTTAATACTTGTTAATACTGTCTTATAGTTGATATAGTTGTAAAAAAAAAAAAGGGCAATCTTTATTGTTTAGGCAGTGTATATGACTGTTCTGTTAGAGTGGAAGCTCTTTCTTTACTAGTTAGACCCTTATTAAAAAGAAGCCTACCGGATTTAAGAGATGTACTTCTTGTGGGCATAAAATCTCCAGTTCAGATGCCAACAAGAAGTGCGTCTGCTGCCTGGGGCCAGAACGTCTGAAGTCCCAGCGTGAGATTTGTGCATCATTTAACCATCTTGCCATCTCTGACAGGTGCAGTAAACTAATTGTCAAAGATTTGCTTCCCGTTTCCTATCCTTCCTCTTCTGGGGCTCAAACCCATGCCAAAGCTCATGGCTCCAAGGAATCGAGCAAGTCCTCTTGGTGTCCCTGAGGGAGTTGGAGCCTCCTGAGAAGCTTCAGAGTATTTCAGAGCTGACTTCCACAGATCTGAATAGCATGGTCCCCTGCTCGGATCCACAGACTTCTTCGGATCTGATGGAGCTTATCACTATAGCTGGTTCTCCTTTTCCATCAGCTCCAGTGTTGTATCCCAAATGCTCGGATCCGAGAGTTAGGGGCAGATCTCGAAGTTTTTTTTTACTAAAACCTGCCTTGCCTTCCAAATTGTTTCAAATTTCGACCAAACATTCCAGGCCTGATTCCTCAGCTTCTTCCAGATCCTCTAGGAGCTTGACAGAAGTCGATAATGGACAGGTTGATGTGGAAATTCTTTAGGGCTCAGATCAGATGAGGGTCTTGCCAGCTCCGTCCCCTCTTGGATTCATGAGTGCACCCACTCAGCATATATAGTCTCCTTCTCCGATCCGACCTGTGATTTATGAGCCCCCGGATCCTAGATGCCCAAGAGACTGAGTCTGATCTGAGGAAGCCTCCTTCCTTGACTCCGGTGACATCCGTGACCAACCCTGCTCCAATGCCTTCAGAGCAGAGCGGGTCTCTGATCCGAGCGGTTGGTGCTGGGTCCGGCTCTGATGCTGTCAGATCTCTCTTTTCCTATTGGTGCCTCGGCTCTCTACAGCTCAGGTCAGATTCTCTCTGGATGGCTTGGATCCGGGGTGAACCCTGACCTTGCATCCTCTGCTGCTTTGGCTCCTGGGAGTTTGGGAGGGGTTTCCCCAGACCCATTCACTTTCCAGGTAGTAGGAAGGGCCTTCTCGTTACATAGAGATCCATCCTCTCACATCTCAGATCCTATTCCTCGCCCCACATCTGGTCCAAGCACTGAGGCCATCATTCCTACTCCTTCAGGTCAGCCTACCCTGGGAAGCCTCCACCCTCATTCCCCATAGGGTTTCCTCCATCCATTCTTCTGATACCTCCCACAAGCACCCCATGGAGGATCCCACAAGCACCCCATGGAGGAGGTACCTCACAAGAAGACGTGCAAGAGGAAGCACATAGACTTCCCAATGGAGTCCCTCACTTAAGACACCAACTTCAGTGAGAGAGAAGGATCCCCTCGATCACCACCTAATGACATCTCCTTTGAAGACATCATGGAAATCCTGAAGCAGAAGAGTGGTTGGTCTTCCCAACCTCCTCTTTCTGAGGAGTTGGTGTTTCTGGAGGCTTTTAGGATGGGCCCATCTACATCTTGGGTATCCCCCCCCCCCCCCGGCAGACAAACTTATTGACCTAGTTTCCCTCTGGGCCTGAAGGAACCGGACACTGTTGACCCCATCCTCAAGTGTCTGGATAAATTTCTAATTCCCCCAGCAGATGGAACCCATTGGAGCAAGGGTGTCCCTGTTGATGCCATTGTTGTGGTGGCAGCAACTAAAAAAAAGCTAACTGAACAGAGCTCCTTTGTCCATCCACCGAACAGGGAGTCCAGAGCGATGGACAGATTCGGAAAGCACATCTATGCCTCAGCTACATTTGCACTGAGGTCATTAAATTACCTGGCACATTTTACCTGCTTGCAAAGAGATTTGATCAAGAAGCTCTCAAACTCTCTTGCTGAGACTATGTCAGCGGAGGACATCAAAGTCTCACCCCAGCTAGTTACTATTTATTGCTCATTCTTTGATGAGGTTGATCTCCCATATAGTGGAGAGTATCTCAAGAGCAGCTGGTTCCAACATAGCCTTAAGGAGACATGCCTGGATGAGGCTATGAAATCTTGCAGAACCCTTTAAGGCATCCTTCATTAATACCCCTTCAGTGACTCCTTTTTGTTCAGGCCATCAAAAAAGAATACACTTACCTGCAGCAAACAGGAAGGAGTGACTCTGCCTTGGGAATCAAGTTTTTCCCTCAGTGGACCTTTTATAGAAACCAGCAAGGAGGAGAGAAAATGTGGTTCTGAAAATATCAAGGACCTTTTCAAGACATGCATGAGAATACCTTTGTCAGAGGCAAAGGGGGAGGTTTCAGTGGTAGACGCCACCCCAAAGGCAGTGGGGGTCCGCAGAAGCAGAGCTTCAGAGAGACTTTTTCTGACAGGCCCTGTCAGTGCTACCCCACTGTCCATCTCTGGAGGCAGTTGGGGGTCATCTTTCTCTGCACTTAGATGCCTGGACAAATCTTACATTGCTTAGGTGCTCAGTATAATATCCAGAGGTTATTACATTCCCTTTTTCTTTTCAACTCCGGAGCCTAGGAGGAAACTCGCCAATGTTCCAGTCTGAGGGAGTATGCAGCTCAAGAAGTTCAAAAGCTGCTACAAAAAAAGTGTGATCCAGGAGATCCCAACTGAGCAAATAGGATTCAGATCTTACTCCCACTTCTTTTTGGTGTCAAAGTAAACAGGGTCCTAAGAACCATTCTGGATCTAAGCACTCTGAATCACTATGTAAAGATGTCAGAATTTTGAATGGTTACGGTTCAGTCAATCCTGCCTCTTCTGCATAACGATGATTGGATGTGCCGTATAGATCTCAAGGATGTGTACATTCACATCAAAATACAGATGCTCCAGGAGACACCAGCACTTTCTTGCTGGGAGCCAGTCACTGCCAATTCAGAGTACTGCCTTTTGGGCTCAGCACAGTCCCCCGGATGTTCACCAAAAGCATGGCAGTCGTCACAGCTCACGTGAGGTTCAAAGGATTCCAGGTGTTTCCCCTGTCTAGATAATTGGCTCCTCACTACCCCAACCAGGCATCAGCTTCTACAAGCCAGGGATTACTTGCTTCACATCTCCAACTCCCTAGACATCCAAACTTGTATCTGAGTCTGCACAACTCAGCATCAACTTATATGTTTTTCACCAGCTAGCCACATCACCTACACATATTCAGAAAACTTCACCTACCTACCCAATCCTTGACTGGATACTCACTAAAACACCACACTCTGTATCACAACTCCCACACCTTACCTGGTACCTTGAGTGAACATCTCCCTACATATATCCAGAGATATACTCTCCATACACCTAGATCACATACCTACAGAGACATTCGTAAACAGTCCAATTTCAATCCTGAAACATTTAACTCCTTACTATCACACATCAACTGGTCAGTCCTCCAACAGCTCCCTCTCAGTGAAACTGTACTAAAATTTAATCAGATATTTCTTGACATTCTCAACTCCCTTGCCCCTTAAGAAAATCAGAATAAAAGCTAACTGCGCCCCCTGGTTAACTAAAGAAACCCAATCCCTTATGCATAAAAGAGATAGTGCTTGGAAAGCTTGGGTTAAAACCAAAACACCATCTCTACTCCAAAACTATAGACAACTCGGGAATCTCTCCAAAAAAATAATCAACAACGATATGAAAACTTTCTATACCTCACCCCAATTCAGCTGAAAATCTAATCCACAAAAATTGTGGTCTACTGTAAACAAAATTCTTCATCCAGGTAACCCATTCACACCCTCTGTTACCCCACAAGAAACTGCCTCCCTCCTCAACAACTTCTTCATTGATACTATTCAAAAACTAACACATACCAGTCATAACTCAAACCTCCCACTCACCTCTCTTAATCCACAAAGCAAAACCCTTTTCTCCCTCAAACCCATTTCTACTACCTATTTCAAATCCCTACTCCTCAAACTTAAACCTTGCTCTTCCTCTGCAGACAACCTTCCTCCCACCTTCCTCAAACTTGCCGCTAAATCCATTGCCTATCCTATTACTCTACTAATCAACAGATCCGTACAAGAGGCCACAGTTCCAGACATATGGAAATCCTTTTACACTGTCCCATTACACAGAGGTGGAAAGTCTACTGATCCATCTAACTATAGGCCCGTCACTATGCTTTCACCCCTATCAAAACTACTCAAAAAATGCATCCACACACAACTCATGAATTTTCTTCTCCAGGAAACTTACTAACACCCACGTAACATGGCTTCAGGACTTACCATAGTACTAACACAGTACTATTATCCTTTACCCACACAGTAGCTGAGGCCAGAGACAACAACCAATTAGTATCCTGCCTTTTCCTTGACCTCTCCAAGGCCTTTGACACTGTCTCTCGCCCTTTATTTCTGTCTAAACTATCCAATCTCAACCTCTCACAACCCACTCTTAATTAGTTTGCGTGTTACCTCTCCAATAGGCAGCAATCAGTCAGATGGCTTACTTCCTGTTTCTCTTTCCTACCCATCAAAACTGGTGTCCCCCAAGGATCCCTTCTCGGACCTCGACTTTTCAATATCTTCACTAATGACCTCCACACTGCCTGCACACAGTCCTCCCTTATCCAATATGCTGACGATTCAACACTCCTAACCTTCTCAGACACTGTCACTGACCTCCAGACACGCACCCAAAACTCTTTTCCACTGAAATATGTCTCAATCCGCTCATCTTAAATAAAAAAAAAAAACTAAACTTTTATTATTCTTCCCCCGACCCCTTTCTCACCATAAATCTACCTTTGTTATTACATCCCTTGACTCAACTGCCATTATAACTGACCCCCACACTAAACGTTTAGGTACCGTTATTAATGGTGAACTGAAATGTAACCTGCACACCCAACATTGTATTAAAAAAAAAACACCAAAAACTAGGACTATTATACAGAAGTAGGAAATTCCTTACCCCTGACACTAAACTTTCACTGGCTCAAACACTCCTTCTCCCATCCCTTCTCTATGCAACTCCAATCCTTACTAATCTCCAAACTACACTTTTAAATAAATTAGAACAAACATTTAACAAAATAGCTTGTTTTGCTACCAACTTACCATATAACTCACACCACTGCCTTTCTCTCAGCAAGCTCCAATGGCTAGAATTTCCCCAACAACTCCAGCTAACTCACTTTAGAATCCTTCACACCATTCTGAACAAACCCACAGCCTGCCACACTCTATCCTCCCTCTCCACATATTACACTCCCATTCGTTCTCTCCATACATCCAGTCAACAACTCCTGGCCATCTATAAACCTAACAAAACCATAGGAAAACTTCTCTACTAACGCACTGTAGTCCAGGCCTGGAATAAACTCCCCTCACACATAAGAACCACCCCTCATCCTGTACACTTCAGAAAAGAGCTAAAACAATTTCTGATGGACTCCCAGTCCTGCCACGGTTATGACCCTATTCATTTATTTGTTTATTTTACATTTGTTAACCGGGATAGTCCACTGGACACAGGTCCATTTTCAGTGGAGGCTCGGGGAGAAAAGCTCCACACATATGAATAACATGTAACAAAAAAACTACAAAGTTTACAAAGTATATTTAGATACAAAATGCATTGAGTCTTAATTAATAGTAGTATATTCCTACACAGCAGTCACAATTAGTGAAAACAGAAATCTTATAGTAATAGTTTCATTAGTCTAAACATATATATATATATATATATATATATATATATATATATATATATATATAATTACCTCAATCATTGTTGGAGGGAGTCGCATGTAAACCAACAACTTCTTAAAGGTTTTTGGGGTCTAAACCATAGCAATCTATTTTATTACATTGTATGTATTTTTACAGTAATAGAATATAGACCTATATGTTCCTTTTGAGGTGTGAGATAGTTAACTGTAGGGTCTAACATAGTGGAGGGTCTAGCCTGATGAAGTGCAAGAGCATAGCCAGTTATTACTGAAATGCAGTTTTAATGCTTTTTTGAACTGTATGAAGGATGTCATAGTAGTTATGTTAAAGGGTTGCGCATTTCATATTTTGGATACATAATTAGAAAAGAGGGCATCACCTGCTGTATTATTTGACTTGGTTACTGTGAGAATAAGTTTGTTACTGGAGCGAAGAGTTCTGTTGGTGTGGAGGTGAAGTAGGCTTTGTAATGCACATTTTTTTCTGGTTGATATAAAATTTTATGGGCCAGAGAGAAAGAGGTGGTTGTAATGCAGGAGTTGAAGTTTCAGCCAGTTGAGCAGCTTCAAGGATGAGCAGTGGTGAGATCTAAATGGGGAGTCTGAGGCAAATCTAGCTTTTTGTTATAGCAGGAGTCAAGCTTAGCTAGGTCTGCTTTTCTAAGGTTGGTGAGAATAGGTGAGGCATAAAGGAGGGTAGAAATAAGGTGAGTGTGAGATAGTAGCTTTTGTTTGTTGGGCAAGGTATTGTCTATTTCTATAGAAGGAACTTTCTTGATGGTCTGGGAAATATGAATATCAAATCTTAGATTATCAATCTCAATGCCCAGGAGTTTGGTGTGCTTTGTGGGAGAAGTAGTAGTTTTGTTACTGGACATGATATTAAAGGTAGAAGTTGATGAGGCGGACCTAGTGGGTTTAAAGAGTAGTAGTTTGGTTTTAGCAGGGTTTAGCAGGAGTTGGATATTGGATAGCCATGTTTCTATAGAGAGGAAAGATTTCTGAGTTAAAGTGTGAAGTTCCTGTAGTGAGGAAGCTGGACAAATTAACATAGAATCGTCAACGTATTGGATGACATATGCTTTGGAGTGGAGGAATGAAGCTTATTGGTATAGAGGTGAACAGCAGAGGGCCTAAAATAGAACCCTGGGGAACACCAAGATTAACTGGGAGAAGGGGGGAGAGTTCTTGTTTCCACAGGACTGCTTGCTGACGGCCAGCTAAATAGCTGTGGAATCAGGCTATGGCGGGAAGAGAGAGTCCTAATTCGGACAGTTCTTTGATAAGAATGTCATGTCTAACCATATTGAAGGCCTTTGAGAGGTCAAGAAAAGTTACAGAAACAAATTTACCAGCATTTCTATGAGAGTTCACTATATTGGAGAAGGACAATAAGGCAGTGGTGGTACTATGGAAGTGTCTGAAGCCATGCTGGGTGTTTGATAAGAGTCTGTGTGCGCGCAAGTAGTGAATCATTTGGAAGTGTATACACTTTTCAAAGATTTTTGCTAGAGGGGATAGAATTGCTATAAGTGGGTAGTTTGTAAGCTCTGTGGAGTTACCTCCTGTATGTAGGGGGATTATGTGAGATAGTTTCCGTATCTCTGGGATGGTGGCTTCTGAGAGGGATCTGTTAATTAGAATGTCTGTAGGGAAGGCCACTGCATCGGCAACAATTTTTAAGAATTCCCCTGGTAATTTGTCAGCAGCCAGAGTAGTGGGCTTAAGTTTTTTGAGCTACTTTTTTATCCTATCTATAGAGACTGACTGGAATTTGAAGGAGCTATTCCTTATGCGAGTAGTGATGGGTTCAGAAGAAGTGTGTGTGTGTTGATTTTTCTGTTGGTTGGGTAGGGTCAGTATTGTTTCAGTAAAGAATTAATTAAATTGAGTGGGAATGCTGTTAGAGTTATTTACTAAGGTGTGAGGGGGGGTACCAGTTTTGCCTGGTAGTAGTAATTTGTTAATGGCTGCCCAAAATTATTGAAGGCTATTTTGGTGCTTGATTTGAAGATTGGAATAGTAATTATTTTTGTCAAGTTTTACTAGTTTCTTAGCTTTATTCCTAAGCTCCTGGTATTTTTGTTTTACAGCTGGGGACTTAACAGTTTTCCAGTGATCCCATGTTTTATCTCTAGCTTTGAGGGGGGCTTTGGTTTCTTTGGTAAGCCATGGAGTGGGATTAGATCTGTTTCTTATGGTTCTTGGAGAGGCATGAAGATCTAATACATTTAAGAAGGTGTTATTAAAGTAAGTAACTGCCTCATTTAATTCCAGGTATTTCAGGGGTACCCAATTGCAGTGTTTTAGATATACTGTGAAATCGATGGTATTAAAGTTCTTTTTCTTTCTAATAAAATGATAGACTGTACTTTTGGGATTATGGTTGTGTTGTCGTAGAAAGAAGGTTGGTAGATGGTCACTTTACCATCGAGGGGCAACCTGCAAGAGAGTGGTGGCCAGGTTTATTAGACTCCAGTCAAGGATTGATTCCCTGTTAGTTGTCTTGTCAATTCTTGTTGGAGTTTGGATGGCTTTAAAGCCATGAAGATTAAAATGATTTGTTGGGGTGGAAGAGTTACAGTATACTCAATCTATATTAAAATCACCCAGAATGATGGTTTCGTTTTGGAGAGATAAACAGGACCAATGGAGCAGATTTTCTAGAGTGGATATATTGTTGCCGGGAGGTATATAGCATCCAGTCATGTTTGTTAATTTTTTGGAGTTGATTTGCAGGTGGGTGAACAATATTTCTGCATTGTCAACAGAGGGATATTGTATACTTAGTATTTGTACTGTGAGATGGTTCTTCAATAATATAGCAGTGCCACCACCTTTTTGTCCTTTCTATCCTTCCTTAGTATATTGTATTCTGGGGGAATAATTTCAGTGTTGTTGATATGTGGCTTTAGCCAAATCTCAGTTATAACCACTATGTCTGGTAAGTATAGAGAAAGACAGGCATGCAGGTCATGGATTTTATTGGGGATACTTCTACAGTTTATATTGAGAAACAGTAGGTCAGTAGTTTTCCTAAGAAGTTAATTTAGACTATTGGGGAGAAGGGGAATTTGCAAGGGGGGTAGGTTTGTAGTAGTTGCTGGACCAGGAGTTGATGGTCCAGGGTTGGGATGAATATCCCCAGAGCGAGATAATTTAGAGGCAATGTAGAGAATAGACTGCAGGAATTTTGTGATTTGTCTGTTGAATTTTAGGGAGGGTTGATGATATTTGGGGTGAGGTAGTATTTTAAAGTATGAATAGTCAGTGGGTGATAGGAAAAGGATAGAGGAAGAGATAGAGAAGTAAGGTTGAATGTACTTTTGATGGGAGGCAGCAGTACCTGCATAATGTGGGGTTACCTGTAGGTGGGTATGGTAAAACGTGAGGAGAGAAAGGGTAAGTTGTAAAATTATAGAAATAATATGTACTAGTAACATGTTGATAAGATGAGTGGATTATAGTCTTTGTGCAGAATAGGGTTTGGAAGTGATAGTTGGTGTATCACTGATAGGAGGAGTAGTATTGTGGAGTTAAGGGGAGGGGCTTAGGAGGAGAGGTGGATGATATGGGTAGATGTGCGTGATTGGGTAATGAGGTGGGAGGTGTGGTTATGTATAAAGATAAATGTAGATGTAGTGGGGGTGGGTCAGAATTGGGGGTAGGGTAGGGGAGTGAAGTGAGCCCAAGCGTAGCGAGGGCAAACAGAGCAGGGCTACACTGGCTGGCTGGATAAGCAAAGAGAGGAATGCACACAAAAAAATCAGTGGAGGAGGTAGGTGTGCACAGTAGTGTTAAGATAGAAGATACGGGCAGAGAAGGTAGGAAGAGGTTAGGGGTAGTAGTAAGATTATTATGAGAAAGAGAGGTGTAAGGCAGGTTGTGGTTACCAACTACAGAGCTAATAGCAGGTAAGAAATACAAGATTTATTTCCAGTCTCAAGGTATAGTTAGTCAGTGAGCCCTGTGGTTATCCTTTGTGGTAGATGCCTGCTGTTAACGAATGAGCTGGTGGGGAACCATGAAGTGGGCTGTTGAGCTGGATATTTCCAGGCTGTTTTCCAGCCACCCTAGCTTCATGGCTGAGTAATGACCTGTAAAGGAAAGATATAGGTTAACTGGATATTTCAGGAGATACAATACATATGGGTTGGAGGGAGGTAAATAGAGTGGTAAATACAGGAGATATGGGCATCAGGTTAATATTCTCACAAAAATCTGCAGCGAATACAATAAAATGTAGCGATTTACCTTTGCTAATACTTCAACAGTAAAATGTCCTACACATTGGCTAAGTCAGTTAGCAATATCCCTTATGATAATTAGGTCCAGAATTGTACTTAGAGTTGAGTGCAGCTGTAAAGACTAGTTAGTAGTTTTAGTCAAATTAGTATGTAATAAACCCACAATATAGTCACCGCTTTTGCTAGACTTAACTAAACCTTTCAGTGAGATAGCTGACCACTATGCATTAGATTGTCTTGGTAGTGGTAATAAGCTTTGAAATGAATACAGTAGCATACACCATGGAGCAATATATAATAATTAAGCCCTGGTTGTACCCTTCACATAGGTAGCTGCAGCACGTGTTGTAAATACAAGTGTTGAGAACAGCATTTGTATATAGTACTAGTAGCCAGTGATTATATCCTAGACAATATTTGCAGCAGTAGTATTTTTACATTGTACATTTACTACTGCATTCAGTCGCTATTCACAGTATTATAGCCACTATTGTGACAGTGCTGATACTTTCTGATTAGGCCGTGGGAAGACTTGTGCTATAAGCTTCAGTTTCTAGTCCTGTAGATGAAAATGCTATGATATATGGTCACAGAAGGCAATCACTCTTAACTCATTCAAGCTAAAGTCTTAGCCTGTAATGTCCACCAGTTCATTTAAGTTTATTATTTAAATTAAATTATTTACTTAATTACTACTTACCACGGTCATGACCCTACTTAATTCACTACCACTTTCTACTCAGCCAACTATACCATTCATAAATCTCGCCTACTCCTATCCTGTATTTACTGTCATCCTCTTGTCTATTTCTCCCTACTCCACACATGAGGCTACTATAACCCTCATAAATACTGCTTATACTTTGCCTCACTTAACACCTTATCTTTACCCTACTAAACCTGTTTTTACAATTCTCCTGTTCTCATACTCTTTGATCGCTCTCCCACCTTCCAGAATTAAGAACAAAAAAGGGTAAAACTTTACTACTATTAGCTTAAAATATTTATCTGCCTTCATACACCATGACAGTTCCTTTTTTGCTTCTTTTTGTATCTTCATCAGTTTCATGTATTTTTTCTATGTATATTATTATCATCATGATTTTATATAGTGTTTTTATTATTTTTACTTTCTGTTAATAATAATTATGTCACTGTACTGGAGCTTTTCTCCTTGGGTCTCCGCTGAAAATGGGCTTTTTTAAACTCAGTTGGGCTAACCTGGTTAACAAAATGTCAAGTAAATAAATAAAATCATGATAAATTAGGCCAAATCGAACCTGACTCCTGTACAAAGTCTAGAATTTACAGGAACTCAACTGGATACTACAAATCAATTTACTGAATTTATTTATTTACTTTTGATTTCCCGAGTAGTGTCCGACTTGGCAAGAAACCCGTTTTCAGCAGAGACATGGGGAGAAAAGCTCCAAAAAAATTACAAAATACAAAAAAAATACAAATACAAAAGTAGTACAGTGAATAAAAATGAAAAGTACGAAGTAAAAATATTTACAGAGTAAAAAATACAATACAGATGAATCATTACCTCTTCACCACGTTACATCTCTGAAAAATCAGATGTGGGACTTACTGTCTCAGCCATCCCCTCCAGTAAAACTAGTGTTACAAGTTCTTTGGGTCAATGTCAGTTGCCATTATTCTAATATCTCTAGCAAGATTCTTCATGCTAATCCTCCAGTGAACCTTGATGGTTCCGTGGTCTGTTCTTTACCAGCCTTTATCTGTCCCCATTAAACTCACTCCAGTTTGTAAACGTGATAGTCGATGATGGATACATTCAGACGACTTGTTGGATAGGCCATTCTCCTCGCCCCAATAACCACAGTGACCACAGATGCTTCCCATTAGTGGTGGGGGGGACATTGCAAGAGAAAGGTGGTCCAAGGCACATGGTCTCCCTCAGAGACTAAGCTGTATATCTGTGTCCTTGAAATTGAGAGCAGTCCTCCTAACTTGGCAAGCCTTTCAGGACATTTTCCCTGTGGGGACTTTTGCTATCCATATGGACAATATCACAGTAGTCTGGTAGATTAACAAATAAGTAGGAACCCATTCCTACCCATTATGCAGAGAGGCCTTGCGGGTCTTGGAATGGGCAATCTGTTAAGATCACTTTCTAATTGCAGTGCATATATTGGGGAAAACCAACGCACTGGTAGACAGACTTAGCAGGTCCATTCTGATTCCTCATGAGTGGTTCCTCAGTTAGTAGCGAACATGATTTTCAGCCATTGGGGCCAGCTTTGCTGCGACCTATTTGCCTCTCCCCTCAACAAAAAGTGCAACAAGTAGTTTGCTCTGATCCCCTCTCCGGAGGCATCACCGAGGGATGCTCTGATTCACGATCGGCTCCTGGGTCTCCTCTATGCTTACATCCCTCTTCAGTTGATCCCGAAGTTTCTACAGAAAGTAAGTAGACTGAAGAGCTCAGTCATCCTTATTGACCCTACTAGCCCCGACAAGTATGGTTCCCCTTCCTTTGGTCTTACCTCAGACATCTTCCATGGATACTGGAGCCCAATCAGAACCTCCTATCTCATCTGTCAGAATTTCATCATCCCAATCTCCATGCCCTCAAGTTGACAGCATGGTTTCTTCACTTCCAGTGATAGTATGATGGTCCAGGCTCGTTCCTCCAGTTCGCAACCTCATCTTGGCCTACAACAAGGCTTCCACTAAGAAGGTCTACAGAAGCAAATGGAAAAGATTCTTTATATGGAGAACATTGAACCCTTCTCAGCGCATACTTCAGCCATTCTCCTGTTCCTCAGTACCCTTTTTAAAGAAGGGGCTAGCTTTTCTACTACTAAACTTCAGCTAGCAACAATATCCAATTTTCATGCTGGACATGAATCCATTTCTCTCTTAAAATCCTAGCTATGTAAAGCCTTTATGAAAGGAATCTTTGCCCTCAGACCTCCCATAAAAGACCCCTCTGCTCCTCCTTAGGATCTCATGGTGGTCCTTCAGGGGTTGACTCAGAAACACTTTGAACTGGCAAACCATTACAATATTAAATTTATTTCCTTCAAGACATTCTTTTTGATAGCTATCACTTCAGCAAGAAGAATTTCTAAACTCCAGGCCTTATCAGCTAGACCTCCTTACATTATTTTCCATAGAGATAGGGTATCTTTTCGAACTAACCCTTCCTTTATGCCTAAATTGGCCACAGAAGCTAACATTAATCAAGCCATTCAATTGCCAGTCTTCTTTCCAAATTACCACTAAGGGAGAATATATGCTGCACCTTCTTGGCGTTCATAGACAACTGCATTTTTATCTTCACAGAACAAAACAGTACAGGAAGTCTGACCAGCTATTTGTATCCTTCTCCCTTAACTGCCTAGGTCAAGCAGTTTCCAAAATTACTCTGGCCAAATTGATTACAGATTGTATTTAATTGATGTACTCTGAAAAAGTTTTGGAATTGCCTTGTCCTTCTAGAGCTCAGTCCACCACATCTGTGGCTACTTCATCTGTCTTTTCCTCTAGAATGTCAATTGATGATATTTGCGCTGCAGCCACTTGGTCAAAGAATCATACCTTTATTACACGTTACAAGTTTGACATTGCTCCAGATGCAGGGCTTCCTTCCTTGATGGCCTCCCAAGAATCACTTAGCTGGTGACTCTGACCCGTCAGTGAGGAATAATGAAAAGGTCAACATCAGATTTAAAAGTTATGTACTTACCATAACTTGACATCCATATTGTCCATTTTCATTCTTCCTCTCCTCCCCTCCCAGCCATTCCTCGGCCTTGTCACTCCTAGGGGGATCTTTTGGAGTACACATGTTCCAGGTTTGAGACTCAGTCTTCTGTCTGTCCTGTCTCTATAATCCAATGGGCAGTAAGGCAGCAAATTTGATTTGTGGAGTTGGGGATGGTGTAGAGTATTATGGGTAGAGGGAAGAGCTCGAGATTCAGATCCAAGTCTTGGAAATCCATCCGAATCGGATCTGAGGGTTTGATCCGCAACCCATCAGTGAGGAAGAATGAAAATGGACAACACAGAGGCCAAGTTATGGTAAATGCATAACTTTTAATTCCTCCATCCCAGATTGGGAAAAGCTTTTATTCCGGGATGTTTGGGTACCAAAGAATGAAAATGCTTGGAAAACAGTTCTGGATCTTTCTTTCATAAATCAATTTGTGATAGTGCCCAAATTCAAAATGCTGTTACTAAACAACCTTACCTATTCTTCCTCCTTAAGTTTCCTGGTAACACTAAATTAAAAGTTGCTTATCATATCTCTGTTCATCCAGAAGTCTGGTGTTTCTTAGGGTTCTGTGGGTCTGGATCACATTATCAGTGCTCTGTCTTACCCTTTGAACTATCCATTGCACTGAGAGTATTCACAAAGTGTCTAGCTCCAGTTAGAGTTCAATGCAGGCTACAGGTGTCACATTTTTCCTTATTTAGACGACTTGCTTATCTTTGCAGAGTCTTTTCAAAGTGTCAGAAATCTCTCAGTTGGATGAGAGGTCTCTTTACACAAGCTGAGATTACAAGAAAACATTCAAGTCTTTTTTAAACGCCTTTATTGAATTATCACTTGGGACATAGACAAACTTACATTCATTGTCAAGAAAACAAACCATGTCAACATGTTCACAGTTACAAGTTACATCTCACATATTTTTCTGTACAATATAACAAGCCAACATTACATTAGTTGGTCATTTCCTGCCTTCCCTTAAACCTCATTCCTCCTCTAAAACATTTTTCTGCATGTATTCTTCCCACAATGTCTATTTTTTCTATGTAATTTGCTCCTACCCTTTTCTAAAGATCCCACTTCGCTTTTTTTATCTTTGCTAAAGTAGTCACTGCTTCAAACATAGTTGGTTTAGACTTGATTTCTATTCTCTAATAATTGCTTTTTGGGCAGTCACCAGAATTAAACTTAAGAAGTTCTTACTATTTCTAGGTAGGTCAGACCCTCTGTCCCAGTTCAAAAAATCATTTCCTCAGTTACACCCTTTGGTTCACACAGTATTTCTGACAGAGAACTTTGTAGGGGATTTTTTAACTTTGCCAACTGATTACTCTCCCCAAATGTATGTTCCCAGTTACCTCTTTCTTCGCCATTACATGCCTAACATTTGCCATCTACCTGACGAAAAATTCTTTGGAGTCTAGTTGGGGTACAGAAACACCTATATAATCATTTCCAAGCAGAAATCCTATATCTTTTGGACTTTGTTGCCTGTTTGGGAGCCATACATATGTTTTCCCATTGACTTCCCGTGAATTGCCCATCCAGTCTCCCCTCACAATCCCCCCTTCCCACTCCACCACCCCTCCCTCTAATTATGTGCTCACAATACAGTACATTTTTTTCCATTGCCAGTTTCCTGCAGTAAATTTCAGTTTAATCCAGTAAATTTCAGCCCCCTACTGCCTATTCTCTGCACCCACAATTGCAGTCATCCCTATTGGCAAAATCTCCCCTCTCCATTCTTCTGTTGTCTGAATTCCCAGAACATACTCTGCTACTTTACAAATACAGCAGTCTGTATGACTGTTGCCATTCTCTTTAAGGTTCTACATCCAAAATCCCACTCTCTCCCCATTTCTATTTCCCCCTGCACCACCAATATCCCTTTCAACTTTGAATTGTAGCTTGTGTTATGTAAATGAGCCTTAACAGTGTAGGTCTAAAATTTCCCTTCAAATCAGGTAATCCTAAACCACTGTGCTGTGTTGGAAGGACCAACTTATCCCACTTGAATCTGGCCCTTTCCACTCCCAGATAAAATCCCGCAACTCTTAATTACTATCCATAACTTCTTGTCTGGTTGATAAAAATATACCTGGCCTAAAGTGACTAAAAATATTTTATTGCTTGTATCTTGCTATGTATAACCCTAGAAAAGAGCTCAAGTTTTGTATTATTTTTTGTTTAGTCTCTTCCCATATATCCTTTGGTGCCATAGTAGAATCCTTTTTAACATATACTCTTAAATACATCATTTTATTATGTCCCCATAAGTATGGGTATTGCTAACCCAATTCATGTGTGGGTACATAGTTTACAGTTATAATCTTTATCAACATTAATTTTATATCCCGAAAAACTTGAAACTGTCTCAGAATGTTCCACAACACAAATTTCCTTTTCTGGTTTTATAAGGTATAAAATACTGTAGTCTGCAAATAAAGCCAATTTTTCTTGATTACCATACCAGTTATATTCTTGAATTCTCAGTTCCTTATTTTCTTTGCCAATAGTTTTAAATATAATGGAAATAACAAAGGAGAAAGATTATACCCCTGCCTGGTTCCTCTGTTCAGAAACAACATTTCAGAGAAGAACCCTCTTACTTTGATTTTTGCCTCTGATCCCTCATATATCCTCATAATTGACCTTATTATTGTATAAGGGAATGCAAATGCTTCCATTACCCTTCTCATAAAATCCCAACTTACTCTTGTCTAATGCTTTTTCTGCATCAGTACACAACAAAAGCTTTGCCATTTTATTACATTCTGCTTCCTTCTGAATTATTAGTGTTCTATTAATGTTGTCAGATATTTTCCTCCCCTCCACAAAACCACATTGATCCATATCTGTCAATTTTGACAACACCTTTGCCATCTTTTTAGCGGTTGTAGACATAATCTTGGTTTAAAATTGAAATTGGGCCTTATGTGATGCTATATTTGATGGGTCTTTACCATCTTAGTATTACAGCCCCACAGCTTTCTTCTAGGATGTTAGTGCTTTCCCCTCCTTTTAGAATACTGTCAAACAAACCCCTCCAGATTGTTATCACTTTCTTCCCACTAGCTTGCAAACTTCTACTGGAATAGCATATATTCCTGGAGACTTTCCTGCCAATTGGTTATACGTAACTGTTACGTAATCTCCTCTTAATTGTTGAGCGTCATCTGCCACTAACCTAGGCATATTTAAGTCTTCCATAAAAAAATCCATTTGTACTTTTTCTTGATTTCCAAATTTCTCTGTTTTATACCAATTTTCATAACATTTCCGAAATGTATCTAATACCTGTACAGCATCTCTGGTTATTTGTCTTGTTATAGGCTCCCTTCTTACTTTCTGTTGCTTAAGTCTTGCTAAAAGGTTTTTATGCTCCAGGGTTATTATCAAAAAACAGCTGCTAAACAGCAATCTTTCTAAGCTCATGCACATTATCCAGGTACTGTACTCCATTATTTTCTCTTAGCACTCTGTAGTTGTGTTTATTCTTGTTCTGCTGTACTTTAACCTTTGTCAGCCATTCTAAATGATTATTGTTATTTCTTAAGCTTAGCTCTTTTTCTTTTATTTCTATCCTATTTTTAAACTCCACTTTCATTTCATCCCACTCACTAGTTATAACTTCTGAATAACTGTTTTTCTTTCCTAATGACTCGCACGTAACTTCCACTACCCATTCCTTAAAATTCCTCTCTTTTTAACAGATAGATGGGAAGTGCCAGTGCTTCATTTTTACTTTATTATCCTTCATTTATATCTTGGGTATTATTGGTACATGATTTGAAACAGTTATTGGATGTCTGTCAAAGCTGTCAACTAAATGCCCATGATTCCTATGAAATATAATTTTTGTGTAGTGTAGCCCATTTATTGTACCTTGGGGAATAATATGTAAATTCTCTCAGAGTTCCTACTACTGAATTCACTTTTTTCATACCTTTTTTTTTTCGGAAATTTCTTCAGAAATCTAAACTCTTTTGTTATATTCCCTTGTATGCCCTCCACATACTTCCTCACTGTTTCACATCCAAATTTCATTCCTCACCCATAAGTCATATGTCCTCCTGAAAGCAAATTATTTCTCCCAAAAGTTTCTTAAGCCTCATAATTGCAGTTTTAGGTGGAATATAAATACATTCCAACGTAATTATCCTCCCATGCCATTAATCCTACCTACTGCAAAGCTACCATTGGTAGCTTTTTTTTTTCTTTTTTCTATCACTTTTGGAGCTGCTGTGGCAATTGACAGAAGTACACCCATTTTCATTTGTCCATGATACTCTGCTGAATATCCAACCTGAAATTCTTTCTTTGTCAAATTCAGATGCTCAGTTCTTTCCAAATGTATCTCCTGTAGTGTTGCTGTTTACACTGTGCATTGTATAACTGTCAGACCATTCACATTCCAAGATGATATTGAAAGTGTTGCCATTATGATACTTACACAAACCTCAAAGGCCTCTCAAGTACAGTCCTCAGAAACTCTTTTTTATACACAAACAAGACAATTTCCCATCACAAAACACAAAGCTACATCTCATTGTGTCTCAACTACCAAGCTCATAAGGCAGAACACTTCATAACCCAATATTTTGATCATAGGAGACTCCATGGTGAGATACCGATGTCCCTTTTACCAGGCTGGATAAGGCGATGGTCACAGTTAGTTGGCTGTCTGGGTCCAAGATCGATCCACCAGGTCAAGTCAGCACTCAGGTCATTTACCACAAAGTGCCAGTATGGCTTAGTCATAGTCCATATGGCCATGAATGACCTGAGGTGTACCTTCTTCGGCTATATGAAGAAAGACATGATTGAGCTCTCAAAATGTGTCACAGGCAAGTATGAGCCTAGCACTGAGCAACATTCCACCATCTCCAAGGATGATGCCACAATACCAACAGAAAATTATTGAGTTTAACAATTGTCTTGGCTACTGGTGTCCATTCTAAAAGTGTCCAATACTTGTCAGCCTGGGAGGACATGGATGAGAAGCCACACTGCTTTGCCAGGGATGGTCTCCACCTGTCACCACTAGGCCTTCCAGATATTAGCCAAAACATTATCCACCCCCTGTAGTGCCCTTTTTAGGCATTGCCAGACAGACAAACCTTCTAACATAGCAAAAGCTTATCAGGACAAGCTAAGAGTGTTACTGTTCAGTGCTAGGAGTCTCAAGAAACTGCACTTCCTAGAAGTTCTTCTGATTGTGGAGAATGCTGACATCTGTGCAGTTACTGAAAGCAGTACATGGCTAGAATGCCTTTCATACCTTCCAACCACCCACTGAACGTGAAGCAATAAAAGGCAAAGATGTTTCTATCTACATAAAGGATAAGGACACCTCAAGGCTGGTCAAACAATGTGACACATTCAAGCTACTGGATGTCCAACTAACCATGCGAAAAATCCATTACCATATTCATGCTAGTTACAGGTTCCCACTGTGAACCAGGAAACCCATATATCATACCTGAAGTTACTTGAATCATTCACCATCTTGCCCACTACCATACTCATGGGTGATTTTAACTACCCCTCTATTAACTGGCAGGCATACATGATGTGCAGGTCCAAAGATTTCTTGATTTTGTAAACTCAAATGCCCTGAAGCAGCTAACCTGCACTCCCACTGTGAGAAAAAATACCCAAGATCTGGTACTCATAAATATGGGAGAGTGCTCTACCCCCCCCCCCCCGTCAAAAAAAGTGATGTTCTCGCTAGTAAGATCAGATCACAAAGCAGTCTCCATTAAAATAAAAATAAAAGTAGACCCCCCACCCCAGCTCCAAAAACTAAAAACTTTTCTAAGGCAAACTACCTCATATTAAGTGGTGGCATAGCTGGTTTCCAAGCTCTCCCAAACCCAAAAAACACAGATGACTTTTCAGAGGCATACACAAAGTCCCTGTGTGACCATATAAACAACTGCATAGAAACAGCAGTATCAGACCAAAGTAAACCCAGGTCAAACCACAAAAATAAGCCACCCTGGTGGACCCCTGGTATTAATAGGCTGTACAACAAAAGAAACAAATCCTGTCGAAGTATGAAGGAATTTGTACAAGACAACAAAAAGTCCCTCATTAGTCTAAACATGCGAATCAGGGAGCTAGCAAGTCTCTAAAAGCTGATTTTGAGGTGAAATACTCTCCAAACCTAAGGATAACCATAAAGCATTTTTCAGTTATGTCTGTAATCTTACGGGCAACACCCAGCAGTGTGCAGAATTAGTTGTAGATGGCATCACCTATACTCAGCCAAAAGATATAGCAAATCTGCTGACCGATAAATTCAGCTCAAATTTTACCTCCAGTTCTCCCCCAAGAAATACCTTCCACCATTCCCTCATCAGTTATAGTCAAAGAACAGGTTGCCTATCTGCCAATCTGTCTAAAGCTAAAAATACAGCTTCAGTGGTACCCGACAATATACCAGGGTGCTTTTTAAACAATTTGAATCAGGACCTGTCAGGTCCATTAGGATCTCTATTTATCCACAACCTCCAGACCAGCTTTGTCCTGATAAGAGTGGAGGGCAACAACAGTCATCCCTCTACATAAGGGGGGGACCATCAGCTGACCTGGGAAATTGCAGTTTGACTAGTCTTGTATGTAAGGCTATGGGAAGAATAACCATGGACCTGATAAATGACATAGGGAACCCCAAACACTGGTTCTGACTCAGTTTGGCTTTTTCAAGGGCAGGTCATGCCTACTAAATCTGATGGACTTTGAGAAAGTCACTAGGGCATGGATAAGTGTAAAACAATGCATACCGTTTACCTTGGCTTGGCTAAGGCATTTGATACAGTTCCCCACTCAGGAATTATAAATAGACTCACAAAACTGGGCATAAATCTGTACATCATCAGGTAGATAGCCAGCTGGATCACTGACAGGGTAAATGGTTAAAGAGGATGAATCCAGATCCAGCAAGAAGCCAGTTACTTGTGGTGTGCAGTAGGGCTCAGTGCTGGGACTGCTGCTGTTTGGAATGTACTTCTCTGAAGTCAAGGCCAACATGGAAGGCTTCTGGATGACAACATTTGTGACGACTGCAAGCTGGAAACAATCATTCAATACCCAATGATGCAGATATCCTTCAAAAAGTCTAAATCAGACAAATGATTGGTGCCAGAGCCACAGCCTAAAACTAAATATGAAAAAAGTGCATTATCATACCCTTTGGAAGTCAAATACTCAAATACATTAATAGCACACCACTAAGAGCTGACTGAGAGATAAGAGGTACAGGCACAGAGATAGTAGCCTGAACTTTGACTGTCATTTGTCCACAGTGGTGAGGAAGTCCTTATATGTGGCATGGCTTATAAGTAAAGCTATGACATCCAGATCCAAGGATGTTATAATCCCACTTTTCTCAGCCCTCATTAGACCAGTAATAAAGTATAATGCACAATTTGGCATATACTTGACTAGGCACTTACAACAGTTGCTCAAGTGCCCTCAGAGGTTCCTCACAAAGAAAATGCAGGGTGTAAACAGCTTGTCCTATGCGGATAGACTAAAAACCCTGCCTCTCTACTCTGTCTCCTACCGACTGTTAAGGGTGACCTATGCCTAACTTACAAGGCACTCACAAATCCAATCCTGAGGGAACTGTGGCACATCTGAAAAAAAACAGCATGAGGGTCATCTGATCTAAGGATCTAAACCTAATCAATAACTCAAAACATGCCGGAGAGAGAGATGTGTGTCTAAGAGATTATCCTTTCTTTGAAACAGACTTCCTCTTTTCCTCTTCATGTTAAACAGATCCCTTCCCTGGCTTTCATACATATATATATATATATATATATATATATATATATATATATGTTCATAGGTAGGTACTAGGCTATCGGCCCAAGGGCCTAAGTAAGCCTAGCCAACAAGGTTCCCTAGCTAACGCCAACCAAGAAAGTTAATGTAGTTTGGATTAATGGATGGGGAATCGCCGCAGATTCATACTGGGGTAACACCTGTATCCCTTATGAACAGGAAAAACAACAAAAACGAATTTGGAAATGCAAACAAACCTTTAATATGCAGCAAAGCTTTCGGGTAGAACTCTTCTTCATTAGAATCTCCCATATGGACAGGGGCAGTCTGTAAAGTACTGGAGGCATAAGCACAAAGATAAGCCATTCCCTTGCCCCCCTAGGGGTCATATATTGGATAAAATTGGGTTATATTGGCTAGCCTTGCCATATATTGGGTAAAAAGGGTTGTATTGGCTAAGTTTGTAAGGACTCTTAAGCTGTTCACTTAGTAATCTCTTATGAACCTATGATAAGTTATTATTCCCACCTGTTATATATGACAGCTTTTTTTTAGATGTCTGTTTCCAGCTTTTGTGATACTTGCACCCATGAATGTGTAGCAGATTGATCTTTTATGTAGTTGTTTCTTGTCCTCACCATTTTAAACTGTCTCATATTACAAGACTTTTTTTAATGAAACCCTCAAAAAAAACACACATACCCAGAATGCTCCCATAACCTATTACAGTAATACAAACATGCAAAACTATGTACATCTTCAAATAATGATGTTTAACCATCCTAATATGAACAACTGTCCCAAATTGATTGCTGCGCATACAAGCATTATCTGACCTAAAGTTAAGGTTATCCATGCTAAGACACGTTACTGCCTGTGCTCCTACTTACACTAATTACTGTTTGTTCTTTTTTATCTTTATTTTTCTCCTAACTTGCAAGCTTTCAGAAAAAAAATAACTTTTAGCCTTAAAGAAACCAGTAGTCTGGCTTTTTATTACCCAGTACTCAGCATTTCTGCGTGGAAACGTAAGAAAAAATTGCAGTCCTCAGCTGCAGGCTTCTAAAGTCATGGTGAACATTTATTGTCAAAGGAAGACTTTTCATTGCATTCAGTGTTCTCTTATTTACTTTTTTCCACTTAAAACGTGTTATTAGAGTTGATTAAGTCAATGGTCTTAATTCAGACATTCACCTATGCATAGTAAAGGAAGACATACTAGCTCTGCATATATTATGATCTCTTTACTTTTATACCCCACCCAACAACCCAAGATTACAGCCTGTTAACTTAAACATGCTTTTTCCATCCTTTAATCTCTTTTTTTCATTATAATGCATGAATTTCTTGAACTGAAAAAGAATGAATGACAGAAAAAAAAACACATCCATTTACCTTAGCATCTTCATCACATACAGCAATAGATATATATGCTTTACTATATAACATATAATTTATATTGTGAAAAGCTTTGTATAAATACTGTTAAGAATAGAAATTGTTTATCTTGGTTACCCTTTTCTTCCTGTTAGTGACTTTCCAAACATCACTGACATGAAGTGGGGAAAAGCTTTTCAGCACCCACAAGTTTGACAAAGTCAATTAAAGTCCTTCAGTCCACTTTTTCTCATACCGCCATATTTCACAAATTTGATTGATGCTGTTTAATCTCAAATTTATTTGCTAATTTCCATGTGGCTGGTTTTCTTCCTGTTCATGTCCATCTCCCAACTCCAGACTTTGAGTCAGTTCCAAGGTACTCCTGATTCTTCTAGTCAATTCCTGTGCTTTTCTCTGTCTGCCAAATATTTTCCTTTGGAAAGTTAACCACGGTTTCACTGGGAGTTTCTCTGAGCTTTATTATTAGAGGAATGATGAGCAGAGTTCCCTTTTGTCTGATGGCTCACTTTTTGTAGAACAAACTTCTGTGTTTCCTTCTTAGCCTGTTCTGCATCAAAAAATGATTTTGACCCTCCAAGAAAAATATTATGAAGATCACTCAATACAGCAGCTTGAATCTCTCACCTGTCTCTGTACATTCCCTGATTGCTGGAATAAATTTGCTTCTTTTCTGCCTGGTGTACAGGAAATAATATTCTACAAACACTCTTCTGTCTACAACGTTTAATACTTTACCGTTTTGCCAGAATCAATTCTTTCTGCTGGTAGGATTTCATTTTTACTAATACATGTCTTGGCTGCTTTCTCATGGCCAGATGTGGAGCATACACACAATTTGCCCTTTGAATTATCAAATCCTGCTGTGGAATACCAGTCCAGTTACTTGTACCTTCAAAAAATTAATAGTCTATTATTTCCATTTTTATGGAAAAGCAGTTCATCTGAATGTCTCTTTAAAGCTTCTTCCATTGTTTCCAGCCATATTTTATTTAGTTATTTATTTAACATTTGTTGACTGGGAAAGTCCAACTAAGACCGAGCCTATTTTTCTTCTGCCTGGAGAGAAATGCTACAGACTTATGTCTTTGGAATTTGGGAAACCCACACGAACGAATGGAGGACATGCAGAACTCCGCACAGAAGGCACTGAGAATCGAACCGGAGAACCTCTTTCTGTGAGGTGACAATGTTAACTGCTGCACCACTGCACCTTTGTTATTTGAATTGATATACGTCTTCAGTGTTTTGTTTATTTTAATCAGCTCTGAATATAACTAACATTTTTTTCCCTCTAGAATACTGGAAGTCATGTCTTGCACCAAACCTGGAGCTTGAACTGCTGTTTGCTGAACAACTGCAGGATTCTTCCCAGTTGGTATTGTTTTCTCTTCAGTTTTTCTAGTTGAAGTTTTCCAGGCTATCTTACTGGCATTGTACTTACTAGCCAGTAACTGAATTTACTAAATGTGAGTTCCTGGTCCTTATCTCTCATTTTTTTTTTCACAGTAGGAGAGCTGAAATTAAGCTGTTGATCAGTGTGCAGCCATAATGTAATTCCTTTTGCTTTATTCAAAAATCTTTATCTCCATTACACTGGATTGTGTTCCTGGTATGTCTACTAGACACACCAGTTGAAAGAGCTTTTCTTCCACAGGAAAAATAGGTCTATACCCAGATCTATTTTAGACTTTTTCACTCAGACTTTCTTCACTATGAGGGAATTCCTCAGGATTTTGTATCTCATGGCATCTATGCTTCTCATGATTTCCCTGACAATACTCCATGTGAGAAAGGTAGAATGGTTTCTGAAATCTCTTTGGTCTGAGAACTAACACCCTTTGTCTTTTAAATTCCAGTTCTGAAGTTTGTCAGAAGAGCGATTACATGGTGTAGACAGCAAATATCCCTAAATCCAGGTCTCCCCATCTTCCCTCCTGTTCCAGATCTGTCAGTTACCACATCTTGAACTTTGCTTGGAGAGCTGTTTCAGGGTGGATAAAAGTGCAAGTTGTTTGGGATACTAAGGACAGATGCAAACAAATAAGGAGGAGATGCATGTTTTGATAAAGGCAGTTCAATTCTGAGTAATCTTTGGTCCCCTAGACAACTTCAGTTTGTTAAAGATAATACCAGAGTCGTGATACATCTACAAGCAAGGGAGAACCAGGTCTTACCCCATTTGCAGACTAGCAAGATTAGCTTGGGATGTAACTTCACAACACATTCTTACTCTGCAGGCATCCCAGATTCCATCAGACCAACATTGTGTGGCAGACAGGCTGAGCAGGGCAAATACAGACCTTCATGAATAGGAACTAGATTAAGTGGTCTTCCAAGATTTGATCCATCAACGGGGAATTTCTCAAGTAGCTCTCTCGGCCCCCTCTCTGAATAATCAGCTGGCAAAGTTTTGCAACATAACTCCATGCAAGAAGGCCTGGGAAACAGATGCATTTTCTTTTCTTTGGATAGGAATGTTCCTATATACTTTTCCACTGATGTCCAGGGTACTTCTGAAGATTCGGAAGGAATCTATCAAGGTCACTGTGGTGACTTCTTTCTGGCCCAGGCAAGTGATTATCCCTTCTTTTGGCAATGGCCAGGGAGAGTTACCCCAAGCTTCCTCACAGTGTTGATCTACTCGCACAAGAACAGGAGTGTTTGATGTACCCCATCCCAATCAGTTTCAACTGTTTGACTGATAAGGTCTTAATTTCCTTTAGGTTTCTGTTTACTACGGTTATGCAACAGGCACTAATGGAGGCAAAAAGCCTGCTCCTAGAAAATCATATATTCGCAGATGGAAGAGGCTTCTAGATTGTGTCAGCAAAATAGCCAGCCTACATTCAGGGCTAGTGATGCTCTGGTTTTACAATGAATTACTTTCCTCTGGCCTTTCTTACTCCTCCGTCAAGGTACATTTCTGGGACATTTTTGCATATCTGTCCATGGATCCTCCTTTCAGTGCATTCTCATGTCAGACATATTTGAAAGGGGTTTTACTTTAGGGATCTCAAGAAAAACTGGTGACTCCTACTTAGTATCTTCATTTTTTGTTAGAGAAGCTAACACTTGCTCCATTGTAGCCAGCTCCTCTGTCTGACTTGTGTTTTTTAAACATGGAACACTTTTATTGATAGCTGTAATCTCTGCAAGAAGAATGTCTGAATTGCAATCTCTTACAGTGAGTTAACTGTATTTCCCTTTTCCAAAGAGACAGGGTTTCTTTTATGCCTAAAGTGGTATCTCAGTTTACTTTAAACCAAACTGTCCATATCCCTGTTTTCTTTCCTTAACCTAAAAATGAGGGAGAAAGGATACTCTGTACTTTGGATGTCCACAGAAAAGTCTGGTGCTGTCTTGATAGAACAATATTTTTCAGATCTGCTGATCGGTTATTCATTTCTTGTGAAGGTGTGAAGAATGGACAATCTGTGTCAAAACAGACCATTTCTAAATGGTTGTCTCATAATGTTACATTTTGTTGTTCTTAGCACAACAAAACTATTCCACACTGTACCATGATATTGGCTTCATATATGGCTTTTTGGAAATGGTTGGATTCTAGAAGTTTTCTAGAAGTAACAACTTGGTCCTCTCTTCATACTTTTAGAAAGCTGGGACTCTTGGACCCTTCCCCTTCCTCCACCCAAATGTACTAAGCTAAAGTAATCTGCCCATACAGTTAAGGCTACTGCAGCAATGATCAATATGATGAATATAGTATAGTTGTGTAAGTAAACATAACAGTAAATGTTTGAATGATCACTGCGCAGCAACCATTCCCTCCCTCCATCCTCCTTTGTATTTTTTTATTTTGCTGCAAACTCTTATGGTGAGCCAGTCATATCTGACTTTCCATAAGGAACCTAAAGGCAAAGGAGAGAAGATTGTGCATGGTTTGGATATGTACAGGCAGCCCAGATACTGCATTTACAGAACCAAGTCCTTCAGGAAAGTTAAACAGCTGTATATTTTCTGTTTTGGGTCTAAAAACGGTCAGCTTGTCTCTAAGCAAGCAATTGCTCATTGGTTGTCTTTTGCTATTGTTTTTTGTTACTCCCACCATGGTAAATATATTCCAGATAAGGTAAGGCACATTCCACCAAAATGTTATCCTTTTCGATGACATATTGGAAAGGTGTGGACTCTTGAAGCTTTCTGGAGGCAGCAACTTGGTCCTCTGTTCTTACCTTTACAAAGCACTACGAAGTAGATTCTTTCTCAAGTTCTAGAGTCAGCTTTGTGTGGACTATTCTTCAGGGGATCCTTATCCTTCCTCCTATCAGGTAGGATAAGCTTTGGAAATCTACCCATATGCCCCTGAGGCAGTGTGAATGATGAACATAATACAGTTGTATAAGTCCTACTCATCTCTAACAGATGATATTCAAATTTCACGCTGTTTCACTGGCAGCACCCACCCACCATCCCCCTTATTTTGTATATATTTTGATGGTATCCAGTCTTGTGCTGTTGGTTAGCTTTGGGTATTTGTGTTGGTGTTTTATTGCTGTGAATTCATTGGTTTCAGGCAATTCTTACTACTGGTCTTTGTTCGTCCTACTTAGCATTAAAAGCCTGAATAACTGACTTGGGGCAGGGGTTAGGCTTCCCCTGATGAGATGGGCTTAGCCAATATCGTGTCACAGTGAGTCAGAGTAGGAGATTCTAAGCTCTGGGAAGCTGTCACTGTGGAGTTTGTGCAGGCAGAAAATCCGTATGCCACCTAGACAGTATGAAATTCTGACATCTATTGTTATCTATTGTTACATATAGGTAGGACTTATGCAACTGTACTTTCTGCAACAGGATTATCTTAATTGGGAGGTCACATAATGCATATGCTTCTACTGTGGCCATTGGAAAACAGGCAAGGGTTATAATAGTAGAGTTGCAGTTATACCAGCAGAAAGAGTTGCAAAAACTGTTGCAGAAGGGAAGATTATTTAAAATTAGAGACACCAAAATGTTTGTGGAAAACTACTATTAGTTTTTCACCAGGTAGAAACAAAGCAAGTTTAGCTCTACAGTAAATAGATGTTGAGTGGCAAATATTAGATTCAGGTTGTTGTGTCTAGCTGTCCTCAGAATTTTTTTTTTCTAGCAGTGCAAATACATGCTTAGCCAACAAAGATTTGGCTAGCAAGCTGTAAGGCTGTAGTGAACTCTGCTTATCATCATTCTGACTGTAACAGAGCTCAAAGAGAGACTTTGCCAGTTAAACTTTGATCTTTGTTCCAGAGGAAATGCTTGAACACAAAAAGTCTAGGAGCTAACCAGAAGAATCAGGAGTATTTTGGACTTGAATCAGAAACCAATATCTGGAGGTCAAGTGGATCAGTGAGATGACCAGTGACAGTGTGTATTTAGTGAAGTTTCTTCTCATCACAGCTTGAAACCATGCCACATTTTCTCAGATTTTCCCTTGAATAGAAACACTCAGACAAAAAAAAATCATCAGTCCCATTGGATGTAGTTTGGATACATGGAGTATGGTTCTTCAAAAAGTGTCTGAAAAAGACTGGATGCATGTTGACTGCATTTAAATTGTTGGGATAACTGTAAAACATAAATTCCTCCTTGTGCCATTAATGTTTAGAAAGACACTGAATAACTGAGTAAATAAGCAAATTAGTTTTTAATATTTTTATAAAATGCTAATTATGTAATATGCATGGTACACTGTCAAATAGTTTTGCATAGTATAGAGTCAGAAGTATTTTAAATGTGAGGTTGGGCAGTTTTATCAGTGGCTGTTGCATATGCCAGTGATATTAATGTAAGAAAGTGTTTTTCCTAATTGTAATGTATCCCTACTTTAGACTATAACAAGAAAAGAAGGTCTGTAAAGAAGCAAGTTAAAGCTAATATAATGATGTGATCTTGGGTTGCTTTAAGGCATGGAAAGATGAATTTATCATGTTATACTTAGAATTAAAAGATAATTTCTTATGTTTGTACAGACCTGGTTGTCTACACAAATGGCCGTAATTTAAGCCATAGACAAATTTTAAGCAAATATCCTTGAAAATGAGAAAATTATGAAAAACTTGAAAATGGAAGTTCCTTTGCAAAGGTGCTAGAGGTTGTCTTTTTCAGTACTGTGACACTCCACCACTGGATCAGTAATCAAGGAGCCTCAATCCTCACCACTGGTAACTGGGGACGTACACTGAGAGGATGATGAGGTACACATGCAGTATTACCAGATGCAGCGGTCTGCATCATGTACATTTTCCCTTAAGAGCACATAGAAACCACAGTCAGTCTGGGGCTGATTGCTCCCTCTTTCTCCAGATCCCCAATAAGGCTCTCCACTGGCATAGCTATGGAACTGAGATCTCAGCTGACTGGCCAAGACCTGTAGCACCTTCTCTGTCCAACCAGTGCTTCGTGTCCCTACCCAAGTAGCTAACACATATACTCATTGAGGTTTGATTTATGCAAACACACACACCCCTGGGAAAGCCTGGCACAGGTTTAGTAGCTATGCCCCCTTTTGCCCAGACTTATAAGGTAGTTATCACTGCCATCAGCCAACTCCTTATCAATTACTTTAAGGCCCTTAACAAAGGGTGTCGATCTTACTGTGTAATGTTACTATTACTACAAATGGTAGTTTGACCAAGAGCAAGGCTTTTAGGATTGGCCTAGACAGTGTCACCAAATAAATATGCAAGTACTCTCAGAACTTAAATATCTCTAGACAGATCAACCACAGGGAAAGGTCTAAATATATTTATTAATAAAGAATAAAAGAACAAAACAATACTAAATATATATTTACAGTGACATCAGATTTCAAAATCACAGGAAATATTTAAAACAACATTGCAGGACAGTTTCAGATAAAGAAAGAAATATATCTAAACTAAGCTTTGCTATATTCCTGACTATATCTAAGAGAATTATACTATTCCCTAGTAGCTTACTTCATATAGAGCAAGGCAGATGTGTGGTGAATGGATCTTGTAATAGTGGTTGTCAGGTCCATGACAGAATACAGAATGCTATGCCTCTCAAAGAGACCTCTCGAATTAATATCTCAAATATTACTACTGGGCTAGCTTGCAGAATGACATCATTTCTTCTCATCTGGCTTTTAGTCCTCAGGCTCAAAACAACCATTGATGGCAGCTAGTACCACTTAGCATCTACTTCTAAAAATACATAGACAAGGGCTTTTCCTCAGATCTTTGGCAAATGCTGGAAATCATAAAACAATAAAACATTTCCAAGACAATACACAAAGCCTCTCGGCGCACACTGTGTCTCCAGCCTAGCCTGTAAAGTAATTTAATTTCAGCTATTTTTCTAAAATTTACTAGAATGAGGCTAACTTCCTGTATCCCAGTTTCCACTGTTAAAATACATACATTTAAACAGTTACAAAAGTGCATGTACATTGCTTTTCTATTCCAGTAGAGCACACTGTCGCTACATTTCAAGAACTTTGCAAAAACCTTTTTCAACACACGTCTGTACAAACAAGTTTGTTATACACATGACATGCAGTTCTAATATAGTTGTAACACAATCATCTTATATGAATCATGTTGATATTCACAAATGACATATAATTATGTACAACATTCCAGGTAGCTGGGCTGGCAGTATCTCCCTTTATCACAAATACAATCTGCTTTTAGCTGAAAACATAGAATATGCAGGTGCAAGCAATTAATCATGACGGCTCTGAATACCATGTTTTAAGTGAAATCCATATGTGTTCTTTTCTGCATTTGCAAAGGTACTACATATTTTTCTCCTATTAGCACCTTGTTTTCATTAAAGACAAGGAGCCTGCAGTTGCAATTAATCATTGATGTATCTATCACCCATATGTCTGCCCCCCAGACCTTCCCCAGTGTTGCTGGGTTGAGTTGTGGCTCCTAAAGGCGTTAGGCTCAGCCATCTTTGCTTCTGTTTTTTTTATATGCTCTACCCACTCCCTTTTCTCACACCTCTCATTCATCAACTACCCTCATTGGATTACACTTCTCCTTAGGGACAGGCACCTTCCCACCCAGTATGGGGACGCCCATCCCATCTTGCTTCTCTTTCCAGAGCCACTAATCAAATCAGGGTTGCCTGGGCACTACTCAGGGCTTTAACACTCTTATGCCACATGACAAAGTTTGAAACTTTTGAGCGTGAGTAGTTATACAAGTAATTGCCTCCCCAAGCAGCCTTAATAATGTAATACATCATAGTGCACTACGTCTTCAGGCTAAAAGGTAATGTTTATTAAAAGCTTGCAAGTTCTTCACATCTGGGAGGGAAATGGAGATAGGAACAGATAGCAGTCTGTGTTCAGCAAAAACAGTGTCTGTAACATGAACTTCAGCATAATTTTGGGGTAACTGTTCGTGTATGGAGGAGTTATGTCCCTTTTTGTAAAATATAAATCATTTTCTGTGAGTTAAAAGAGGTTTGGGATTAAAAATGTATTCAGTTTTGTCTGAGTATTTCTGTTGAAGGGAAACGTCTTGAGAAGATGTGGCATGCTTTCAAGCATTGATGAGAAGAAGCAACTACATACAAGATCAGCCTGCCTGAATTAGTGTATGCATGTAAGTAAAGTTGGAAACATACATTCAAAATCTGTGATGTGCAGAACATGTGCTTTGCTAATATTGCCTTGAAATGTAAATGGCCTGTTAGAAACTCCTTGTGTTCTGACTGGAGTGCTTCTCAAACAATTTGGAAATATATCGCTGATAAGTATATTTCTTGGCACTTTTCAGAGTTCTGCATTGTCTTAATTTTTGCCTGACTGAATTATTGTATATCTTTGCTGACATTGTTTGCTGTTTTCTCATCTGTTCTGAAACTGGCTCCCCCCCTATTCCTGTGGTGGTGTTACAGTTTATAAAACTGGTCTAAGTGATCGTTTTTAAGTGTTTTTCAACTGTTGAGGGCTAAACACTCAAGTGTGATAGCCATTTTTCTGCTTTAAAAGTGATTGTTTCACTGTATCTGTTTTAATTATTAAAAAAAATCCTGTCTCTCTACTCGTTTCCCACCTTTCTATAACCAGTAGAGTCTGAATTTTGGGCTATTTTGTAGTTTCTGTGTTGCCCAGACCTTACTAAGATAGAAGGAAGCTTCTCTGTTCATCAGTGAGAGTGATGAGCTGTGAGCAGCCTATCTGTCACTGGAGGAGTGGTTTCAGCTCAGAATCTGTAGTTTTAATGGCCATTTTGGGCTATTTCTATCCCTTTCATCTTTCTGTTTAAAAACCCATGTTTGCGCGGTTTTGCACATCACGCAGCACCGTTTAACTTGGTTTAAACTGTTCCCGGTGCCAGAAAGTCTGCTCTTCTAATTTTCCCATAGAACTAGCCAGTTTTCTAGTTTTAGCACTCAAAACTGTTTCCTTGTGCTCAACACTTGTTCAAAACTCGTTGCAAGCACTAAATAATGTACAAATTACTGCAGCACTCAACTTTCCTCACTTGTTAGGAGGAAAACAGTTTTTACTACTTAAATTAATAAGCACATTAATTAATTAAAAGGCACCATCAGGGGTAAGGGAAATACAATACCTGGGCAATCCCGACTGGAACCTCAACTACAACCCAGATCCCAGGCTCAGATGGAGGAACCAGCCACAATAACAGGTGCCACAATAACGGGTGTTCTACTTATCTGAAACCACTCTGTTAAAGCACTGACTGAAGATGAAAAAAGTGTGTTGTCCAAAGGGACTTACTTTTGTACCAAGCTGCGGGAGTGAGGTTGCTCAGGTACTGATAGACCTTAAAATGTTTGTGAGGAAGCTCAACTTAAGGGTACAGTTTCATGGCAAAAGTAATGACATTGAAAATAAGCATATTGATGAAACTATAAAAAGGCCTAGCAACTATTGTCCACCACTACATCAAACATTAGCTGCTTTCGAAGTGAAATGTCAGATGGATATCAGGAAACTCTTTAAAAAAAACTCCTAAGAAAAAAATTTATAACAACACAGGGAGAAAGAAAAGCATTGATTGAGCTCGGTAATGATAAATCCAGGTGTGTAATGAAGGCAGACAAAGGGAGAAGGTATACTTGTGACTGATACCACTAACTACAACCAAACGATAGAGAACATGCTGGAGGATAACAGATTTTATGAGTTGTTTACCATGGATGACATAAAAAGAGCATATGGTTTATGGAACACTAATCCCACCACATTATGAGAAGAAAAACGTATTACTGAAAATCTTTATAATTATTTGTGGAGCCCATCCCCACATTTACCTTACTTTTTTTGAATACCAAAGCCACACAAGAACAGAGTAGACCCACCTTATAGACCGGTGGTGGCATGTGGAGGTTCCCTTAGTGAAGCCTAAGCCATTTATCTTGATTACTTGCTGAAACCTTTAGCAGAAAAGAATAAGTCATACATAAGAGATTCAATGGAATTTTTGAGGAAAATAAAAAACATTACAGTGGAAGCTGACAGTATTTTATTAGCTACTGATGTGGAATCCTTGTACACAGTGCTCCCTCACAATTACTGTATAACAACAGCTATGGAGTCTTTTAAGAAACATAATCAAGGTATACAGGCACAACTGCAAAAGATAAGCAAGCTCATTAATCTTGTACTGGACTTCAATTTCTTTATTTTCAGTGGCAAACACTGCAGACAAAAAAACTGGTATAGCAATGGGGGCTGCCATGGCTCCCAGCATAGCTAACATAGCCCTGTGCAAGTGGGAGGAGGACTTTGTGTTAAACACCACAGACTACATGCAGCATATCACATGCTATTTACGTTTTATTGATGACATCTTTATTGTGTGGGGAAGGTGACACCTTGCAGCTTGGAGATTTCATCACTTACCTCAATCAAACAACTCCCTTCCTGAAGTTTACTTCTTCCCATAGCTATACTTCAACCACTTTCTTAGATATGCAGATTTACAAGGACACCACCAATAACAGAATCACCACTGATCTATTCAGAAAATCAAGAAGGGTTAACTTATTACTCCTCAGTAAAAGCCTACATTCTACAAAAAACAAGTATAATGTAGTGAAGTCCCAGGGCTATTACCACAGGGATGGAACCATTTTGAGAAGCCTGAACAATTTAGAGAATGATTTTCTAATGAGAGGCTATGAAAGTCAAATGTTAAAAAAAACTCTTGGAACCCATTATAGAACTGAAAAGGACTGAAGCACATTCACTCAACCTCCCCAGTACGGGAATGTTAAGAAATTCCACAGAGAATAACAAATGTAAAAATAGCTGCATCCTGACATACACTTTGGATTATCACAGTATCAAAAATGTTATTGAAGAAAACTGGGACATTGTCACAGGAAACCCTTTTCTGATTAACATCTTAGGTGAAGTCCAATCCTTTGTTTATAGGAAGACCAGGAACATTCGAAGTTTTATTGAATTTAAACCTAGACCATATGAGAGAAACACTAAAAGATGTGAAACTAATTGTACATTTTGTATTTTTATACAGCAAGGTGATAGTTTTTATTGCCCTTATTTAAACAAAATCATTAAGACCAGTGCAGGGAGTGACTATAACACTACAAAAGTAATTTACGGGGCACAGTGCAATAAACAAAATCATTAAGACCAGTGCAGGGGGTGACTATAACACTACAAAAGTAATTTACGGGGCACAGTGCAATGAATGTGATGTATTCTACGTGGGCAAGGCTGTAAATAAACTCAAGCATAGGATTTCATGTCATCTGTCAGAAAGCCACTCTGGATGTAAAAACAATGCACTAGCCAAACACCTTTCTCTTCATAAAATTTTAAGTTCCAGATCCTGGATCGCATAGACATGGGTGATCTTGAAGGAGACATCCCGAATATTCTGGAGAAACATGAACTCGTGTGGCAATTAAAGCTGAACTCTTTTAGGAAGCCTGGACTAAACTACTACTCTTCAATTAAAAGTGTGCTGGAACTTAGAAAATTGCCACATTGTTTACATGACTAATTTTATTTTATTCTACCAGTTGGTTTTGAATACCATTTTAAATCAGCTGTAATTTAAGTGTATATTTCGTTTCCATCATCATACATTTTTTCTTATTATTTTTTTCTAGTTCTCTTTCTTCCACTTTATTCAAAATTATGTGTAATAACAATACTAATTATACAATAATATTTTTATAGATAGTTTTTTGGGTTCTTGTACATAGACCTGAAGAAGTCTAGAAGGACGAAAGTGATCTTTGTTAACGATAGGTTATGAAAATAGAATTTGATTTTTACAATTGATTTTTTACATGGAAAGTGTGTATGTATATATTTTTTGATTGCCAAATGGACTAAGGTTGATATATTTCCAGCCATGTAGTATATTGTCTTGGATAAAATCATAGACTTTATAATCTACTTAATAATCTGGTTAAATAAGAGTTACTACATCATTATACATTTTATTTAAAGTACATAAGGCTTATTTTATTACGACAGCTACTAAGTAGGGCAGGACCAGCTCGAATGTCACACTGATAGGGGAAGGGATGTGAATTTAACATTTGTACCAATAACACTTTGTTTTACATCACAGTAAACCACACCCTTGCCTGATAAAAAGTATATGTATATATATATATATATATATATATATATATATATATATATATAATTTATTTAGAAAGCAGGATTTTCGACTGGAAACAGACTGCCTGCCTTGCTTGGATTACTTTCGATTACTTAGTAATTCTGTTCAGTTATATATTTTTTATTATTTTTTTTTTACTTGACGAGTATAAGTTCGCTACTTCTACTACTATTGTCTGGTCTGATTAATATACAGTGATTAACTAGAGATATAGGGACTGAAAATCTTTCAGAGAAGTTTCTTGCACTGTTTTGTTTAAATTAATAAGCATTTATGCAGGCATGTCTAAGGGTCAGCTCAAAGTATTTTCCCCTGTCCACCTGATGAATCTGGGCGTCTTGGGGCAATGTAGCAATTGCCTCATGTACATTGACAACCCTCTCCTCCTACCACCCAACACTACAACCTGTGAGAGATGCACTTATATAGCCGAACTGGAAGCCAATCTCTCTCTCAGCCAAGACTGTACTAGACAGTCAAGAGGAGAAGGTAAATACCTGCACCACTCCACACTCAACACATAGTCCATCAAAACATGTACCACCTAAAGCCACACATAGTAACACAAAACACACACCTACATTCGCGGAGGCTAAAAATCTGCCCAAACAACAGAGATCTACAAAGCTGAAACGCAAGCAACCACCACCCCCCAACACTACCCAAATGGCACACAGCCTGCAAAATCAGTGTGCCACTCAACCTCAGCCTATAAGGCAAAACAATGTACCCAACACACTAGTCATAGATGACTCTATAGTCAGGTACACTGATGTCCCACTCGCCAGGCTAAACAAGGAGAAAGTTACTGTCAGCTGCCAGGATCCACCACATAACACAAGCACTCGGGTCACTCCACAACAAGTACAAATATGACTCTGTCATTGCCCATGGTGGTGTGAATGACCTGAGACATACCTCCCTGGACTACATGAAGAGAGACCTGGAGGAGCTCTTGGATCATGTAGCCCATGCAGGTATGACCCTATCCCTGAGTAGCTTCCTGCCATCACCCAGAATGATACCACAATACAAGGACAAAATAATTGACTTCAACAATTGGCTAAGCTTCTGGTGTCATTCTAAGGGGATTTGCTGTCTGTCTACCTGGGACGACATGCTCGACAGACCACGATGCTTTGCCAGAGATGGCCTGCACCTGTCACCCCTGGGATTCCGGATACTGGCTAAGGCCCGTGCCACCCCTATAGTGCCTTTTTTAAGCAAGGTTCAATAGGCAGTTCACCACCGTACCAGGTATAAGCAAGCAAAATCTGAGGGTAATGCTACTCAGTGCTAGAAGTCTAAACCTCAAAATGCACTCACTCGAGGCACTCCTTAAAATGGAGAATATCGACATCTGTGTGAGACCTGGTTCAAGGCTCCAGAGAGCACCCCTGTATTACCAGGCTACAACTCATACCACACCTTTCGGCCACCTAACCTGAACCGAAACACTAAAGGAGTAGGTGTTTCCATATTCATTAAGGATATCCACACCTCCAGGCTAGTTGCTCAACATAATGCATCCGAAATTATCTAAGTGCAACTAACACTGGGCAAAACTGCAGTCCAGATTGTAGCTTGTTACAGATCCCAAACCATGCCCCAGGATGCCCACTCCACATTTCTTGATATACTGGGTAGTATTAAGGTACAGCCCAATTCCCTGATAATGGGTGATTTCAACTACCCTACCATCAGCTGGGAAAACTACTCATGTACTAACTCATTTGCTCATCACCTTCTGGAATTCATAAATTACAGTGCCCTGCATCAGCATGACCATACCCCCACCAGGGGCAGCAATATCCTGGACCTGGTCATTACCAATATGGGCAGCCAATGTTCCACGTCAGATGTCAACTCCCTCGCTGGTCAGATCCGACCACACGCTAATCACTCTAGATATCAATATCCCGCCCTCACCCCCCATTAAGGAAACCACCATAAAAAAACTTCTCCAAAGCCAATTTCATGCTTCTTAAGACAGAAGTGGCACCCATACAGACGGGAAATAGAGGTACGACTGCTGAATCCTATACAAATGCACTGTATAAGCACATACACAAGTGCATGGATCATGCCATCCTCAACAGAACCAAGACAGTATCCTCCAAAAAAGGAAGCCAATCTGGTGGTCCCCTGCCATAAACTATACAACAGAAAGAAGAAGCTATTGCAAAAAAGAGTAAAATCCCCTGATTGCAGGAACTCCCTCGTCAGCCTCAGTAAGAAGCTGAGATCCCTCATAAAATCCTCCAAAGCTAGTTATGAAAGTAAAATCTCCACTGATTCTAAAGGCAACCAGAAAGCATTCTACAGCTATGTCAAGAATCTCAATGGCGATACTCAGATCTGCTCTGAACTACAGCACAATGGCACTAGATATACAGAACCAACTGATATTGCCAACATCTTGGCAGATAGGTTCAGTGCATACTTCACCCCCAAAGGGTCCACCACTATACTGGAAGAATGCAAAGCTCATGTAATAACAGCTGCATAAGTAAAGACCACACTCTCCAAAGCCAAGACCACAGCATCCATGGGACCTGACAACATCCCAGGCTGCGTTCTGCACAAACTACAGAATGAACTGGCACCCCACCAAAGTACCATGTTCAATCATAGCCTCACTTCAGACTTTGTAACTACTGAGTGGCACACAGCGACAGTTCTACCACTCTACAAAGGGGGTGCTACCACGGAGCCCGGGACCTACTTTCCCATTAGCCTGACGAGGCTGGTCTGCAAGGCCATGGAATTTATCATCTTGGAACTTATAAACAAGGACATAGGTAACCTCCAAACTCTGGATCCCACTCAGTTTGGGTTTGTAAAAGGTAAGGTCATGTCTCCTAAACCTGAGTGACTTTTTTGAAGAAGTCACCAGCGCCGTGGATGAGGGTAAGGTGGTGCACACAGCCTATCTTGACCTCGCCAAGGCTTTCGACACCATCCCCCACTTTAGAATTATAGATAAACTCACTAGACTGGGAATCCCAGTGTCACAAGATGGGTGGCCAACTGGCTCACTGACAGAACCCACACAGTGAAAGTAGCCGACTCTACATCCAACTTCAGACCAGTGACAAGTGGAGTACCACAGGGCTCTGTCCTGGGTCCTCTCCTGTTTGGCATCTACTTCTCAGAAGTCCAGGCTAATACAGCAGGTCTTTGGCTAATGAAGTTCGCAGATGACTGCAAACTAGGTGCTATAATAGAATCGCCTAATGATGTGGACATTCTACAAAGGGGCCTCACTGAGATTGATGCTTGGTGTCAAAGTCATGGCCTCAAGCTCAATGCCAAGAAGTGCATTGTCATCCCCTTTGAGAAAAACACTGTACCCATGAACTACCACATAGGCGGTAGCCTACTAAACACCGAAAGTGTGATAAGAGATCTTGGGACACAGGTGGATAGTAGTCTCTCCTTTGATAGTCACATCGCCACAGTAGTCAGGAAACCCTACGTGGCACACCTCATCACAAAGGGGTTCACCTCCAGAAAAAAAAGAGGTCATTGTTCCTCACTACTCATCCCTCATTAGACCCTTTTTAGAATACAGTGCCCCGTTTGGCATGTACCTCGCAAGACATTAACAACAACTAGAAAGGCCACATAAATACCTCACTAAGAGGATTATCGGCCTCAAACAGATGCCATACACAGACCATCTCAAAAAACTCCACCTCTGCTCCGTCGCTTATTGCCTACTCAGAGGCAGCCTCTGCCTAATATACAAAGCCATATCAAACCCAGATCTGTTTGACATGATACACTTAAAGAAACCCCAATCCCTCCGAGCCACACACTCCAGGGACCTAAACTTTGCCACCACAATAAACAGAACATGCTGGAGTGATAGATTCCTGTCCTAGAGACTTCCCATGCTCTGGAACAGACTACCCATTCATGTCAAGCAAAGCTCTTCATTAATCCTCTGTAAGAAAAGTCTCGACAATTGGATGGGAAAGAGGAAATTCACGCCTGTGATCACTTTTGTGGCTCTGCTAGACAGGGGCGCAGGAAAATAACTTTCTTGGGTGGCGAAAGCCAGAGAACGTTTTTGGCTAGGCTTATATAGGCCCCAGGGCCGATAGCCTAATACCTACCTATGAATCAAAGAGTGAAACAATACTAATTTCATGGACTTTAATCGTACTTTGACTTAGGAATGGGGTCCATTCTCGTCATGGTATTAGGAACACAAAAGATTTGGAGAAATTAAAAAAAACAAAAAAACAAAGTGGTTTAGGCCTACTGGATTTGAAGGGATACTTTTAAGGCTACAGTGTTAAGCCTCATGTACATAATTTAAGCAGAAAGTTGTAACTCAAAGTGGAAAAGGTTGATGAGGAAACAGTTGAGGGTGAAAGATAAAGAAAGGGTAAAATTTTGTTTGTGAGTCCTTAAGAAGATTAACAAGAACCATACAGAATTTATATTCATAAAGTAGCAGAAGGTATTCTAAGAACAAAACCAACCTGGGAACTAAGAAAAGAGATGTTACTAGTAGGGATGCTTTCAAGTAAGAATATAGAAAACAGGCAGGAGGGGGCTAGAACTAACTGTTGGAAATAGCAACTGAAACAAGTCATTGCAAACAAACAAATCTGGACTATAGTTCTGAGACTGCCTTTTTATTAGGGATTGATATGAGTATAGTTAGAGAATGGGATAGGTGAGTGCTAAATAAAAGACCAGCTTTGGTAAACTTTTTGGTTGAATCTAGAGCATTACCTGTTAAAAAAGAAATAATTAGTAGGGCTTGTAAAATATTGTATGATAAAATATAAGCATAAAAGAATGTTAAAAGAGACTGGGGAAGGAAAATGGAAAGGTATTTCACAAAATAACAGTGGGAAAAAATTGGAAGGCTCCTCATTTATGCAGTCAGGCCCAGAAGGTTTACGGTTTTGCCTGGAATTGTTTGTATAGGTATTTTTATAACCCAAGTAGACTTCAGATGATTTTTCCTAAGGTCGATAGTAAATGCTGGCAATGCAATGGAGAAGAGAGAGGCAATTGGAAACTTTTTGTGGGGGGTGGGGTTAACAAGTTTGTAGATTATAAAAATATCTCCCCACCACCACTTATTTCTTCTGCCAATAAATGTATATGCCAAATTGTTTTTATTAATATGTAATGATTCTATATTTTACTTATTGCAGATTTTTCTAATACAACTGCCTTTCAGTTATTCTATGTCCGTCTTGCAACTTTAAGCTTTATATGTTTCTCTTTATTTTGTTACTGGAGCTTTTCCCCCCTGGGCCTCTGCTGAAAACGGGCTACCTCAGCCCAGCCAGGCTACTCGGGTCGTGAAAATGATTCTTTTAAACTGGAGTATAGAATCCAGATTGCCTAGGCATAGTAAGACCTTACTAAGTTTAATGCTATTGGCTGCAAAAAAAAAGTACTTGACAATGGAAATCCCATTCTATACCCAACTTAAAGGAAATTCTGGATATTTTAAAGGAGATAAAAGAAGTGCAGCTAGGAATTTTTTAAAGGTAAGGGATGAGTTTCATAGAAATAAATGGAATTTATTGTAGCAGTTTGTGCAGAATAATGTTTAGGAGGAGAAGGCATGAAGTTTAAGGGAAAGCAGGAACTCGGCAATTTATGTAATACAGGCAGTCCCTGAGTTACAGACATCTGACTTACAGACGACCCATAGATAAGAACAGACTGCTGCAATGTTGGAAATAATGTGAAAATAAATAAAAATCTTTAAAGTTGCTCAAATCTTACCTTAAAATGAAGAATTATGTTGTACTTTCCTTTTCCCCGTTCGTGAAGCTGCTCACATGTCTTGTTAGAGCAGTTACTTCTGCCTTCAAGGAAAACAAGAGATCCAGTTGTTAAGAAGAGATCACTGTGTTGGCGATCTGTACTGTACAGTAGAATGGGAAAATGGCATTGCAGCTCACTAGGGTCTAGTTGACAGTAGGTCTGGCAGAGGTCTGAAAGTTCAGGAAAGAGTGGAAAATATTTGTGGGTGATGCCTGTAGTACAGAAATGTGAAGGGAAGCTTAAAAAGAGTCAAGTTTAACATATGTTTTTTGTAAAGAATGTTCTACTGCACTGTGTATCGCAGTACAGTAGAATGTTCCATGTACGTGTTTTGACTTGCATACTAATTTGACTTAAGGACAGACTAAAAAAACTGATCTTGTCCTTAACCCGGGGCAATTTATGCAACACTGGGGTGAATGACAGTTGTTAAAAAGAATATGTATACTGCGTGACAGTAACTCTAGAAGTTAGTACAGTTTATTTTCTGTTATTGTGTATAAAATCATGTCGCAGCTTAAAATGTGATGATTTAATAAAGATGTTTAAAAACAATCCATAGCTTATGGCTTTTTTAGCTGATGACTTAATTTATTACCACTTGCTCGATACACATTCTGCCGCAGACTGCAAAGCAGTTAATTTTTAGCCAAAATATAAAATGATGATAGAGATAAAATTTGAAGGTAATGGTGTACATTACAGAAATACTTGCAACATACCAGAAAGATGTATTTGGTGATAGCAGAACCATTTATTTTTCAAACTGTATAATGCATATGTACATACATATTTTTTCAGCTGCATACATTTCTGGTGATGGAGCTACTGAAAGGTGGGGAGTTACTTGAGCGCATTCGAAAGAAGAAACATTTCAGTGAGACAGAGGCCAGTCATATCATGAGGAAACTTGTCTCTGCTGTAAGCCATATGCACGATGTTGGGGTAGTCCACAGAGACCTTAAACCTGAGGTAAGGTGCATCTGCTTAAAATGAATTATCTGTATTGCAATAAATATTGCAGAATGAAGCAGTAGAATGTTTTCTGTGTTGCAAAAATATGATTTTGTAAATTTACTAAACCGGCTTGGTGTACTTTTATGTGTAGTAAATTAGTACTCTGGTAACCAGTAATGAAAGCATGTTAATTACTGGGGCCAACAGTCTTGGGAGGTCTGAATGCTGCTGGTCCACAGTGTTGCATAAGATAAAAACCCTGTCTCAGTAAGTGTAATAATGATATATCAGCAAAAGAGTTAAAAAGCAGTAACTATCACCTGTGCAAGTAGGATTTTGACATTGCTGCCTGTTTGTACCTAATGTGAAAATATTATGTAAACCCCAGGAATTTAGTGTGAATACTTTTATTGACACTGTATTACCCAGGTGTAACAGAAATAGAAAAGTATGGAATGTTTAAAATACTTGCACTCCTTTTGATCTTGCTCAGATGACTTTTTGTAGTGAGGTTTCTTTGAGATGATTCCCTGATTGAATGTGTTGTGACTGGTTTAGATGATTTATCTGTGATAGATCATGTTACCAAACTGAGTCATACCTAATTACTTTTTTAATTCTGAAATGTAAGTTGAAAATTCAATAATAAAAGAGAAAACATTTTTTTTTCAGGTAAGCAAACCCCCTGCGCCATCCCCACCCCCATTGGCTGCACAACCGTGGGAAAAATGTAAACCCACTGCAGTGCATTACCAGGTTTGCACAAGAAAAGTGCATGAGACTTCAAAAAATGCCACTCTTTTTTGTATGCGTGTACATAATTGAAAAGTATGCTGTTTTGCTGTATTTTTTTCTCCTAAATTCACTTTTTTAATGTCTCCAAGTCTTTTGGGTTTCTAATACCATGATGAGAATGGACCCCACTCCTAAGTCAAAATATGATTAAAGTTCATGATGTTAGTATTGCTTCATTCTTTGATGTCAGGCAGAAGTGCTCTTCACAGCACCTGCAATGTGCTCAGTATTGACTCCTGCAGTTCATACAGAGTTGCATGTATTGGTAACTTAAAGTACAATTGTAAATTTTTTCATAAGACCCATTGCTTCTACTACAATTGGAACTATGTATCCTTCTTCCACATTGTCCTCATTTCTGCCAGCAAATCCTGGTATTTTATGAGTTTGTGTGTCTCTGTATGTAAGACACTGTAGTCACTAGGTGTAGCGATTTCAATGATCAATGCTACTTTTGTCTTCTTTTCATTGACTACTATATCTGGTTTTCTTGCATGTATTTTTTCAACTGTTGGTAATGGGTGATCCCATGTGATGTAAACTTCATAATTTTGTATAATGCTTTGTGCCTCATGTTTCCAGTGGTTTTAAACTACTTCATTATTATAATGTTTGCACAATTCCCAGTGCAACAGTCTTGCCACATTATTGTGCCTCTCAGTATACAGTCCTTCTGCCATTAGTATATCGCAACCAGCAACAAGATGTGCAATCGTTTCCAATTCTGTTTACAAAACACACATCTTCAATGGACTTTGTAAACCAATGTGTGCATAGTCCACTACCTTGTGCCGCCAATATTAACCTTTTGTCTTTTAATTCACCTCTCCTTAACCATTCCTGCATTTGATCCTGATCAACATGAGGTTGTTCCAAGGGTTTTCTATACTTGGAACTATATTTATGCATTGTCCGCATTTACCTTTTCATCTGATCCTTCACCTTATGTTCTTTCTTTTGTTTTTTTTTGGCGCATTCAGTTGTATATTTATGCATTGTCTGCATTTTTTGCCTTTTCATCTGATCCTTCATCTTATGTTCTTTTTTTTGTGTTTTTTGGCACATTCAGTTGCTGCCTGATCCTTATATACGTCTGGTTTGATTTCCATTCCTGCTTGACACCAATATGGTTCTGCTAAACTAAGCAGAGAAGTTGTCTTAGACTTATTTTGCTTATATGTTAAAACTTTCACTATGTTTGGGTCTTGTGAGATCAGCAGATATGTATGCAGTCCTGCAATTGCAGGTCTCTACATGTAATCAATTTCAAGGAGGCCCATACCTCCTTCAGAACGGGGAATATATAGCCTTGGTATACACTGATTTTTATACATCATTTGATAAGCATGAAGTATCCTTCTTGTTTTCCTGTCCAACTGATCCAACACGTTTTTGGGACAGTCACTCCAAAACTAGCTATGACAGGAAGAGCAAATTGGTTTATAACTTGGACTTTGTTCCTAGTTGTAAGCACTGTTTTCAGTATTAATTTTAGTATTCTAAAATATTCCTTTCTAAGTTTTATTCACATTATTCCTGTCCCATTCTGATATTTTCTTGGTGTTGGCAGCTTTCCTTCTTTAAATGTTGCTTTTGCACATTTATCAAGACCAAATGACATTCTTATATCATCTGAAAAAAAATTGACTACTTGGGGTTGTGCTTTTAGTTCCTTATTTGATGAGCTATACAGCTTTAAGTCATCCACAAAAAGAAGAGAAGTCTTTACACTGTTGTTTTCTGGTAGCCAAATTGTAGCTGCGACCTAATCTAAGTAGACAGCTTAATGGGTTAAGGGCAAGACAAAAGAGCAGCTGTGACAGAGTCACCCTGGAATATCCCCCTTGGAATTTCTATCCTTACAATAGTAATTTGTCCTTTATCGTGGCTTAACTGCAAAATGGTTTGCCACTGTTTCATGGTCGCTATAATGTAATCAGTGTAGGGTATATCGTAAACATTTTCAAGCACTCTTTTATCCATGAATGTAGGATACTGTCAAATGCTTTTTTGTAGTCTAGCCATGCCATACTTAGATTCTTCCCCTTTTTACAGTTCTCTGTTATGACTTTAACAGCAAATGATCCTTTGTTTTGTTACCCTTTTGTTCTTTTGCCATGATTGAGTTTTCTTCTAAATGACTATAAACTATGTCTGCATCATTTCTAGTGTATAGTTTATAGGTCATCGGAAGGCAAGTGATTGGTCTATAGTTTTTATTGTATCTTGCAGATTCGCTGTTAAACAGGAGTATTGTTTTTCCTCTTGTTAACCAAGTTGGTGTCTTATTATGGTGCACATATTAGATGGTTCTTACTTGTGGCAAAATCCTCATGTTAATACTTTTAGCCAGAAGTTTAGGTACTGCATCTGGGCCCGGAGTTTTCCCAGTTAGGAGGTTTTCTTAACTTTGTTTCAATCTTTCTAGCCTTTACTTCATCCCATTTCATATCCTGTAAATCTGAACTTCTTATTTTTTCTTTTACTACTTCTGCCCATTCAGCATCTTTATGTTCCTCAGGATTTCTGCCAAGTGTATCTATTTCTTCTTTTTAGTGGTGTTTCATTTCCTTTTGCCTTGTTTCCCAGTTCTCTATAATTTTTTGAGGGTTCATCAGTAAATTGCTAATTTTGTAATTTTTCTTTATATTTATCTGCATGTCTTCTAAGTTTTTCTGCCTGTGCTGATATTTTTAGTTTATTGTTTGTGATAGTGCACGATAGATCTTGATCTGGTCTGATACTGTGTATTACTTTTATCACATCTGTCTTTGAGTATTTTTGTTGATCTGTTCCCTCTTTTGTACTCTTCCAATATTGACACTTATTGTCGGATAATGGGTATTGAATGTGTTTATGTAATGTGAACTACCTCTTGCATGTCATACGTGTTATTTTCTTTCTTATGTTATTCTCTGATACCACTGTATCTATGTTATTTGATACCGCTGTATCTATGTTATTTGATACCGCTGTATCTACGTAAGTTGCACTGCATTTCTCTCGTGAGCTGACATTTGTAATTTCGTTTAGGCTGCACTTGATGGTCCTAAATGACAATAAAGTTTCTTTGAATCTTAATTGCCTTATAGTTTCTGTATTTGATAATTCCATGATGGCGTTTGATTTCTCCCCTTCATTTTTTTATGACTTTATCTGTTATTACTTTAATTGCACAGTAATATATCCTATTTACTTCTCTTATATTACATGAATTTCTGTGAACAGTCCTAATTACTTCATTTGTTTTATCAAACTTCTAACTTTTGAGTTTTATTGACTTTCTATAGTCCATTTCTTTCATTGATCTTAATATGTCTGTCTATCTCTATTAAATGAAGCAACTCTTCTCTTAGATCATTTTCTTCTAAATCGAGAGCACATTTTCTGCGGGCATTCTACAGAAAGTTCCAGAGTATTTTCCTGTGCCACATTCTCTTCAGTTTCATCCTGTGTCATCTGTTGGTCTGTCATATTGAAACTCCCTGACCTGTCACTCCACAACATTGACTGCGTTAGAGTTGCCACAGTTTCCTGTTCCTTCCCTTGCTGTGCAACTTGAACAGAAGTTTTGTATTGGTTTCCTCTGGAAGGCTCCAAAGTACCTTCATATGGCAACTGATCAAATGTTTCCTGCTTGACTGGTTTCTCCTTAATGTGGGGATCCGTTGCTGTAGGCTGCTGTAAAGTTATCAGAGTTAGCTTTTTTACACTAAATCCTTCAGTTTGCAGGTAAATCTGTAACCTCAGGTCTGATATTGTCTCTTCATTTATCCTTTACGTTTGGAGCTCTGTTCCGACCCTTGGTAAAGGCTTGACCGTTGCATAGCTCACTCCAGTCAAAAACTCTCAAGCTAAGACTCCACCCACAGTACCCTTTCCATATTATCTCAGATCTTGTTTGCTGCTCTTGTCGCAAGAAGTGTCAGTCATTTTCGCTCACAGCTAAGTGAAATTTTATAGTACATTTCAGTTTTAGTATAACTTTCTTCTTTCTTTCTTTTTTACATATATACATACATACAGTCATTATCCTTTCTGCTCACTTTTCTGTCGAGTGAGTGTGCTTTCTTACCAATCAGTAATTTTCCAGTACCATTGTTGGTAGTATCTTTCCCTCTCTTTCTACCTCGTTAGGTAACATAGCCTATGCTTGTTGGTAGTTTTCTTCCTTTGTGTGTGTGTGTATCTTTCTCTCTCTCTATGTCTATATATATATATATATATATATATATATATGTGTGTGTGTGTGTGTGTGTATAGATATATATATATATATATATATATATATATATATATATATATATGGGTCTACTTCACATGGTCGACAGTTCATTTGACCGACTTTTATTTGGTCGACAATTCATTTGATCGACAAGCAGTTTTATGTGGGGGGCTGTGCCCCCCACACCCCCCCTAACTATATACATCAACTCCAGGGTCGCACAACATTGGGGAGGGGGGCAAATCTGCCTGTCGACCATATGAATTGTCGACCAAATAAATGCTGATCAAATGAACTGTCGACCATGTGAAGGGGACCCATATATATACATTACACACACACACACACACTCACACCCACACCTCTTTTGACACGTCTTTTTTGTTGGGTGACCTGTCAACATGGCCGAGAAACCAAAAGGCACTACCAGTTTTAAGCAGTGCCAGGACTGCTATCGGAAGATGCCCATTTCCGATGGGCATTCTTCCAGTGTCTGTTGTTTATGCCTGTTTCATCTTTACCTTTTTTTTGACTGAATGTAAAAATAAATTAATCCTAAAAGGACTGATTAAGTCCTCTTTTGAGGAGGCCTTATCCAAGACAGACTTGTCCCCCTCAAAATCTGATTCCGGAACCAAAAAAGGCCACTTGGTACCGCTGTCGCCTTCGTTTCTGGTGGCAAAAAAACATAAGTCTTCCACTCAGGCTGATTCCATGGAGCCAAAAGCTAAGGTTTGCAAACTTTCAGAACCAACAACATCCTTGGCACCATCGTCTCTGGCACTACAAATCTTTTTGCCATCTTCGGTAACCATTTCTTTGGCATTCCAGTCAGTACTGCTATCGCCATCTATGCTTCCACAGGCCATGGAACCTCTGTTGCCGAAATCCAGCTGAACTTGCACACCCAGGACAAGATATTCTTCCTCTATTGACCCCTTTCTTGGACAACTCCCTAGCCCTTTCCTTGAAAGATCAGAATCTTCCTCCATTTATCTGTCAGATTCTCCAGGAGTCTTACAAAATCAAAGTCATGAGGTTGGTGGATCAGCTGCTAGTGGCCAGGGGTCTATCTCTCTCTCTTCCCAGACCACTCTGCCTTCTGGAGTTTGGGGCATTTTCTCTCAGGACTCCACCACATCTTCCTCCTCTAATCTTCTCTGAGGACTTAAGAGCCCCCGACTCCGATCTCCCCAGTTCCAGCTGCTCTGGTGCTGACAACTTTTCCTCCTTTGGTTCCAGGATCTGCCTTGACTTCCTCAGTTCCTTCGGAACCCTTCAGATTCCAAGTGCAGTAGCTCCGCTGTCAGGTCCGTGAGTTTCGGATCAGCTCGAGTTTTTTATTCACAGTCATCCTTAACTCTTGGAACCTTGACAGATGTGAGCTCTTCCTCGACTCCTACTTTGGAGGTGGGTCTCTCGTGGCGGGTGTGACCTCGTTTCCGAGGTTGTTCTCAGATGTTCATCGTGCTATGCTGCTGCAGTCATCACACTTGGGTTATCTTGCCATCAGGCGGGCCGCAGTCGGCCTGAATTCCAAAGCCTTTGTCCGGCGTCTGTTGTCGTCGCTTCTTCCCTGAAGTCAGTGCGGCAGGGGTATAAAAGAGGCAGCCAACGCCATTTTCTCCAGTCTTTCTTACTGCGCGGTGCCCGAAGCAGAAGCAGTTCGCAAGTGCCAGTCGGCCAGCTCCTGAGATTTTCGAACAGAATTTCAGCTGAAGTCTTCTATAAAGCTAAGTACCCCGTTGGGGAAACTTTTCTTGCCTCAGACCAATGTCAGACAAAGTTAATAATTGTATTTCTTGTGGGAGGCAAATACCTCATAAGGATTTTCATTCTTATTGTATTCCTTGCCTAGGCCCAGACCACGACGTTTCTGGTTGTCGGTTTTGCGCTAGGTTCAATAAACGCACTATTAAGCGTCGGGCTGATACCGCCCAACATTATTTTGGCAGAAAATTCAACTACATTATGTCGTCGGAACCTCCGACTACCTCTATGTTTAAAAAATGCAAGGACAAAGACCGGCAGCCTAGACCAGATACCGAGGTCTCAGTTAGGCCTGCCGCCGGATCTTCGGTATTCAGTGAGGCGCCTATGCAGCCCCTGACTACCGCAGATTTAGAAAATACAACTACCTCTTAGTCAGAATCTACCAGGCCACTGGAGCCGGTTCCTCCTCAACTCACGGACGCCAGCCCTGGCGGCGATCCGGAGACTATGGACAGGCCTTCGGTTTCAGAAGGCATCTTTAAACCGACTCTTTCAGTTAAGTCCTACGCCAAGCTTCCAAAGGTTAAGAAACTGGGTCCACAGACTCCCATACAGGCCCCATGCCTAAAAAACAGATGCTCAAAATGGCGGAGGACCTGATTACCCTTATCAGAGGTTCCCAGCCCCCTCCTGACAAAAGGCCTAGACTGGAGGAAGATTTACCTCCTTCTGACCAGGAATCCATTTCCTCAGCAGACTCTGAGGAACAGGATTACCCCTTCCCTCTCTATGAAGACTCAGATGCTGAGGAGTCTATTCCCTCGGTTCCCCCCCCCCCCTGAAGACTTCTCTTTTGGGGAAACCCTGCACACCATGAGAGCATTTCCACTGGGAAGGACAAGATTACTCTGACTCCAAGAAAAGACTCCGTGAGTTTCTTCTTTTGCCTCAGCATAGACCCCTAGCCATTCCTCCTGTTTTGGACATTCTGGATGATGTCTACACTGAATCCAGTCTAAATCCAGATTCCTTACCTCCAGCACCACCTAAACCAGACAGATACTATCGAGTCCCTGACACTCACAAGTTTTTATATAAAAGCCCTGCTGCAGACCCAGAAACCATTTCCCAGGGTCCCAAAGGGGTTAAGGCCTCTACTGCTAAGAATCCACTACCTGCGGAAAGAGATTCCAGGGCATTAGAAGGATGGGGGGAAAAAGTGTATACCTCTGCCACCTTGGTCATGAGGGCATTAAACTGCCAGTTCCACATGATTAAATACCAGCAGTACTTGCTTACTCAGTTAAAACAGAAAATGATCCCTCAAACAGATCAACTAGATTTCAAAGGGATGCAAGATGTGTTGCATGCAGCAGAACAAGTGGGAAAACATACTTTGCAGTGTGGTTTTGATTCTTTGGCCAAATCTGCCAACAAACCAATGGGCAGAGGCACAAAAGCAAATTTCAGCTCTCATGAACATGAAAGCAATTCAAAAGGTACCTGCAAAAGAGCAAGGTCAAGGATTTTACTCAAGACTGTTTTCTAGTACCAAGAAAGGACAAAGCCTGGAGACCCATCTTAGACCTTTCAATTCTAAACACGTACCTGGACATTCCCAAATTCAAAATGCTCACACTACAGCAGCTTCTTCCCATGCTGGGCAAGGAGTCTTGGATGGTAACGTTGGACCTCCAAGAGGCATACCTGCATGTCCCTATCAGACAAGATTGCAGAAGATACCTCAGATTTTTGGCAGGCACAACGCATTATCAATTCTCTGCATTGCCCTTTGGCTTATCTACTGCGTCCAGAGTATTCACGAAATGCCTGGCATCAGTAATTGCATACTGCAGACAGCGAGGAATACAAATTTATCCATATCTGGACGACTGCCTGATCCAAGCGGACAGCAAGGACATCCTACTACAGCATCTGGCATTTGTAACAAAGTTGCTAAGTTGCCTAGGGTACACAGTAAACAAAAAGAAGTCAAAACTAATACCCTCACAAGAAATAATTTTCCTGTGTGCCAGCTTGAATACAGCGGCCCAGATGGCTTACCTCACGCCAGACAAGCAAAAACAACTGGCTCAGTACTTCAAAAACATGGCAACTACTACCCAGCTCACTGCAAGGAAATTCCTGCAGGCATTGGGGTACATGGCATCCTGCATTCAACTAATTGCATATGCAAGGCTGCATATGAGAAAACTACAATGGTACCAACACAGACACAGCCTCGAAGCAACTATAACACTCATTCCCTGCCTTCAAAAAGAGTTTCTATGGTGGGCTCAAGCATGTCAAGCAAACAAGGGCCTTCCTTTTGTCTCACCTCCACCAAACCAAACCTTGACAACAGATTCATCAGACTACGCCTGGGGTGCACACATGGCAGGACAATGCATACAGGGCAAATGGTCTGCAAACCAAAGGGAACTACACATCAATCAGAAGGAGATGCTAGCTGTAAAAAATGCACTAACAGCCTTCAAGCACCTTTTGCATCCAGGACAACTTCTAATAAGGACGGACAACACCACAGTTATGTGGTACATAAACAAACAAGGAGGGACGCACTCCTACCCACTATGCAGACAGGCAATGGACTTGTGGAACACAGCATTAACTTACCAAGTACAGCTGCAAGCACAATTCCTGCCAGGAAAAGAAAACATTTTGGCAGACAAATTAAGCAGAAATTTGACAGACCCTCACGAGTGGAGACTACACCCACAAGTATTCTCAATGATAACTCAAAGGTGGGGACCGCCAGACATAGATCTGTTTTCCTCAACCAACAATTGCCAGCTACAAAAATTTTGCACAAGGACTTACCATCCCCTGGCCTGGAAAGTAGATGCCCTATCATTCAGTTGGACAGCATTGTCAGTCTACGCCTTCCCACCTCTGCCTCTTCTCACCCAGGTATTACTGAAAACCAGATCAGAGAGACCACAGATGATCCTCATTGCCCCGGACTGGCCACGTCAACACTGGTACCCGCTACTACGAAACTTGACTCACAGACCTCCATGGATCTTACCTCAATTCCCTCTGCTGTTAACCCAACAAAACTCTCAGATCCTTCACAGTCAGCTAAGGACCTTAAATCTAGCAGCATGGAAAATACCTTAAATTATCAAACAACACTTCTCTCAAAGGACGTCCAGAATGTCATTTTGGAGGCCAGGAGGCCCAGCACCAGAAAAACTTACTCAGACAAATGGAAAAGATTTTGTGTATGGAGCCAGGCCAGAAGCCTAAATCCTGGCATCACAAATATTCCGCACATACTCCAATATCTAACTGAGATGCTACACAAAGGCCTTTCTTTCTCATCCATAAAGATCCATGCTTCAGCCATTTCAGCTCAATATGATACGGTTCCTCCCATTTTCTCTCATCCTTTGCTAAGGCAATTTCTCAGAGGGGCAAAAAATATAAGACCCCCCAGAAAACCACCTACTCCAACTTGGGATCTAAATTTTGTTCTGGAAAAGTTAACACTTCCTCCTTTCAAACCAGCCTTTTCAGCAGAGCTTCAGTACTTGTCATGGAAGACAGCTCTGCTGCTGGCTATCACCTCAGCACGCAGAGTCTCAGAACTGGCGCTTATGGCAGTGGAACCTTTCATCAATTTCCCTCAGGACAGAGTATCTTTACGCACCAACCCTTCCTTCATGCCAAAGGTAGTATCCAGTGTGGCTGTCAATCAGACCATACACTTGCCCACCTTTTATCCAAACCCACAGAATAAAGGAGAAAGACTGCTTCACTCTTTGGACATTCACAGACAGTTACGTTACTATTTGGACAGGGCAAAGGCCTTCAGAAAATCTGACCAACTCCTTGTATCCTATGCACCAGGCTCAGAAGGAAAGGCAATTTCAAAACAGACCATCTCCAAATGGATAGCACATTGCATCCGCTTTTGCTACTCACACCACGGGAAAGCAGTGCCTGCTAGTATTAGGTCTCACTCTACCAGGGCTCCAGCAACCTCAGCAGCCTTCCTCCGAGGAGTCCCAACAAAGGGCATTCTGGAGGCAGCTACCTGGAGTTCGGTGCACACCTTCACCAAGCATTACCACCTTCCTCTGTACTCAAAAACCACAGCTGGGTCTGCCACTGCAGTTCTGCAGGGCATCTTAGCTGCACCTAACACAGTTTAGCTCCTACCACCCAACCATAGCTTTGGAACTCTACCCAAGTGTGATGACTGCAGCAGCATAGCACGATGAACATAGTACAGTTTTGTACCTACCATAAATGTAGATGATCGAGTGGTTATGCTGCTGCAGTCCAGGTTACCCTCCCTCCATCCCCTCTACCTAACAAGGCTTTTCTTATACCTCCATGTACTTCAACCTTTGAGATGCATGTCTATATGGTGTATTTGCTTACAACTAGTACCATTGTTTTGCACTAAGGTATGTTTTGCAAGCTTCTTATTTTGCCTTCTTAGTTTGGGGCACCTGACATCTGGGGCAAGAAAAACTGAAGAAAATGGCATCGGCTGCCTCTTTTATACCCCTGCCGCACTGACGTCAGGGAAGAAGCGACGACAACCGATGCCGGACCAAGGGTTTGGAATTCAGGCCGACTGCGGTACCGCCTGACGGCAGGATAACCCAAGTGTGATGACTGCAGCAGCATAACCACTCGAACATCTACATTTATGGTAGGTACAAAACTGTACTTTCTAGGCTCCCATCCCTTTTGGGGGGCCTGCCTTCCAGGTTAGGGAGAGGGTACTGGCCTCTACAGGCTCTCAGCTGGCCCCTTCGGTGTCGGAGTTTTATCCCAAGACTCCTCCTTACCCAGAGCTTCCACCAATCTCCATGTCTGGACAGCAGGCACCAAACCTGCAAGATACCCCTGCAAAGGGCCCCTGTTCTTCCCAGTCCTCCTCAGAAATTCCCACTGAGAAGCCACCCCAGAAGAAGATATGTAAGAGGAAACCGATTCCCCTGAGAATCAGTCACGGAAGACACAGACTTCGATGATGGGGAGGGTTCCACCCTGGTCACCCTCAGGGATTCTAAAACAGAGGGGTAACTAGAAACCCAAAGACCCTACCTCTGAGGTGTCAGTCTACTTGCATGCTTTTGGTGCTCACTCATTTGCTTCATGGGTGACCACTCCCACTGACTGTCTTATTAACTTGATTGGGTAGTGGGCTTGGAAGGCTCCTGATTCCATAGAGCCAGTTCCCCAGAGACTTGACAAAATGCTATCTGCTCCAGAGGACCACCAGCATTAGGCAAAAGGGTTAGCAGTAGATGCTGTGGTAGTGGTGGCACCCACCAAGAAGGAACTAGCTGAAGAGAGTCCCACTGATGTTCATCGTGCATACAGCTGCAGTCATAACAGATGGGTTCTCCTGCTGTCAGGTGGGTCCTCGGTCGGCCGAATTCCAAAGTCTAGGTCCGGCGTCGGTTGTCGTCGCTTCTTCCCTGACGTCAGTGAGCCAGGGGTATAAAATAACCAGCCGACGCCATTTTCTTCAGTCTTTCTTGCCGCGCGGTGCCCGAAGCAGAAGCAGTTCGCAAGTGCCGGTCGGCCAGCTCCTGAAATTACAAAAATTTTGCAACCGAAGTCTTCTTGAAAGCTAAGTACCCGTTGAAACTTTTCTTGCCTCAGACCGATGTCAGACAAAGTTAATAATTGTATTTCATGTGGGAAGCAAATACCGCATAAGAATTTCCATTCCCTCTGTATTCCTTGTTTAGGCCCAGACCACGCCGTCTCGGTCTGTCGCTTTTGTGCTACATTCAACAAACGCACCATTAAGCGTCGGGCGGAGTTCGCCCAGCATTATTTCGGCAAAAATTTTAACTATATTATGTCGTCGGATACTCTTGACTCCAGTTTTGTCTAAAAAACGCAAAGACAAGGACCAACACACGAGGTCCACGGCCTCTACTGACACCACGCCAAAGCAGACTACACGTGGTCCGGTTCTCAGCGAGGCGCCTATGCAGCCCCTGACTACCGACGACACTACATTGGCTGTGTCTCCTGTGCCCGAGGTCGCAGGCTCCTCGGCCCACTACCCGACTACAGATACCGAAGCCACTCTTGGCGGTGAATCTCAAAATGTGGACAGGTCTACCTCCTCTCAAGGTGTCTTCAGACCTTCCTCTTCTTTTTCCATCAAGGCTTACACTGAGTCTAAAGCAGCCATGAATTCTAAAAGACAAGCTATACAGGGCCCATCTCCAGGCCCCATGCCTAAAAAACAGATGCTTAAAATGGCTGAGGATTTGATTACTCTTATCAGGGGTTCTCAAACCCCCCCCCCCCGGACAAAAGGCCCAGAGTGGAGGAAGAATCCCCCTCCTCTGATCAGGGCTCCATTATTTCAGAGCACTCTGATGAACAGGAACATTCTTACTCCCCTTTTGAAGATTCTGATGCTGAGGAGTCCATCCCCTCTATCTCCCCCCCAGAGGATTACTCATTTGGGGAAACTTTGCATACCTTAAGGGAACACTTCCACTGGGAAGGCCAAGATTATTCAGATTCCAAGAAAAGGCTTAGGGAATTTCTCTTGCTACCTCAGCACAAGCCTCTAGCTATACCTCCTGTCTTGGACATACTAGATGATGTGTACTTGGAGGCCTGCCTTAACCCGGATTCTCTACTTCCAGCTCCAGTCAAGCCTGACAGGTACTACAGGGTTCCTGACTCACACCAATTTCTATACAAAAGCCATGCTGCTGACCCACAAACTATCTCACAGGGCCCCAAGGGAATTAAGGCCTCCACTGCTAAAAATCCATTACCTTCCGAGAGAGATTCCAGATCCTTAGAAAGGTGGGGAAAAAAGGTATATACCTCGGCCACCTTAACCATGAGGGCATTAAACTGTCAGTTCCATATGCTAAAGTACCAACAGTTTTTGTTATCACAATTGAGAAGTAAAATGTCACAACCTGAACAACCAGACTTGAAGGATTTGCAGGATTTCATGCATAGTGCAGAACAAGTGGGTAAACATACCTTACAATGTGGTTTTGATGCTCTAGAGGCCTCATGCTGTTACAGGATCAGTCATACGTAGGCATGCCTGGCTCAAGGAACAAACCTTACCAGATCACGTCAAAGCTAAATTACTAGATGCCCCTCTACAAAAGGATGTATTATTTGGTGCTAATGCTGAGGAGGTATTAAGGAAAATGGAGGAAAAGGCTAAATCAATGCAAACAGTGAAAGATTTTCTACAGGTACAGCCCCCACGTTTCAGTAGAAATTGGCCTTCCAAAAATTGGTCCTTTCCAGCCACGGACAGACCCCAAAGAGGTAGATACAGGCGCCCGAGGGGCAGAGGGCAATCCCAAGGATCGTTTAGAGGCAGACAATGGCAAGCTCATACACAAAGAGGCGGTGAGGATAACTCGCAACCATTCAGAAAGCAAGCCCAATGACTTTCCCCTTTGCATGCCAAGCAAGACTCAAATGGCAGCACCATTAGATGGAAAACTGGCATTATTTTCAAAAAATTGGCATATTGTCACAAAAGACAAATGGATCCTGGACATTATAAACAGAGGCTACAGATTCCATTTTCACACCCTTCCAAAAATGAGAGGCATGCCAAACCTGCCACACAATCAAAGGGCAGAGGCACAAAGACTAATTTCAGATCTCATAGACATGAAAGCTATTCAAGAGGTACCTACGCACGAACAAGGTCAAGGTTTTTATTCCAGACTATTCCTGGTACCAAGGAAGGGAAAAGATTGGAGACCTATTTTGGACCTATCCATCCTAAACACATTCCTACTCGTACCAAAATTCAAGATGCTCACTCTACAGCAGCTTCTTCCCATGCTGGGCAAGGAGTCTTGGCTGGTAACATTGGACCTCAAGGAGGCATACTTGCATGTCCCAATCAGACAAAGTTGCAGAAGATACCTCAGATTTCTTGCAGGTTCAACCCATTATCAATTCTCTGCGTTGCCCTTTGGCTTATCTACTGCGCCCAGAGTATTCACGAAATGCCTGGCATCAGTAATTGCCTACTGCAGACTTCAAGGGATACAAATATACCCCTATTTGGACGACTGCCTGATCCAAGCGGACAGCAAGCACATTCTTCTGAAACATCTGGCTTATGTGATAATGTTGTTGAATTCTCTGGGATACACAGTCAACGAAAAGAAATCAAGGCTAATACCCTCTCGGAAAATAATTTTCCTGGGTGCCAACTTGGACACAAACACCCAGATGGCCTACCTCACGCCAGAGAAGCAGGGGCAACTAACTCAATACTTCAGAACACTAGCAAATTGCACCAGGCTGACTGCAAGGCAAATCCTGCAGGCTCTGGGATTCATGGCATCTTGCATCTTACTAATCCTGTGTGCAAAGCTGCATATGAGGAAACTTCAATGGTACCTGAAAAACCTATGGTCTCAACACAGCCACAGCCTGGAAACAATAATACCACTAATTCCATGTCTTCAAAAGGAATTTCTGTGGTGGGCTCAAGCATGCCAAGCAAACACAGGTCTCCCATTCAGCAAGCCTCAAGCAAATCAAGTCATCACAACAGACGCCTCGGACTACGCCTGGGGGGCGCACATGACAGATCGGTGCATTCAGGGCAAATGGTCCCAAAAAGAAAAGCACCTACACATCAATCAAAAGGAAATGCTAGCAGTAATAAATGCTATTATAGCTTTCAAAGACCTCCTGCAACCAGGTCAACTATTGATAAGGACGGACAACACCACAGTAATGTGGTACATAAACAAACAGGGAGGAACCCATTCATACCCCCTATGCAGACTGGCCATGTCACTTTGGAACATGGTCCTGGACTTACAAATCGAACTACAAGCACAGTACTTGCCAGGCAAGGAAAACACGCTGGCAGATAACCTAAGCAGAAATATGACAGATCCATATGAATGGAAGTTGCATCCTCAAGTTTTTACAGAGATAGCTCAAGCATGGGGAAGGCCAGACATAGATCTCTTTGCCTCCCACGAAAATCACCAATTGACAAAATTCTGCTCAAGGATCTTTCATCCAAAGGCCTGGAGAGTGGACGCTCTCTCTTTCAGTTGGACATCAATGACAGTTTATGCCTTCCCACCTCTTCCTCTGCTGCCCAAAGTTCTATTAAAAACCAGAGCAGACAGACCAAAGATGATTCTCATTGCTCCAGACTGGCCAAGACAACACTGGTACCCACTCCTGAGGAGCCTGACACATTCCCCACCATGGACCCTGCCTCTAATGCCTCTTCTTCTGACTCAGCACAGCTTCAAAACTCTTCACAGTCAGCTAAAAACACTCAATCTAGCTGCATGGAAGATTCCTTAGCATCACAACAGACCCTACTCTCCAAGGAGGTGCAGGATGTCATTTTGGAGGCCAGAAGGCCGTCTACCAGAAAAGCTTACTCCGCAAAATGGAAACGGTTTTGTGTCTGGAATGAGAAAAAGGGCCAGGATCCTGGAAAACTGAATTTACCTCAAATATTACAGTATCTAGCTGAGCTGCTAAACAGTGGACTTTCTTTCTCCTCCATCAAAATCCATGCCTCAGCCATTTCTGCAGAATACAACACTGATCCACCCTTATTCTCTCACCCCCTCTTAAGACAGTTCCTCAGAGGGGCTAAGAATCTAAAACCCCCAAGGAAACAACCAATACCTGCTTGGGATCTCAATTTCATTCTAGAAAAGCTGACCTTGCCTCCTTTTGAGCCAGCTGCCTCATCAGATTTACAATACTTGTCCTGGAAAACAGCTTTCCTTCTGGCTATCACCTCAGCTCCTAGGGTATCGGAACTCCAAGCTCTCATGGCTGTGCAGCCTTTCATCATCTTCCATCAGGACAGAGTTTCCTTACGAACCAACCCGTCCTTTATGCCAAAAGTGGTATCCAGGGTAGCTTTGAATCAGGCTATACACTTACCTACCTTTTATCCTAATCCTCAAAACAAAGGGGAGAGATTACTACATTCCTTGGACATCCACAGACAACTGCGTTATTATTTGGACAGAACAAAGCCTTTCAGGAAATCAGATCAGCTCTTTGTGTCCTATGCTATAGGAGCTCAAGGAAAGCCAATTTGCAAACAGACTATCTCAAAATGGATAGCCCACTGCATACGATTTTGCTATTCTTTTCATGGCAAAACTGTACCTACAGGCATCAGATCTCATTCCACAAGGGCCACGGCTACCTCTGCAGCTTTTCTCAGAGGAGTTCCTACCAAAGATATTTTGGAAGTAGCCACTTGGAGTTCTGTGCATATCTTCTCCAAGCACTACCACCTTCCTTTATACTCCAAATCTAGAGCGGGCTTTGCCACTGCAGTCTTGCAGGGCATTCTGGCTCCTCCTAGTTCCACCTAGTGCCTACCACCCCTTTCTTAGCTTTGGGACTCTACCCATCTGTTATGACTGCAGCTGTATGCACAATGAACATAGTACAGTTTTGTACCTACCATAAATGTAGATGTTCGAGTGCTAATACAGCTGCAGTCCAGGTTTCCCTCCCTCCTTCCCCTCTTGGGACAGGCCTATTGGCTAACACCTGCTCATGCTACCTGATTGGGGTATTCATTCTTGATGTATTTGCTTGCACTACTGTATTTTGATTATATTGCATTGCTTTATCACACAAATTTATGTATTGCCTTCCTTCTGGGGGCACCTGACATCTGGGGCAAGAAAAACTGAAGAAGAAAATGGCATCGGCTGGTTATTTTATACCCCTGGCGCACTGACATCAGGGAAGAAGCGACGACAACCAACGCCGGACCTAGACTTTGGAATTCGGCCGACCGAGGACCCGCCTGACGGCAGGAGAACCCATCTGTTATGACTGCAGCTGTATTAGCACTCGAACATCTACATTTATGGTAGGTACAAAACTGTACTTTCATCCCCCTAATCAAGAGTCCAGGGTGATGGACAGATTCAGAAAGCAGGTCTATGCTTCATTGACCTTTGCATTAAGGTCTTTGAACTTTATGGCACATTTCACTAGGCTCCTGAGGGATCGTATCAAGGAGTTATCAGATACTCTAGCAGGAGCTGTGTCTGAGGAGGTCCAGCATAAAGTTGCCTCCTAGCTAGCCACCCTGGAGTCTATTTTCAACTTGTCCATGAGGCTCATTGCTCATGCAGCCAAAGGGACAACCAGAGCAGCGGGTTCAGGCATTGCCATTAGGCATCACACCTGGATGAGTTTGTGTAGCCCTTTAAGCCTTCTTTCGTCAATGGTTCTTTTGATGGATTTTCCTTATTTGGCCCCAAAGTCAAGAAAACTCTAGCCAGATGTGAGAAAGATGGAAAGACCCTATCTACAGTGGGCATACATTTTTCTGCTCCCTAACAATCCTACTCTAGGAATCAGAGGAGTTGCAAGATGTGGTTCAGAAAATCCCAGGGGCCTTTTAGAACACACTTGGTGACGGCTCCCCTATGGATAGAGGGGGGAGCTCCAATGGAAAATGCCAACCCTGCAGCAGAGGTGGCCCACAAAGTCAGGGTTCCAGAGATTCTTTCTCTGGACAATCCTGTCAGCACTCCTGAAAAGGGGCCCAATTGCTTACCTCTGGATGTAGTTGAGGGAAGATTTTCACTGCAGTCAAGAGCCTGGCGACAAATAACTACAGATGCTTGGGAGCAAAGGATCATTGCCAGAGGTTACTATATTCTCTTCACTCTTTCCGAAATCAAAACTAAAACTCCCCGATGTACCACCCAATCAGATGGACCAAGCAGCCCTAGAGATTCATAAGTTGCTAGAAAAAAGTCATCCAAGAAGTCCCACCAGAACAGATAGGATCCATATTTTATTCTAGGTCCTTTTTAGTGCCAAAAAAGACAGGGGACTTCAGCAAGCGTAATTCTGGATGGTCACAATTCAGTCTATACTTTATTTTCTAGACAAAAATGATTAGATGTGCTCTATAGACCTTTAGGGTGTGTGTTACCACTTGAAAATGGACAGCTTTTCGGCTAGGAGCCACTCATTTCCAGTTCAGAGTACTTTCCTTTGGCCTCACTACAGCCCCCAAGGTGTTCACCAAATGTTTGTTGACAGTAGCAGCTCACTTGAAACTGCACATATTCTGGGAGTTTGCTTATCTAGATGACTGGCTTATCACCACTCTCACCAGGCATCTACTGCTTCAGGCAACAGATTTCATCCTACACCTGTTCGCCCCTCTGGGCATTACTGTTAATCACTCAAAATCTCACCTGAGTCCCACTTGCGATCTAGAGTTCATAGGTGCTCACCTCAACAGGATCTCTTGTGTAGCTTCCTTTCCTCTTCACAGGCTACAGAAAATAAAATCCCAGATACAAGCTATTCTTTCCAATGACAAGGTTCCTGCACTTCTAGTCCTTTGAGCTTTCGGTTCCATGGCAGCGACCATCACCTTAGTTCCACTAGCAAGATTTCACATGCAGCTACTACAGTGGCTTCTAGCATCTCAATGGTCCATCCTAACCCATCTAATGATGTACCCAATTCTGATCACTAGTCTTTGCAAGAAGGACCTATCCTGGTGGATGTAATCCGAGGAAGTTCTTTTAGGCCACCCCTTTGTTCAACCTGAACCCAAGGCCATAGTGACCAAGGATGCCTCCCAGATTGGGGGGGGGGCATTATCTGGGAAGAACAGTCTAAGGCACTTGTTCCCCCATAGAGGCAATCTGCATATCAACGTTCTAGATCTGAGGGCAGTGCTCTTATCACTGCAAGCCTTCCCATTTGTCCTCCCTTTAGGAACGGTTGCAGTTCCGTCAGAGAACATGTCAGTAGTCTGAGTACATCAAAAAACAGGGAGGAACCAAATGTTACCCCCTGTGTTGAAAAGCTGTCAGAGTGTGGCAGTGGGCGATATCCTCCAACCACTTTCTCACAGCAACGCACATCCCAGGAAGCTCAAATGTGATAGCGGCTAGATTGAGCAGATGCATTCTTCTGCCTCATGAGTGGTCTCTTAGTCCCAGGGTGGCAAAGGAGATTTTCTGTCACTGAGAACAGTCTTGCTGTGACCTCTTTGCATCACCCCAAAACAAGTACAGCAGCTGTTTTGCCCTAATTCCCCCTCGGGGAGTCCTCGAGAGATGCTCTCCTTCACAATTGGCCCCCAAGTCTTCTCTTTGCCTTTCTCCCGCTGATTCCCCTCTTCTTAAAGAAAGCCAGCAGGTTGAAAAGTAAGATGAACTTCATTGTGCCCTTCTGGCCTCGACAGGTTTGGTTCCTCTTTCTGTGACCTCATCTAGTTCACCGTCCATAGATTCTGGACCCAGTTCCTGGTCTTCTGTCTCATCCGCATGGACTGGTGCACCCCAGTCTTCATAACCTCAAGCTTATAGCTTGGCTTCTCCAATTCCACTAGTCACCAGGCAGAAAAAATTATCTTTTCCAGTCAAAAAAAAACTACTTGCTTGCCATTGGCTTTCTACCAGGAAACTCTATTTAAGCAAATGGAAAAGATTTTCTGTTTGGGGGTACGATAATGGTCTTGACGCCCTTTCTGCACCAGTTGAAAACATCTTGGAGTTTCTAGCTGTGCTTTTTATCAAGGAGCTTCTGCATCCACTATTAAGGTCCAACTAGCTGCTCTTTCCAATTTTCACAATTGCTTCGAAGACCATTCACTAATTTCACATAGATTATGTAAAGTGTTTATGAAAGGGGCTTTGTGATTGAAACCTCCTTTTAAAGACCTTTTAGCCCCTTCGAATCTGACCTTGGTTTTGCAGTCCTTAGTGCTTCCTCCCTTTGAACTGGCAGCTACATGTCACTTAAAGTTTCTTTCATCGAAAACTATTTTTCTAATAGCCATTACTTCTGCCAGAAGAATTTCTAAAATGCAAGCATCATCTTCAAAACCCCCTTATTTGTTTTTTCATAAGGATAAGGTTTCACTAAGAACCAGCGCATACTTTCTCCCTAAGGTGGTCTCAGAAACTAATATTAATCAAACCATTGACTTGCCTGTTTTCTTTCCTAATTTTTCCAACAAAGGTGAATATTGCTTACATTTGCTGCATGTTAACAGACAGTTACATTTCTACTTCAGCAGAAGTAAAGAATCTACAGAATTGGACCAGTTATTTGTATCTTTCTCCGGTCCATCTCTGGGAAAATCTGTTTCAAAAGTTACCTTGTCAGAATGGCTAAGAGACTGCATTGCTTTCATATACAGTAAAAAGAATCTCAAGTTACCAGCACCAGTGAGAGTGCATTCCACAAGATCAATAGCCAAGTCTGCTGTTTTCCATTCCAAGGCTTTCATGGATGAAATATGGGCAGCAGCAATCTGAGCTACTCAGCATACCTTTATTACTCATTACAAATTGGATATGGTCTCCAGGAGAAGAGCATCCTTTGGCTGTACAGTTCTCAGGAATATCCTTCCTTGAGACCACCCAGGACCTAAAGTAGCTGGGGACTCTCCCACATGTAAAGGATAAATGAAGATTGACAACATCAGATAAAGAAGTTATGTGCGCACCATAATGTTCCATCTCTGTTGTCGATCTTCATTTATCCTTTACACCCCACCCTCCTTCCTCCTCCTATGGACATCCTGGAGGATCAGATCCTGACCTGAGTAACATCCTGCCATCTCCCGGAATGATACCACAATACAAGGACAAAATGATTGACTTCAACAATTGGCTAAGCTTCTGGTGTCATTCTAAGGGGATCCAGTGTCTGTCTGCCTGGGATGACATGATCGACAGACCACGATGCTTTGCCAGAGATGGCCTGAACCTGTCGCCCATGGGATTCTGGATACTGGCTAAGGCTCATGCCACCTCTATAGTGCCTTTTTTAGGAGAGGTTCACATGACAAACTCGCCACCATAGCAGGTATAAGCAAGCAAAATGTGAGGGTAATGCTACTCAGTGCTAGAAGTCTAAACCTCAAAATGCACTCACTTGAGGGATTCCTTAAAATGGAGAATATCGACATCTGTGCAGTGACGGAGACCTGGTTCAAGGCTTCAGAGAGCACCCCTGCATTACCAGGCTACAACTCATACCACACCTTTCAGCCACCTAACCTGGACCGAAACACTAAAGGAGGAGGCGTGTCCATATTCATTAAGGATATCCACACCTCCAGGCTAGTTGCTCAACGTAATGCATCCGAAATTATCCAAGTGCAGCTAACACTGGGCAAGACTGCAATCCAGGTTGTAGCTTGTTACAAATCCCCCACCATGCCCCAGGATGCCCACTACACGTTTCTTGATATACTGGGTAGTATTAAGGTACAGCCCAACACCCTAATAATGGGTGATTTCAACTACCCCACAATCAACTGGGAAAACTACTCCTGTACTAACTCATTTGCTCAACGCTTTCTGGAATTCATAAATTCCAATGCCCTGGATCATCTTGTCCATACCCTCACCAGGGGCAACAATATCCCTGACCTGGTCATTACCAATATGGGCAACCAATGTTCTACACCAGAGGTCAACTGTCAACTCCTCGCTGGTCAGATCAGACCACAAGCTAATCACCCTAGACATCAGTATCCCGCCCCCACCCCCCATGAAGGAAACCACCATAAAAAACTTCTCCAAAGCCAACTTCATGCTTAAGACAGAAATGGCAAACTTCATGACACCTATACAGATGAAAAATAGAAAAACGACTGCCGAATCCTATACAAGTGCACTGTATAAGCACATACAAGAGTGCATGGATCGTGCCATCCCCCAACAGAACCAAGACGCTGTCCTCTTAAAAGTGGTACCCTGCCATAAACAGACTATACAACAGAAGGAAGAAGCTGTTGCAAAAAAAGACTAAAATCCCCTGATTGCAGGAACTCCCTCGTCAACCTCAGTAACAAGCTGAGATCCCTCATAAAATCCTCCAAAGCTAGTTATGAAAATAAAATCACCACTGATTCTAAATACAACCACAAAGCATTTTACAGCTATGTCAAGAATCTCAATGGCGACACTCAGATCTGCTCTGAGCTACAGCACAATGGTGCTAGATATACAGAACCAGCTGATATTGCCAACATCCTGGCAGGTTCAGTGCAAACTTCACCCACCCCCCCAAAGGGCCCATCACTATACTGGAAGAATGCAAAGCTCCTGTAATTACGGCTGCACAAGTAGAGACTGTACTCTCCAAAGCCAAGAACACAGCATCCAAGGGACCTGACAACATTCCAGGTTGCATTCTGCATGAACTACAGAACAAACTAGCACCCCATGTAAGTTCCATGTTCATTCATAGCATCACTTCAGGCTTTGTGCCTACCATCCACCAAGGGGGGGGGGCGCCACTACTGAGCCCGGGAACTACCACCCCATTAGCCTCACGAGCCTGGTCTGCAAGGCTATGGAGCGTATCGTCTTGGAGCTTATAAACAAGGACATAGGTAACCTCCAAACTCTGGACCCCACTCAGTTTGCGTTTGTAAAAGGTAGGTCATCTCTTCTAAACCTAATTGACTTTTTTGAAGCAGTCACCAGAGCCGTGGACGAGGGTAACGTGGTGCACACAGCCTATCTTGACCTCACCAAGGATTTCATTGCCATCCCCCACTCTGGAATTATAGATAAACTCACTAGACTGGACATAAATCCCTATATCACAAGATGGGTGGCCAACTGGCTCACTGATAGAACCCACATAGTGAAAGTAGCTGACTCCAAATCCAGCTTCGGACCAGTGACAAGTGGAGTACCACAGGGCTCAGTCCTGGGTCCTCTCCTGTTTGGCATCTACTTCTCGGAAGTCCAGGCTAATACAGCAGGTCTTTGTTTAATGAAGTTCGCAGATGACTGCAAACTAGGTGCTATAATAGAATCACCTAATGATGTGGACATTCTACAAAGGGGCCTCACTGAGGCTGATGCTTGGTGTCAGAGTCATGGCCTTAAGCTCAATGCCAAGAAGTGCATTGTCATCCCCTTTGGGGAAAACACTGTACCCATGAACTACCACATAGGCGGTAGCCTACTAAACACCAAAAGTGTGATAAGAGACCTTGGGACACAGGTGGACAGTAGTCTTTCCTTTGATAATCACATCACCACAGTAGTCAGGAAATCCTTCTACGTAGCACACCTCATCACAAAGGGGTTCACCTCCAGCAAAAGAGAGGTCATTGTTCCTCTTCTTATCCCTCATCAAACCCATTATAGAGTACAGCGCCCCGTTTGGCATGTACCTTGCAAGACATCTACAACAACTAGAAAGGCACAGAAATACCTCACTAAGACGATTAACAGCCTCAAACAGTTGCCATACGCAGACCGTCTCAAAAAACTCCAGCTCTACTCCGTCGCTTATCGCCTACTCAGTGGCGACCTCTGCCTAACAAACAAAGCCATGTCAAACCCAGATCTGTTGGGCATGCTACACTTAAAGAAACTTCAATCCCTCTGAGCCACATGCTCCAGGGACCTAAACCTTGCCACCACAATAAACAGAGCATGTTGGAGGGATAGATTCCTTTCCCAGAGACCTCCCATGCTCTGGAACAGACTATCCATCCATGTCAAGCAAAGCTCTTCATTGGCCCTCTTTAAGAAAATTCTCGACAATTGGATGGGAAATGGGAAATTCACCCCGCGGAATCACTTCTGCATTCTTGGGTGGTGAAAGCCAGGGAACTTTTTTGGCTAGGCTTACATAGGCCCCCAGGGCGGATAGCCCAAGTACCTACCTATGAACTTTATCAGGTTTGATCTTGGACATGGCTTCTTTACAAATTCCTTTGTCTTTCTGTGTACTTGCAAACTCAGTCTGAGGTAATGTGGAGAGGGGTATTGTGGGTAGAGTCTTACCTCGATAGTTTTTAGCTGGTGCAAGCTATGCAACAGCCGAGCTGGTTCCGGGGTTCGGAACCGAGTTTCAAAGGTAAAGCATAAATGAAGATCGACAACAAAGATGGAATGTTAAGGTGAGTACATAACTTCTTTTTTCTACTACTTTAATTTCTTTTCTAGTCCTCTGTGTTTTCTTATTTTTTTTATTAGAATTTTCTATATCTGGATGTCTTTGCCTGTATTTCTCTTCAAATATCTTTTTTGTATCGATTAGTTTTGCTTTCTCCTTTGCATAAATATCACACCATATTAAATCTCTTCTTTCACTTGTTCATATTTCTTCTTCGTATGTCTCCTGCTCCTCCTATTTCTTTTTATTTGGGGGACTTGTCATTCCATCATGCTGTGATATAACCTGTGTTAGACTTTCTACACTAAATCCTTCACTTTGCAAGTATTCCATAACTTCAGCTTCTGTTTTTAACTTCTGCTATACTAATCTTCTGTTCTACATTCCCTCTTTGTGATCTGATTTTTTTGTATTGTGAAATTTTCCATATCTGGATGCCCTTGGCTGTATTTCTCTTTGAATATATTTGGGACTGCTTTTTTGCACTGATTAATTTGGCTTTCTTCTTTGCATAAATATTGCACCTTATGAGATCTCTTTCTTTCTCATGTCCGTATTTCTTTTTTTATACCTTTGAAAAATCGATAGATTTTGTTTTTCATATTTTTGCACTTCCTCATTAGCTTCTTTTTCCAAATGGCCCAATGTTTCTTGGTCTATATAATGTTTTCATAAGTCTGTTATATTAATGAACACAAATTTTTATTTTAAGCTTCTGACCATTTTTCTTGTGCAAGTATTTTTCTTTCCTGGACAACAAACCAAGGGAAAAACCAACAGCACATAAAATAAAATGAATAAATAAAATGAAATAATGATGCTGTATAGGTGGTCGACATAATTTTTATTAAGATAAAAATACAAAGTAAGCACTTTTGTAGAGAAATCTACTTCTTCAGACCATATATAAAAACTAAAACATATCTAAATAAATAAAAAGCTGATGCACTCCATTAACCAATTAAGCAGCAAGAGTAAAACGCATGGCATTACAATATGAAGAACTAGTTAACCCCTCCTTTGCTTTAATTTAGGTTTTAAAAAGATCTTATCATTCAGGCCCCCTTCCTTGTCAGTTTGTAAGTGTAGGATCCAAAATAGCTCTCTATGCTCAGTCTCGTTACTAATATCTCCATGTTTACCATTCTCATTAAATATTTCTATTACTTTAAACTTAAGTATGTTCAGAGCTAGTTTCCATAGCATGGATAGCAAGAAAGGAGTTGTTGAAGTTCTTATATCTCTCATATGTTCTGTCATCCTTTCTAGCTATGTCTGGTTTGTTTTGCCTATATAAAACTTATGGCATAACAAACACTGTGCTAAATATACTAAATTCCTAGTCTTACATGTGGCATGTACATTCAATTTTTAAACATTTTTAGTAATAAGATGTATAAACCTATTATTAGAATCTATAAGATGGCAAAACTTACATGTTTTACAAGGGAATGTACCAGACTATTCAGTAGAAGTCCCATGATTATTATTATTTTAAGATAGTAATCTCTTCAGTGATTTTTTTTATTTCTGTAAGTGAACATAGTCGAGTCCCTATCACATTGTTAACTTCTCTATCAGACATTAAAATATACCAATTGTTTCTGATGACATTACATATGATTTTAATGTTACTAGAATAGGTGAGATTAATAGTAGGTGCTCTCATGCTAGTTGCGTTGTCTTTTCTTTCACACTGTTGATGGCTATCAGAAAAATACGGAGAAGCTCTATCTTCTCTTAGCACCATGGCTTCATTAATACCTTTCCCTACCACATCAGTCCTGTATCCTCTAGCTATTAACTCATTCCTCAGCCCTTCAACCTCCGATAAAAATTGGTTATCCAAATTATTTAAACAAGAAATACACATGGCTTGCCCTTTGACAATTTTTCTAAATATATGCAGTGGGTGTAGACTATTCCTATGTAAAATGTGATTAATATGACATTTTTTTTCCTGTAGCGACTAGTAGTAACCCTATCTAACTCATCCTTCTCTAATTTAATGTCTAGATATTCCACAGTAGTTGCTGAAACATGGCTGGTAACCTTCAAAAAAATACATTGCCGGTTAGCTAGGGTAAAACTATTCCCGGCTCTACAAAGTCTCCTCTTCAATTTTTCCCTTGGAACTAGACAAATGTTCAACTTAAGCACTCAAGCAATTAATTTCTCAGCCCGGCACGTGTTCAAAATTTATAGCAAGCACTTATAAACCCTAGCACTAGACCCTCCTGTACTGTACAGAAGGACAAGGCTGTCTATTCGACTTTACCAACCATCCAGTAAAACAGTTCACTGTACCTATCCAGGCATGTCCAAAGAGCAGTTTCAGGTGTACTCTCCAGTCCAACTGGTGAATCTGGGAATTTTGAGGCAGTGTTACAACTGCCTCATGTACACAGACAACCCCCTCCTCCTACCACCAAACACTAATACATGCGAGAGATGCAATTATACAGCCAAACTGGAGGCTAAGCTCTCTCAACCCAAGACTGGATCAGACAGTCAAGAGGAGAAGGGAAATACTTGCATCACACCACCAGTCTCACATAGACCCATTAAACCAGCACTGGCAAAAACCACCCATACATACATGAAAACATACTTGGAGGCTCTAAATAAAAATCTGCAAAACCAGCAGACCTCCAAAGCAAACATCCAAGCAACCTCCACCCCCCCAACACAAACCATGAAACACATACTTCACAAAACCAGTGTGCCATGCAATCACAGCCCTTAAGGCAAAATAATATACCCAACATACTAGTAATAGGTGACTCTATAGTCAGGCACACTGACGTTCCACTCACCAGGCTGAATAAGGAGAAGGATACTGTTAGCCGTCTGTCAGGTGCCAGGATCCGCCACATAACATAAGCACTCAGGTCACTCCAGAACAAGTACAAATATGACTCTGTCATTGTCCATGTTGGTGTGAATGACCTGAGCCGTACCTCCCTGGACTACATGAAAAGAGACATGGAAGAGCTCTCTGATCACATAGCCCAGGCCGATATGACCCCGACCCTGATTAGTATCCTGCCCTCACCAAGAATGATACCACAGTATAAAGAAAAAATTCTCAATTTCAACAATTGGCTAAGTTTCTGGTGTCATTCAAAGGGGGATCCAGTGTCTCTCTGCCTGGGATGACATGCTCGACAAGCCATGCTGCTTCGCTAGAGATGGCTTGCACCTGTCACCCTTAGGCTTTCGAATACTGGCCAAGGCTCTTGCCGCCCCCATAGTGCCTTTTTTAGGCAAGGCTCAAAAGACAAACCCACCGCCATAAGTAGCAAAAAACTGAGGATAATGCTACTCAATGCCAGAAGTCTAAATCTCAAAATGCACGCACTCGAGGCACTCCTCAGTATGGAGAAAATCAATATATGTGCAGTAACAGAAACCTGGTTTAAGGTTCCAGAGAGCACCCCAGCACTACCAGGCTACAACTCATACCATACATTTCAGCCACAGAACCCAAACCGAAATACAAAAGGTGGGGGCGTATCCATATTCATCAAGGATACCCACACCAACATGGTTTGTGGCACAGCACGATGCTTCAGAGATCATCCACGTGCAACTAACAACGGGCAAAACTGCAATTCAAATTGTAGCTTGCTACAGATCACCCACCATGTCCCAGGACTCCCATTCCACGTTTCTGGAAACACTGGGAAACATAAATGTCCTACCAGACACCCTGATATTTGGTGACTTCAATTACCAAAACATTAACTGGGAGAGCTACTCAAGTACTAACTCCCTTGCCCAACATTTCCTAGAATTTATAAACTCAAACACCCTGGGTCAACTGGTCAACACTCCCACCAGAGGTGACAACATATATTGGACCTGGTCATCAGCAACATGGACGACCGGTGTTCCACACCGGAGGTCAACCCATCGTTTGTTAGATCTGACCATAAACAAATTACTTTGGATATCCACATTCCGCCCCCACCCCCGGACAAGAAAACCACAGTGAAAAATGTTTCAAAAGCAGACTTCACGTTACTTAAGACCGAGGTGAAAAGTTTCAAAGCCCCCATGCTGAAGGATAATGCTGTCCAAGCTGCAAAATCCTTTACTAATGCATTCTACGGGCACCTACAAGGATGCATGGATCATGCCATCTCAAGCAAAACCAAGACTCACTCCTCCAAGAAATGGAAACCAGTCTGTTGGACTCCTGCCATAAACAAGCTATACAATAGAAGGAGGAAACTAGTACAGAAAAGAGTAAAATCACAAGAAGGGAAGACATCCCTGATCAGTATCAGCAAGAAACTACGATCCCTCATAAAATCATCCTAGGCGAACTTTGAAAGAAAAATTGCCAAGGACTCCACAGATGACCACAAGGCATTATTTAGCTATGTCAGGAATCTAAGTGGCAATGCTCAGTTCTGCTCGGAATTAGTGCAGAATGGCACAAAATACACTGAACCAACCAATATAGCCAACATCCTGGCAGACAGGTTCAGCGCAAACTTCACCACCCTCTCACCCCCAAAAGGGCCCATAACCATAACAGAAGAATGCAGAGTTCCTGAAATCACAGACACTCAGGTTAAAACAGCGCTCTCCAAAGCCAAAAACACAGCATCAATGGGACAGGACGGTATCCCAGGCTGCATCCTGCATATGCTCAAAGACAAACTAACCCCTCACCTAAACACACTGTTCAAACTCAGCCTCTCCACAGGCTACGTACCCATAGAGTGGCGCACAGCAATGGTTATTCCGCTTCACAAAGGTGGAGCCACAACAGACCCTGGGAACTAATGCCCTATAAGCCTGACTAGCTTGGTCTGCAAGGCTATGGAGCGCATCATCATGGAACTCATTAACAGAGACATTGGGAACCTCCAAACACTGGACCCTACCCAGTTAGGCTTTGTTAAGGGCAGATCATGCCTCCTAAACCTGGTGGACTTCTTTGAGACAGTTACCAAGGCTATAGACGAGGGAAAGGTGGTAAACACAGCCTACCTAGACCTCGCTAAGGCCTTCGACACTATTCCCCATTCTGGTATTATAGACAAGCTCACCAGCCTGAACATAAAACCCTACGTCACAAGATGGGTTGCCAACTGGCTCACGGACAGAACCCACATGGTGAGAGTTGCAGGAGCTAGGTCCGACTCTAAACCGGTTACAAGTGGCGTTCCTCAGGGCTCAGTCCTAGGATCCCTCCTGTTCGGCATATAGTTCTCAGAGGTGCAGGCAAGCACAGGAGGACTATGGCTGACCAACTTCGCAGACGACTGCAAACCGGGGGCTATAATTGACTCTTCGGTTGACACAGACATCCTCCAAAAGGGTCTCACTGAGATGGATACCTGGTGCCAAAATCATGGCCTCAAGCTAAATACCAAAAAGTGCAAAGTCATCCCCTTTGGAAAAAACAAAGTACCCACAAACTACCACATAGGTGGTAGTCCCCTAAATATGGAAGACATAATAAGGGATCTGGGGACCCAAGTAGATAGTAATCTTACCTTTGATAATCACATTGCCAAAGTGGTTAGAAAATCCTTCTACGTGGCCCACCTAATCACAAAAGGGTTTGCATCCAGATCAAAAGAGGTCATTATGCCCTTCTACTCATCACTCATCAGACCCATCATAGAGTACAACTCCCCATTTGGGATGCACCTTACAAGACACCTGCAACAGCTGGAAAGACCACAGAAGTACCTCACCAAGAGGATCACTGGCCTCAAATAGATGCCCTATGCAGCTCGACTGAAGAATCTCCAGCTGTACTCGGTTGCATACTGCCTACTCAGAGGTGATCTTTGCCTGACATACAAGGCTATGTCCAACCCAGAATTGATGGACATGCTCCACCTAAAGAAAACCTTATCCCCTCAAGCCACACTCTCTAGGGATCTAAACCTCACCACAACAATAAATAGGACGTGCTGGAGGGATAAAATCCTGTCCCAGAGACTTCTCGTGCGTTGGAACAAGATCCCAGTCTACATTAGGCAGAGCTCCTCACTAATGCTCTTCAAAAGAAACCTTGACGAGTGGATGGGAAACAGAAAGTTTACCCCGGGGATCACTTCAGTAGTTCTGCTGGACAGAGGCACAGGAAACTAATCTAAGGGGGTGGCGAAAGCCAACACATTCTGGCTAGGCTTATAAATGCCTTTGGGCAAATAGCCTACTACCTACCAATGAACCTATGTATTCAAGAAATTCATTAAATTAATTTTCATTCCCTCTCCAAAGCATAAACAAATCATCTACAAAACATTTATAGAAGGCAATATTAGAGAAGAATTTGTTGTTAGAAAACACATATTGTTTTTCCCACTGTGCCAACACTATATTAGCATAGCTGTTGGCACAGGGGGTGCCCATCGCTACACCTTTTTTTTGTTGATAATAGTTGCCAAGAAAAATAAAAACGTTCTGTAATACTGTCTCAGTAAACAAACATAAAACATATTTTTCTTTCCTCCAGTTTGTCTTAATCTTTTTGTATATCTTCTGTCTGGAAATCCTGGGCTTCTTGCATAATAGTAACAATACATAATTTCTTTCTTATCCTTAATAGTCTACTCTGCCATCATTATGGCTCTTGTATGGCCTATCAGTTTTTGTGGACTGCTACTTCCTTCTACAACAGGGGGCCATTCTACACCAATCTTCCCCAGAGAAGCTCATCAGATGCTCTTGGGAGTATGTAAGGGAGAGCCAGAATGCAGTTGTGAGACTTGTGCTGCCTTTAGCAAAAACTCTTAAGTGAAGAGAGCTTAATACTCATAGGCTTTCCTGTGAACAGAAGGCTGTTGTCTCCTATGCCTCTTTCTTTTCTACTTTTTCCTCACATGCTCCCCTAGTATCATCTAAACAGCAAAAGAAACTCGAGTATTTGGAATATAAAGTTAAGTTCTGAAAAGTTGAGGATTCTCTAGATCCTCTGTAGGATCAGAGGATCATAGGAGGGTTTACTAGGCTATCGACCTGGAGGTCATTTCAAGCCTAGCCATTTCATCCCTATGTAATACCATAGATACTTTAGTCATTACCAAGGATTGTATTTAATAATGACTCCTCTTGTCCAGGAGGGTTGTGGGTGCTATCCTTGGTATGAATTTACAGTGCACCATCCACTCGTTTAGGTTCCTTTTGAAGAGTGTCATAGAGGTGCTCTGCTTCACATGAATTGGCAGCCTATTCCGAAGACGTGGTAGTTACTGGGAAACAAATCTGTCCCTCCAGCATGTCTTATTCAAGTTGCAGGCCATATTTAGATCCCTGGAATGGGTAGCTTTAGTCTCGCTTGATTTATGGATGTGCAGTAAATTCATTAGGTTTGGGTTGGAGATTGCTCTGTAAACCAGGCACAAGTCTCCCCTAAGATGTCTATACTATTCTGAGTATAGTGACAAGGGCTTCATTCAGTCTGTGTAAGGCACATGCTGGAATCCCCTGAAGATCTTTGTTAGAAACCTCTGAGCTCTCTCCAATTGCTGTAGGTGCTTTGTGCGGTACATGCCAAAAGGGGCGTTATACTCAATTATGGGCCTGATTAGTCACTAGTATAGAGGAGTTATAACTTCTTTTGCCCTAGAGGCGATGTCTTTGCTAATCAAGTGTGCTACATAGAAGACCTTCCTTACTACAGTAGATGCATGGTGGTCAAAGTTAAGGTTGCAGTGTACTTGTGATCCCAGATCCCTTACCACTTCGTAGGTACATATGTTGTTGGGTCTTTCAGCTTTTCCCGGTTAGGGATCGCCACAGCGGAACTCCGGTCCACTAATAATTGGCAGTAGATTTTTACGTGCCGAGTTGCCAGCTCTGACGCACAACCTTCAACGAAGGTACTCCCATTCACGCATGTCTCCAAAAAGAAGACGCTCTAGCTGAGAATCGAACCAGACAGCGTCTTACTGTGAGGCGACAACGCTACCGCAGCACCACCTCCACAGCATTGTTGTTAATTTGATAATGTGGTGGGACATTGTTTTTACTGAAGGGAATGATGATGGATTTCTTTGCATTCAGTTTGAGACCGTGACTAAGACCCCAGTCATTGGTCTGTGTATGACCTTCCTGAAGTATACTGACATCATTTGGGGATTCGGTAATTGTACCCAGTTTGCAGTCTTCCACAGACCTTGTCAACCACAGCCCCTTAGTTTTGGCCTGAACTTTTGAGAAGTATATACCAAACAGTAGGGGGGCCAGCACTGACCCTTGTGGCACCCCGCTGGTGGCAGTCTGTTGGTTGATGATGTAGAGTCACCCACTACGATAATGTGTGACCGGTTTGTGAGCAAGTTGGCAACCCGTCTTACAACAAAGGGATTTATGTTTAGTTTGCTAAGTTTATCGGTAATGCTGGAGTGTGGGATTGTGTTGAAGGCCTTGGGCAAGTCAAGGTATGCTGTGTGTACAGATTTGCCATATCAGTGGCCCTGGTCACATTTTCAAAGAAATCCACCAGGTTTAACGGGCAAGATCTGCCCTTGATGAAGCTAAATTGGGTCGGATCCAGGGTTTGGAGGTTGTCCATGTCTTTATTTATGAGGTCCATGATGATGTTCCATGGCATTACAGATGAGGCTGGTCAGACTTATGGGTCTAGAATTCCCTGGGTCTGTTGCTAAACCACCTCTGTGGAAGGGAATAACTGTTGTTCTCCATTCTGCAGTAACATAGTCTATAGTTAGACTGTGATTGACTGGGGTACTTAATGGTGATCGTAGTTCATGTGTTTTTTTGCCTTAGACAAGGTTTTAATGACCTGTTGTTTAGATATGTAAGGTGGGGGGAAGTTGGGGGTGAGATTTGTGATAAGTTTGGAGGGAATAAGAAAGTGAAATTTTCATTTCACTTTCTCCAAATCTGTCCACCAGCAGGTTTGGTATCTCTGTGGGATCAGTATGTGTGATACTGTTAGTCACTAGTTCCGCACATGCTTGGTTCTTACTCTTCTGGCTGCATACTTAGCTGTAAAAGGCTTCTGGTCATCCTTGATGTGATTGCTAAGTTTTTCTCAAAGTTACCCTTAAAGGATTTGACATGTTGTCTTATTAACCTATTGTGGCTGAGGAGGGCGCTTTTCCATTGTTGGGGGCTTGCTTTAGTTTTCCTAGAAAGCAACTTTTTGCGTTTGTTGTAAAGTTTTTTGATGCTGGATGTCCACCAGGATGGCTTGTTTTTACTTGGGGCTCTGGCTTTGATTCTCTCTGGAACAGCCAATTCTGTACATTTATACAAGTGATAGTACAGGGCTTTAGTGTAAGCTTTGGTGTAGTTGCCACTTCCAGCTTGGGGTGGGACCTGGAATGCATTTATACCTTCCCCTAAGAGGGTATAGTTTTTTTGTTTTCTGGTGAAGTTTTTTAGTTTGACTTCACCCTTTGTGAGTCCCAGTGTTAGTGCCAGTTCGAAGATGACTGATTTGTGGTCCGATTTGACTAATGAGGGTCCGACAGTTGCTGTGGTACATCTGTTTGTTATATTAGTGAGGACCAGCTCTAGTATGTTTGTTCCTCTTGTTGAAGTTTGAACAATTTGTTCCAGGGCATTTGGGTTACAAAGTCAAGGAACTTTTGCACTAGTGAGTTAGGGCTAGAGCAGGTTTCCCAGTTGATGGTGCTATAATTGAAATCCCCCATGACCAAAGTGTTTGGCAATATTTGGATTGACTCCAGTTTGGTCAAGTAGGCCTTGTGCGCATCATAATTCATGGAGAGGGGAATCTATAACTAGTTCTGACTTGAATGGGGGTTTTACCCACAGTAATCTGAACTTGGAGTAACTCCATGAAGTTGTCCTGTCTAACTAGTTGGGAGGTGAATTTATCTGTAATATAGATAGAAACACAGCCTCCTTTGGTTCTCACATGTTCGTTTTGTAATCTGAAGGTGTGGAAGGTATTGTAGCCGTGCTAGGCGGGGTACTGTCTGAGGCCTTGAACCAGGTTTCTGTGACTGCACAGACATCTACATCCTCCAGTGATAGAAGTGCTTCCAAGGTGTGCTGTTTTTGGTTTAAGCTCCTAGTGTTTAGCAGCATAACCTTTATTTTGTTATGATTGGCAATTTTCATGTGGGTAGTTTTGTTTTTGAGACCTTGCCTAAAAAAGACACTGTGAGGAAGGCAAGAGCCTTTACCAGCAGCTGAAAGGCTAGTGTGCCAGGTGCAAAACAGCAAGGTTTGTTGACCATGTCATACCGAGCTGACTGGATCCCCTTTGAATGACACCAAAAACTAAGCCAATTATTGAAATCGATCATTTTTTTGTTTATACTGTGGCATTATTCTAGGTGAAAGTAATATGCTACTCAGCGCTAGGGACATACCTGCCTGGGATACATACTCCGAGCTCATTCATGTCTCTCTTAATGTAGTCCAGTGAGTGACATCTCAGGTTGTTCACGACAACATGAGGCATGACAAAGTCATAATGGTTGTTGTTGCCGGGAGTCCTGAGTGCATGAATGATCTGACATATCCTGACGCTGGGCAGGCAGATAACTGTGACTTTCTCCTTTATCTAACCTGGTGGGTGGAGACATCCGTGTGTCTCACTATGGAATCTCCAACGGCAAGAAAAGTTGGTTTATGAATGTTACGCCTTAAGGGCTTGGTAGGTGATAAACTGATGTTGTTGTGTGTCTTGGGTGCTGTGGGAGCTGTGTTACTTGTAGCAGTCTTGTGTTTTTGAGGTCTGTCGTGTTTTGATAAGTTTTTTGAGAGAACTTCTGCGTATGTTGATGTATGTGTTGGATGACTTCTGTGTGTATGTGTAGTTGGTACTATGTGCATGAGTAGTTGTGGGTGAATTGTCAGGCTCTTCAGTGTTACTGTTTTGAGTGCTAGAGAGCAGGGATTTAAGATTCTTGATGTAGATACATCTGTCATACTCTGTACTAGTGTGAGTTATTAATACAGGGTTGTCAGTGTACATGAGACAGTTGCTACACTGCCTGAGGAGATCCAAGTCAACAAGACTGGCAGGAGAAACAAAGGTAGTCCAACTGTTATCACAAAGTGGGTGTTTTCAGGACTGGGCTAGGAGGTGCTTTGTAGATGGGTGTTTCTGACTGGGTTTTTGACTGATAGTTTAATAGGTCTCAACTTACTAGCAGTACTTCTTAGACCATAAATGTACTAAAGATGAGGACTACACTAATGTACTACAGCTTTATGTAAGGGAAAAATTGTCAATTATCTGTCCATCTATGGCGCATAGTTGAGCGGCAGTGCAAGACACAAACTATCAGAAACCTGCTTAAATACCAGAAGCTAAAAACTTGAAAAAGTTTTAAAAAACTTCAAAAGAACCAATAAGGGTGCTTCTTCCAAGCCCTAGACCAGTTACCCTTCACAAGACAAGTTCCATTTAGTACACCTCTCACAAGAGTGTAGAAGGGCCCCTTCTAATCAAAGATGGCTTGGACAATGTGTTTAGAATACAACAGCCACTACAAACAGACCCAGATTCAGCAACCTTTATCTGGACTATGCTGTAGCTCCTGGCTACCGTAATTTAGGCAGGGAACACAAAAAATGATTTTAACAGCAAGGAGACACTAAAGAATGTTTTAAACAGCAAACAAATCAATTATTTAAAACACTGCTTTGCGGGAAAACAGAGCAAACAAGACAAATGGTTTTTGAAAGCTCAGAAGACTGTATTCGTCTGGAATCTCAGCTCAGAGCTGTGGCTGATAGCCCACCTCAGTTCATCTTAGTTTATACTGACTTAGAACCCCAAACCAGACGTTCTGGGCCGAAATTTAAGTGCAACTTGGACTGCTGGATGAAGAACAGGAAATTCATCCCTGGCTTAGCACCTTATCTCTAATGGACGCAAACAGTCTGTAAATGTTTCTTATCCTGGGCCCCTGCTTGAGAATGTGTCATCTCCAAAGCCCCTGCTTACACTTACCAAGGGCACCAGAACTTGTCAGAGATTTGAGATGTGTGGCTAGGCTTAAAAAAGCCACAGTGATTGTTAGTGCCTAGTACAAACCTAGGAACCTATGAACATGGCAGCTTATCTCCTTATAGATGGTGCATAAGCTAGTCCCCCATCTGTGCAGGACGGTGTCTTCATGGAGTCTCTGTCTTTGAAACTGTTGCTGGAACAGATGGAACCAGAGTGACACAGCATTCAGATAGGATGCTTTACTCAAAAAAATCTTGGTCAAAATGGTATGTGAAAAAAAACATAATTGATGAGTTTTTCCTCCAAAAGCATACATACACTTCCTTGACACGCTTACATTCTAATTGCTTTGTATGGATTTCACGGTTTGTTGAAACCACATGGTCTTGTATTGTACAAGTTGGCAATACACTTCATTGTTTTTTATATACACTTTTCCTTAATCTAGTATGACTGTGGTGTTAGTATTCCCCACATGGGAGGATGCAGTGGGCTTGCCTCCTGCAAAGAAATATTTTTGTGTGTGTTTTCATTGTCTTTTGAATTATTTTTATCAGCAGTGGAAAATCATTGAAGTGTTAATGTGTATTATGTTGTAATAATAACTTTCTATCATAATAGCTACCCTGTCTGTATTATCATGGAAAATATGTATGGACTTACAGGTATAGACAAAACGCAGTGAGTATTGAATTATATTAAGAAGTGTAGGGTGCAAATACCAACCTTGCAAGAGAAGAGATACATTTGGATTGAAATGAATTTGACAAAGACATGATTTTAGTGCGGACTTTCAGCAGAGTGTCAAGGATAAAGGAAGGTGGGAATGATAATGATTTATAGTGGGGCTCCAGTAGTGACAAAAGAGGAGAGAAAAGACTTTAATGGTAGATTTATGATAATGAGGTGTTATTGACAGGGAAGGAGTGTTATGCTGGCATTTATTTATTTTCCAAATTAAACTGCTACGGTGCACAAGAGAATTTTGAGAGAAATAATCAGCTTTCAGAGGATGTTATTTATAGGTGGGGATTGGAACTTGATTTGCAAATCATGAAGATGCATCAGGGAGCTCTAGAAGGGAAAATAAAACAAAAGAAAAAAAATTGGAAGAAATATATGAGAATATGTGGGATGGGAGATTTGAATTCAGTAGTAGGAAGTCAGAATTTCCATATTATTCTCCTAGTTACAAGAACTGGGCTAGACTGATATGAATTATAGCTCGCAGGAACGTGTATTTAATTGAAAGTTTTGACAAACATCCAGTAATTATTTCAGATGATGCACCAATAAAAATGAAGATAAAGATGCATGATAATGAAAGATAATTGTAGTAGACCATAACTGCAACTGCAGCAACCGCCACAGTGCAAAGTAAACCTATAGAATGTGGGGAATTTTAACAAATAGTATTTGTTCTATCTGTATCTAGTGCGACCCATGTAGTCCGAAAGATTCTTCTATCTTTTCTAAGAAATACTTAATGACTGAAGGAGACTAGATATCAGGTGGTCAGCTATTTGCATAAGCCTCCAGGTTCTTCTCAACACAGGAGAAGTTTGATCAGGTACAATGTTTGTTTGACTAGGTAGATGGGTTGAAACAGAACCCTTTTCAGCAACTACCTGGGCCGTATGGCAGTCATGTAGAGAGTAACACAGAGAAGTACAAGAAAGAAAACAAAAGGAAATAATTAAGTACATTAGAGAATTATGAACATAACAGTAATAGTGAGTGAAAACACAAAAATAATTAGACAAAGTACATGCTGTCAAAACCTTGGCATATCTGCACTGGTGCAGCGGTAGCATTGTCGCCTGACAGCAAGAGGTTCTCCAGTTCGATTCTCGGCTGGAGGGCCTTCTGTGTGGAGTCTGCATGTCCTCCTTGCAGTCGAGTGGCATTCGAAAGACATGTGTGAATGGGCGTGCCTTCGTTAAAGGTTGGGCATCGAGCTGGCACCTCGGCACCGTAAAAATCTACTGCCAATCATTAGCAGACCGGAGTTCCACTGTGGCGACCCCTAACCGGGAAAAGCTGAAAGAAGTTACATGCTGTCAAAACCTTATCCTTATAAGAGCAGAAAGTCTGATGTCACAGTGAAATGTAGAGTACACTTAGGAACATCATTAACATCTTATAAATGAAGAGAGTAGGAGTTTATTTGACATTTGATTACAGGAAAACTTGTGACTAGGCATAAATCTTGTCTTTAGTCGAGGCCTTATAAATATATGGTTTACAGTCAAAAGGCAGAAAGTCTGTTGAATGATAGGCACCTTCTTGAACATGATAGCAACAGTCAGAATGTCAACGTACAGTTGTACATCAGTTCATAAGATCGTCAACAAGGCAGGGACATGAAGCATGGTTGGCAATGGCAGCTCTTGATATTAATATCGACAAAATGTTGTTGATGTTGTCATGTCGACCATTGGACCTATTTAATATGCATAAGTCGATGATATGGGTCAGTAACATCACCGTTCGTGCTTGTGAATGTCGCGTTCATGATAGTCATCCATATATATATATATATATATATGTGTGTGTGTGTGTGTGTGTATATATATATATATATATATATATATATATATATATATATATATATATATATATATGAAACACACCTTACCAGTTGTCAGAAGGTCGAAGGTAAGGGTGCAAAAAGGCAAAACTGCAAACACAAATCCTGTCTACTCTGAAACGTTGACACGTAGCTTGTGTTTGCAGATGTTCTTCGTCTTCCATTGCTGCAGTCCTGACTATTGGGTATAGTCCGCGTCCCAGTCGGCCCGAATACCAGAGTATAAGGCTGACGTCGGTCAGGGCGCATTAGACTGACGTCAGTACGTCAGGGTACTAATGCGCATGACCGACGTCATATCCTCAGTCTTTTTTGCCGCATGGTCCGATGCAGAAGCAATTTTGCGAGTGCAGGTTGGCGTACTGAAATATTTCCGAAACCGGAGTTTCAGACCGAAACAGAGTTGGCTAAGTACCCGTTGGGAACATTTTGGTTTTTCTTGCCTCAGTATTTTACCGGATGTCAGAAAAAGTGAATAACTGTATTTCTTGTGGGAAACAGATACCTCATAGGGATTATCATACCTTGTGTATACCTTGTTTAGGGCCTGAGCACGACGTTGTTGGTTGCCGCTCTTGTGCTAGGTTTAACAAACGCACTATTAAGAGGAGGTTAGACTGTGCCAGGTTAGTGTTTGGGAAGCGTTGCAATTATAAAATGCCGTCGGATGCTCCGGCGCCCGCTTCCAAGAAGCGCAAGGATAAAACAGTGAAGCCTAGGGTTGAGGAACCGGCAGTCCCGGACGTCGGTTCTTTGGAAGGCTCAGTGGAGGCGGAGGGTTTGCCAGGAGTTTCCATGGAGTCCCAGGCAGAAACTATACTGTTACAGGATGTGCCTTCTCAGGAGGTAGGCCAGGCTGAGGGTGCTTCTCAGGTGACTGTTCTTCCCTCTCTTCCCAAGGTAGTTAGGGCCTCTCCTTCTGTTGCCAAAACTTCTATGAGAGGTAGGCCTACTTCAGCTTCAGTGGGGCTTCTCCTACCTTTTCAGGTACTGTACCTAAGAAACAAATGCTTAAGATGGCAGAAGATATTATTAGTTTGATTAGGGGTTCTATGCCCCGCCTGATAAGAGGCCTAGGGTGGAATCTGAGTTTGAGAGTTTTGAACAGTGTTCTGAGGCTTCAGAATCTTCTGTGGAAGATTTGCAGGAGTATCCTACCTATTCTGATTCTGGTGTGGATGATTCCACTCCTACAGCGTCTCCACCTGAGGATTTCTCATTTTCAGAGACTTTGCATTCCATGAGGGAGCACTTTAAATGGGAAGGCCAGGATTACTCTGACTCCAGGAAAAGGCTTAGGGAGTTCTTGTTTTTACCCCAGCATAGGCCTTTAGCTATTCCTCCTGTGTTGAATGTGGTGGAAGATGTTTTTGCAGAGGCTTCCCTGAACCCTGACTCTTTGCCTCCTGCTCTTGTTAAGCCTGATAGGTATTATAGGGTGCCCGAAGCTCATAAATATTTGTTTAAGAGTCCTAGGGCGGACCCAGAAACTATTTCCCAGGGGCCTAAGGGTGTAAAAGCTTCTGTGGTTAAAAATCCTGTCCCCACTGATAAAGAGCCATGAGAGCTTTGAATTGTCAGTTTCACATGTTAAAATATCAGAATTACCTTCTTTCACAATTGAAATCTAAGGTGGATGCTTTGGCGGAAGGTATTGAGTGTAAAGAGTTGCTGGATTTGGTTCATGTGTCCGAACAAGTGGGTAAGCATTCTTTGCAATGTGGTTTTGATGCTGTACAGGCCTCCTCGAGGGTGGCTGCTACCAGCTCTGTTCTTCGCAGGCATGCCTGGTTGAAGGATCAGAATTTAGCTGAGCATGTTAAGACAAGGATTTTGGATGCTCCTTTACAGTCTGATGTGTTGTTTGGTTCGCCTGTGGAAGCTGTTTTAAAGAAAATGGAGGACAAAGCTAAGTCTATGCAAACTGTTAAAGATTTTTGCAGGTGCAGCCACGAAGTTTAGTAGAAATTGGCCTGCTAAGGGGTGGACATATCCTGCTTATGATTCTCAGTCTAGGGGTAGGTCTAGACGTGGTAGGGGCAGGGCTCAAAGTTCTTTTAGGCCTAGAACAGGAGTTCACCTGCTCAGACTTCTGGTGAGGGCAGGGGTCAGTCCTTTCGTAAACAGACCCAATGACCTGTTTCTTCAGCTGCCAGCAGATTCACGTCTGGCAGCTCCTTTGGGGAAGACTGTCTCTTTTCAAAGAAAATTGGGATTTAATTACTCAAGACAAATGGGTGTTGGATATCATTCACCACGGTTACAGATTTTATTTCCATACAATGCCCCTTTCAAAGGCATGCCAGGCGTTCCTCCTCTACAAAGAAAAGAGGCTCACAAGCAAGTTTTACAGTTACTTCACATAGGGGCCATTCAGCCAGTCCCTGTGTCAGAGAGGGGCCTAGGATTTTATTCTCGCCTGTTCCTTGTACCAAAGAAGGGGAACACGTGGAGACCAATTTTGGATTTATCTCTCCTCAACACGTTTTGGACATTCCCAAGTTCAAGATGTTGACGTTACAACAGCTTTTACCTCTGCTGGGCAAAGATCACTGGATGGTAACTTTAGATCTCAAGGAAGCTTACCTTCATGTGCCTATAAGGCTAAGTTGCAGAAAGTATCTGCGGTTTCGAGCTGGAAATTCTCATTATCAGTTCTCTGCATTGCCCTTTGGCTTATCTACTGCCCAGAGTATTCACAAAGGTTCTGGCTCCAGTGATAGCTTACTTCAGGCTTCAAGGAATTCAAATCTATCCTTACTTGGACGACTGCCTGATTCTGGCTCAAGAAAAGGAAGACCTTCTACAGCATCTGGAATATGTTATAGCAGTGCTAAGATGCCTAGGGTATTCTGTGAACGAAATAAAGTCCAGTCTAGTACCCTCTCAAGACATGTGCTTTCTGGGTGTAAGACTGAATACAGCAGCCCAGATGGCCCTTTTAACCCCGGACAAACAAAAGAGTCTGTCACTTTACTTCCATCAACTATCTCATCAGTCCGTGCTGACTGCAAGGACAGTCCTTCAAGCATTAGGGTTCATGGCATCTTGTATTCTGGTGCTTCCCAATGCCAAACTGCATATGAGGAAGCTACAATGGTATCTCAAAAATGTATGGACACAGCACTGCCAGGATTTGGACACTGTCATTCAAATAATACCTTGCCTTCAAAAGGAATTTTTGTGGTGGGCTCAGGAATGTCACCTAAACAAGGGACTCTCTGTGACCCGGCCAGAGGCAAGTCAGATTCTAACGACAGATGCCTCGGACATTGCTTGGGAGCTCATCTAAATGGAAAGTGGATACAAGACAAGTGGCCTGCCAGACTACAGCATCTACATATCAACATGAAGGAGATGTTAGCAGTCCAGTTTGCATTAATGGCTTTCAAGGAGTTACTTCTTCCAGGGCAGGTGTTGATTCTAACAGACAACACAACTGTCATGTGGTACATCAACAAGCAAGGGGAACACATTCTTATCCTCTATGCAGGCAAGCAATGATTTTATGGGAGACTGCGCTAAGCTTGCAACTAACTCTTCAGGCAAGGTTTCTGCCAGGAGCACAGAACTCCTTAGCAGATGTGTTAAGCAGACAAATCATGGATCCCCACGAGTGGAAATTGGATCTTCATGTATTTCAGAAACTGACAGTGTCATGGGGAACTCCAGACATAGATCTGTTCGCTTCTCCACTAAACCACCAGCTGCCAAAGTATTGCACAAAGGGGTTTCATCACACGGCTTGGAAAGTGGATGCTCTGTCTTTCAGTTGGAAAAACCTTCATGTGTATGCCTTTCCACCTCTACCGCTTCTTCCAAAGGTACTATTAAAGGTCAGACAAGACAGGCCAAGGATGATTTTGATAGCTCCAGATTGGCCTCGGCAACACTGGTACCCACTTCACGGAGTCTGGTAAAGAAGCCTCCATGGCCTTTACCTCTGATTCCTCATCTGTTATCTCAGAAGGACGGTCATCTGCTCAATGTCAAGCTTCAATCTCTTCATCTCACAGCCTGGCATATTCTGTGTTGAAACACAGCAGGTCTCAACTTCCTCAACAAGTTTTAAATGTGATTATGGAAGCTAGAAGGCCTAGTACTAGGAGAGTGTACGCAGAAAAATGGAAGAGATTTTTATTTTGGAGTACAGCAAAGAATTTGGATATTTCAGAGCCTAATTTGAGTGTGGCTCTTCAATATCTTACTGAATTATTGGACAAAGGTTTGTCCTTCTCTTCCATAAAGATTCATGCTGCAGCAATTTCAGCTCACTATGATTGTGACCCACCTTTGTTTTCGCATCCTTTGTTCAAGCAGTTTCTTAGAGGGGCAAAGAATATAAGACCCCCACGTAGAGCTCCTACTCCTGCTTGGGATCTCAATTTTGTGTTGGAAAAACTTACTCTACAACCTTTTGAGCCTGCAGCTACTGCTGAATTGAAATATTTGTCATGGAAGACTGCTTTTCTGTTGGCTATTACTTCTGCAAGAAGGGTGTCTGAGTTGCAGGCCCTTATGGCAGTAGAGCCCTTTTGATTTTCCATAAGGACAGGGTATCATTACGTACTAATCCTTCCTTTATGCCTAAGGTGGTTTCTAGTGTGGCTTTAAACCAAACTATTCATTTGCCTACGTTTTTGCAGATCCTCAAAATAAAGGGGAAAAGATTTTGCACACTTTAGATGTACACAGGCAATTGCGTTATTATTTGAGCAGGACTAAGAATTTTAGGCAGTCTCAGCAGTTACTTGTTTCTTTTGCTTTGAGTTCACAGGGCAAGCCTGTGTCAAAACAAACTATTTCTAGGTGGATTGGCTTTTGCATTGCATTTTGTTATTCCCATCATGGCAAGGAGATTCCAGCTGGGATTAGGCCTCATTCCACTAGGGCTACTGCCACTTCAACAGCATTTCTAAGGGGTGGCAACTAAGGATATTCTGGAAGCAGCTACTTGGAGTTCAGTGCATACTTTCTCTAGGCATTATCACCTTCCTATATACTCTAAGACTAGGGCTGGTTTTGCCACAGCTGTTTTACAAGGCATGTTGTCAGCTCCTGCTGCTTTATAATTTGCCAGCCTCCCTTACCTCTGCTTTGGGATTCTACCCAATAGTCAGGACTGCAGCAATGGAAGGCGAAGAACATAGTACAGTTTTGTACCTACCATAAATGTAGATGTTCGAGGATTCCATTGCTGCAGTCCAATTTACCCTCCCTCCTTCCCCTCTGTGTTTAGGGGTGGTTGTGTAGGTGAGTTTACATGCTTATATTTTATATATATATATATATTGTTGTATATATTATACATGTTTTTGGTGCAGGTTGTTTTGGGACTTGTCTTTTTGGGTCTTCTGACATCTGGGGCAAGAAAAGACTGAGGATATGACGTCGGTCATGCGCATTAGTACCCTGACGTACTGACGTCAGTCTAATGCGCCCTGACCGACGTCAGCCTTATACTCTGGTATTCGGGCCGACTGGGACGCGGACTATACCCAATAGTCAGGACTGCAGCAATGGAATCCTCGAACATCTACATTTATGGTAGGTACAAAACTGTACTTTTTGAACGTCAGTGTTTGGACTTGGATCGCACTACAGTGCGGATCAGGAAAATGATTCTTTTCCTCACTGTAGTGCAATCTTGGAGTTAGAATATATAATTAGCAGAGGGTTTGGGGGGTGCAGAGGGGCTTACCCCCCCCCCCCCACAAAACAGTAGATATATGTGTGTTTTTTTCCCACTTTTTTTTTCTGGATGGTGAGTGCTCCATAATGTGTTGAATGTCGATTTTTTTTTTTCCTTCCAAAAAAATCAACATTCTGAGCAGTCAGCTTGATGGCATTTGCGGTTCCTGTTCGAGGATGTGAATATTTGTCATGACTGCTTACTTTATTTTGATAGTAAACCGTATCTGTGTGTGTGTGTGTGTGTGTGTGTGTGTGTGTGTGTGTGTGTGTGTGTGTGTGTGTATATGTATATATATATATATATGTATATATCTATATTAAATATAGATATATAACATTATGTCTCGGAAACATGCAAATAGTAAAAGAAGTTGCAATAAATTATACAAATAAGATCAGAAGAAGAAAAAAACATGATTACATTGGAGACAGGCAGAAAACATACATATGTGTATATAATTATTCAAGTATATTTAAATATGGAGAAATAAGTAATAAGCTGCAGGAGGTACAGAACCTTGACAGTGCAAGTATTTTAATAGACTAAGAAAGGTCAAAGAAGGTGGAGAAGAACGAGGTGAAAGGAGATATAAAGATGATATAGAAGGAAATGAGAGAAATAAGGATAGGTTCTAAGAGCAGTGAGAGATAGTGGGTGTATAGTAGATTGCAAGGAGGAGGGAGTATGGAAGAGAAGGGGAAAAGAGAGAGAGTGTATAGGAAGGGGAAAGTAAATGGAGTTAGGCAAGTACAGAGCCTAGAGCTGAGAAGGTATTTTAAGGGGTTTACTATCAAAATGGCAAGTACCTGTTAGACGGAAATGGGAATGTCGAACAACATTTGGACGATTCCCATTCCGCCTAGCCTTCACAAATGCTAGTGTTCAGATTCACGAATGCAGCAGTGCATTCACACACCTGTCTTTGGCATTCTGAATACATATCGTGGTAGAGTGGGGATTGGGAAATAGCCCTTTTATCCACTGTAGTACGATCTTGGAGTTGGAATATATTATCTGCAGGGGGTGCTCCCAAATGGGGCTGCAGGGGGCGTAGCCCCCTTGCAGAAATATGGCATTTTGTTGTGTGTACTAGGGACTTGCTTAAGTAAATTCGATGATTTTGTTTTGAACTTCAAGTATATGACAGTAAACCATTTTAAGGTATGCTTGAATGCTTAAATGGAGTTTGTAGGTATTTACCTAATGTTTATAGGAATGTTGTTCTGGTTTTTGACTTCTATGCAGGAGTATAAACTTTGTCTTCTGTGTGTGTGTTTTTAGGTTTATGGATTTCAAGAAGCTGTTTCTTAGATGAGTAATGTGAAAGCTTAGGAAGGTGCTGTTTGAAAAAGTTACTGATGGATGGACAGTGGAAAGGATTACATATCATTTTGTGGGCAAGTAGAAGTTGAGTGTACTTGAGGTAATTGGGCAGTTGAAGACGGTTTAATGTTTTCAGAACAGAGCAGTGTTGACTTTTATATGACAGATTGGTTGCAAATCTAGCTGCCTTGTTATAATAGTTCTAGTTTTGTGATGAGGGAGATTTGAATATTGATCAGAACAGGTGAGCATAGAATAGAGAAGGTAGGAGGGTATGTGTTTGCAAGTGTGACTGGAGGAGTTGGTGAGGATTTTTTTTATCTGTAGAGTATACAGAATTGTTGATGTATTTTTTATACAGTTTTGTATATGAAGATCAAATTTCAGTTGATCATCAATTGTGATGCCTAGTTCTTTTTCAGAGAACCAGTGTTCAGTGAATTTAAGGCATTTTGAGAAATAGAGTGTAAATGGGGAAGAGTGTTTGCTGAGCAGATGAGGGTGTAGTTGTTGGCATATTGGATAAGGGAAGCCAGTTTGGAGGATTTATGGTAAGTTGTTAACGAAGATGTTAGAGTAGACTTCCAAGGATAGAGCTTTGGGGCATATCAGTATGAATTAGGAGAAAAGGCGAGTATGTAGATAGCCATTATACAGATTGTTGCTGGTGGAAAAGGCAGATGACAAACCAGTTGCCTGTTGTATTAGACAGACCAAGGGCAGACACTTCAGAGAGTAATTCTGAGTGAGAGACACAATGCTTTGGAGAGACCTAAAAAACAGGAAAGAGACAAAGTTATTATTTCTAGCTTTGAAGTTATCTAAGAAGGCAACCAGGGCAGATGTTCATCGTGTTTCACTGTTGCAGTCATCACTGTAGGGTTCTTCCTGCCGGCAGGCAGCCCTCGGTCGGCCAGAATCCCAAAGTCTGGGTCTGGCGTCGGCTGTGTACTCACCCTCCCTGACGTCAGTGTGCCAGGGGTACTAAGCTCCCAGCCGACGCCATGTTCTCCAGTCTTTCTTGCCGCGCGGTAGAAGCAGTTCGCAAGTGCCGGTCGGCTGTCTCCTGTTATTTTTGGTGCTTCATACCGAAGACATTCTTCTTTTCAAAGCTAAGTACCCCATTGGGGAAACTTTTTTCTTGCTCCAGACCGATGTCAGAAAAAGTTAATAATTGCATTTCATGTGGGAAGTAAATACCTCATAAGGATTTTCACTCTTACTGTATTCCTTGTCTAGGCCCTGACCACGACGTAGCTAGTTGTCGGTTTTGTGCTAGATTTAATCAACGTACTATTAAACGGAGATACGATTTTGCCTTTCATTACTTTGGGAGGCGATTTAATTATAGCATGTCGTCAGACATGCTTCCGACTACCGGAGTTCATAAAAGGCACAAGGATAAGGATAGGCCTCTGAGGTCCAAATCAGACGACAGTTTACAATCAGAGCCAGCTGCCGGTTCGGCCGTCGTCAGTGAGGCACTTTCGCAGCCCCTGTCGTCGGCCATTACAGAACCGCTTGCCGAAACGGACTCCCACGAGGAGCCAACTAGGCCTTTGAATACTCCAGGTGCAGGACCTTCGGATAATGCTCCCTCGGATGGGTCCGGAGCTGCTGTGCAGGTACCGGCTTCCGAGGGGGTTTTCAGGCCTACGCAGCTTCAGGCAAAGGCAAAGACTCCTTCTAAAACAAAGACTCAAGCCCAGGCCTCCTCTGATCCGGGACCTAAATCTCAAAAACAAATGCTTAAAATGGCGGAGGACTTGCTAACTATGATTAGGGGTTCACATCCCTCTCCAGACAAAAGGCCAAGACAAGAATTGGATTATGAATCTTCTGATCAGGCATCTATCTCTTCAGTGTCTTCCTCTGAACAGGATTATACTTTCCCTCCTTATGAGGATTCTGATGCTGAGGAATCCATTCCTTCAGCCTCTCCTCCTGAGGATTACTCTTTTGGGGAAACTTTACATGACATGAGGGAACACTTTCACTGGAGAAGGACAGGAGTCCTCTGAATCTAAGAGAAGGCTTAGGGATTTCCTTCTTCTTCCCCAACACAGACCCCTGGCTATTCCTCCCATTTTGGATATTGTGGATGATGTTTTTTCTGAGTCTAATTTAACTCCTGACTCATTTTCTCCGGCCCCTGCTAAGCCTGATAGATATTACAGAGTCCCTGACTCCCACCAGTTTCTTTATAAAAATCCTACTGCTGATCCAGAAACCATTTCTCAGGGTCCTAAGGGTGTTAAGGCCGCCACTGCTAAGAACCCTATTCCGTCAGATAAGGATTCTAGAGCTTTGGAGAGATGGGGCAAAAAGTGTACACGTCTGCTGCTTTATCAGCAATACCTTTTGTCTGTTATAAAACAAAACCTGGGTACCATTTCTGCATGTGCAGATAATAAGGAATTACATGATTTGATGCATGCTACTGAGCAGGTGGAGAAACATACCTTACACTGTGGTTTTGATGCTTTGGAGGCCTCTTGCAGGGCGACTGCCACTGGCACGGTCATTAGAAGGCATGCTTGGTTAAAGGAACAAAATTTGCCTGATCAAGTGAAAGCAAAGTTACTGGATGCTCCTGTTCAACATAATGTTTTGTTTGGGTCTAAGGCTGAAGAGGTTATAAAGAAAATGGAGGATAAGGCAAAATCCATGCAAATGGTTAAGGATTTCTTACAAGTTCAGCCTCCTAGATTTAGCAGAAATTGGCCAGCTAAAAATTGGTCCTTTCCCAGCTCGGACAGGCCTCAGAGGGGTAGATATAGGTGCCCCAGAGGGAGGGCCCAAGCACAGACCTCTTGTAGATCTAGACAGTGGAGTGCTTCCACCCCCAGGGGTGGAGAAGATGGGTCTCAACCTTATAGGAAACAGGCTCAATGACTCCCCCTGCATGGCTCCAGGAACCTCTCTCCCGGAAGCTCCTCTGGGAGGAAACTTTCTCTTTTTCACCGAAATTGGACTTACATAACCCAAGACAAGTGGGTTCTGGATGTAGTTTTAAGAGGTTACAAATTCTACTTTTACACCTTACCAAAACCAAACGGATGGCCAGACCTACCAAAAACTTAATGGGCAGAGGCATTAAAACAGGTGAGGTCCCTCATGGCTATGAGGGCCATAGAACTGGTTCCAAATTCAGATATGGGACAAGGCTTTTATTCAAGACTCTTTCTAGTTCCCTGAAAGCAAAATACTTGGAGACCCATCCTGGATCTGTCAGTCTTAAATACTTTCCTGGAGATACCAAAGTTCAAGATGCTTACTCTGCAGCAGCTCCTGCCAATGTTGAGCAAAAATGCATGGATGGTGACATTGGATTTAAAGGAGGCTTACCTACACATTCCTATCAGACAGGAGTGCAGAAGATACCTCAGGTTCAAGGCAGGCTCGAAACATTACCAATTCTTTGCGCTGCCCTTTGGCTTGTCTACTGCACCCAGGGTCTTTACCAAGTGCCTGGCACCAGTAGTAGCTTACTGCAGACTCAAGGGAATTCAAATTTACCCTTATCTGGACGACTGCCTTATTCAAGCAGACAGCAAGGACATTTTACTCCAGCACCTGGAATTTGTTCAGAATCTACTCAAGTACCTGGGATTCACTGTGAACGTAAAAGTCAAATTTGACACCCACTCAACAGATAACTTTCCTGGGTGCTCTTTTAAACACAACAACCCAGATGGCATTCCTGACATCAGAAAAACAACTACAACTGGCTTCAACTTTCAAAAGCTTGGCGTTAATGTCTCAGCTAACTGCAAGGAAATTCCTGCAGGCTTTGGGTTACATGGCTTCCTGCATCCTACTCATACCATATGCAAGACTGCATATGAGGAAGATACACTGGTACCTAAAAAGCGTATGGTCCCAGCATTGTCACAGTCTAGAAACAGAGATTGCTGTCTTGCCTTGCCTGCAAAAGGAATTCCATTGGTGGGCCATGGCATGTCTTCAAAACAAAGGGAAAGCCTTCAGTCTACCTCCAGCCTACCAAGTGATAACCATGGACGCCTCGGATTATGCATGGGGAGCCCACTTGCAGGGGAAAGGCCTGCAAGGTTTTTGGACAGAGTATCAGAAGCATTTACATATCAATTTAAAAGAGATGTTAGCTGTGCAGAATGCCCTTTTGGCTTTCAGGGATCTTTTACAGCCAGGGCAGCTACTGATACAGACAGACAACACCACAGTTATGTGGTACATAAACAAGCAAGGGGGTTCACACTCCTACCCCCTTTGCAGACTAGCCATGACTCTATGGAACACAGCACTAGCTTACAACACTAGCTTTCAAAATGGACCTACAAGCTCAATTCCTGCCAGGAAAACAAAACACTCTGGCAGACAGCCTGAGCAGGAACCTGTCAGACCCACACGAGTGGATGCTAGACACCCAAATATTCAAGATGATTACAGAAGCCTGGGTCTGCCAGGACATAGGTCTATTTGCATCTCCCCACAACTACCAGTTACAGACTTTTTGCACAAGGACATATCACAAGCTAGCATGGAAAGTGGATGCTCTCTCATTCAGTTGGAGGAACCTCTCTTGGTATGCCTTTCCACCACTACCTCTTCTACCAAGGGTGTTATTAAAAATAAAACAGGACAAACCAAAGATGATCTTACTAGCCCCGAATTGGCCTCGACAATTTTGGTACTCAACACTGATAAATCTATCCCAGGAACGTCCTTGGATTCTACCTCAGATTCCAAATCTTTTGTCTTAACATCAGGGCCAGGTCCTGCACTCTCATATCAAAACTCTCAGCCTGGCAGCCTGGCGTATTCAGGGTATATGATTAATCCTACCCTTTCCAAATAGGTCATGGATGTTATCTTAGAAGCCAGAAGGCCTAGCACTAGGAAATATTATGAAGGTAAATGGAAGAGATTTTGCACCTGGATGCATACTCAGGAATCAGATCCTCACATTCCAAATATTCCATTGATTTTACATTACCTAACAGATATGTTGCATAAGGGTTTATCTTTTTCCTCCATAAAAATACATGCCTCAGCTGTCTCTGCACATTATAATACAGATCCTCCAATTTTTTCACATCCACTTCTGAAACAATATCTCAGAGGAGCAAAGAATTTAAGGCCCCCTAGGACACCACCCATCCCTGCCTGGGACCTCAATTATGTCCTGGAAAAACTTACTTTGCCTCCTTTTGAGCCTGCGGCCACATCTGATATAAAGTATTTATCATGGAAGACTGTTATCCTACTGGCTTTAACTTCAGCCAGGAGAGTCTCGGAGTTACAAGCGCTCATGGCTGTGGAACCTTACATTATTTTTCATCAAGACAGGGTTTCTTTGAGGACTAACCCTACTTTCATGCCTAAAGTGGTTTCTAAAGTGGCTTTAAACCAAACTATTCACCTGCCAACTTTTTTCCCTAATCCACAAAATAAGGGGGAGAGGATCTTGCCTTCTTTGGACGTGCACAGGCAGCTTTGCTTTTACCTTGACAGAACCAAGGATATCAGGAAAACAGAACAACTGTTTGTTTCTTATGCAGCAAATTCCCAAGGAAAAGCTATTTCAAAACAGACCATTTCTAACTGGATTGCTCATGGAATCAGATTTTGTTACTCTCATCATGGAAAGCAAATCCCAGGAAACATTAGAACTCACTCTACCAGAGCTGCTGCTACTTCAGCTGCCTTTCTCAGGGGAGTCCCTACCAAAGATATTTTGGAAGCTGCTACTTGGAGTTCAGTGCATACTTTCTCTAAGCACTATAATCTCCCTCTTTATTCTAAGTCTAGGGCAGGCTTTGCTTCTGCAGTCTTGCAAGGCCTTCTAGCCGCCCCTTCTACTCAATAACCTCCACCCTTTATCTCAGCTTTGGGATTCAGCCCTACAGTGATGACTGCAACAGTGAAACACGATGAACATAGTACAGTTGTGTACACTTACCATAAATGTAGATGTTCGAGTGTCTTCACTGTTGCAGTCTGGGTTACCCACCCTCCTGTCCCCTCTTATATTTTTATTGGTGTGGTTCCCTGCTTCACCCTTCTTCTGAGGTGTATTTGCTACAGGGTATGGGGTTTGTTGTATGTTATATTTTTGTTTTAGTTTTAGCCTTTACTTTTAGGCACCTGACATCTGGGGCAAGAAAAACTGGAGAACATGGCGTCGGCTGGGAGCTTTGTATCCCTGGCGCACTAACGTCAGGGAGGGTGAGTACACAGCCGACGCCGGACCCAGACTTTGGGATTCTGGCCGACCGAGGGCTGCCTGCCGGCAGGAAGAACCCTACAGTGATGACTGCAACAGTGAAGACACTCGAACATCTACATTTATGGTAAGTGTACACAACTGTACTTTGTTGCACTATGGTATGAGCAAAAAATGTGTTTGGTAGAGGATAGTAGATTTTCTAAAAGAAGAAGTTGTAAGATTTGCTGATTTCTGCAGTTTTCTAGAATTTTAGAGAGGGAGGATAAGATCGCAGTAGGCCTAAAGTTTATTTCAAAGGTGTTACCACCTTTGTGAAGAGGTATGATGTAATTCTTTTTTCCAGGGAGATGGGACATGATTCTTGAATGGATCAATTGATCAAGACTGAGACTGGATATGCAGTGAAAGTAGCTGCAACTTTCAGATATTCTTTAGGTAAGTGGGTAAACCAAAAAGATATGTAGCTTCAGGAGCGAATCAAAGTGTGCAGAAGGAAGCCAGCCAAAAGACCTACTCAGTGCTCCTTCTGCACCTATGGCCTTGGACCCGATCACAGAGGGCACACACTTGGCAAGCATACACCAAGTCTTGCCAAAAATACAAAAGATTAACTCTCTGATCAGCTCTCCACATGCAGGATGTAAAACACCAAGCTGGCTCAGTGGTCGGCTGTCTTGAGCTAATGGAAGTGAAGTTAGCTGACCTGGAGGACTGGGACCGACAAAAGAATTTGCATTTTATAGGCATCCCAAAAAGGGGGAAGGCAGTGACTGTCTTCAATACACAGGAGTCTGTAGTGCACAATGGACCAGACTGGAAACTGACACAATCCAGATAGAAGAAGCTCCTAGGAATTTTAGCCACACCACCTAAAAGCAAAAATGCCTAGGCCAGCGCTGGTGACAATTGAGACTTGCACACTAAATGACAAAATGCTGTATACAGCTATGGTCACCAGACAAAATGGTCAGAATTGGTCATTCATGGATCTTTTGGGACCACAACTATTCCACAGTCACTAGACTTGAGGGCAGCATTACAGACAGTCATTTGAATTTGTAGACAGACTAAGTGAAAGTTTCGACTACAGTACACTGCCCAGCTTGGTGTTCAGCTCCCTGGAGATACAGCTACTTTTGCATCGCCAGAGGAAGTTGTCAGTAATCTCAAGCAGGCCACCTCTCAGCCAGTTCTGACTACAAATCCAAAGATAGCATCATTGGAGAAGCTAGCTGTCAGTCCAGCAGAAAATTAAATAAGGGGGTCTGGAGCCACTTTCCTGTCTTCAGGCGAATGTCTCAGAAAATAATTTAGTAGCCTAAGCTCTGCAACTTACCTTTATCAAAAATATTTTGATTACTTGCAGGCAAAGTGTTGGGGTAGACTTTATTTAGCTTAACCTAATCACCAGCCTCTTTGGTGTAAGCCAAATTAAATACATATTATGTAGTTTGCAACCACCACTAGAGATCTAACTAGACCATGCCTGTTAGATCTTGTACAAAGTCTTACTGCTTTGGGCTTGCCTGTTTCTAAGTTAGGTACTGTGGGTCTGGCAGGCAGGCAAAGAATAAATGAGTTGAAATAACAGCTCTGATGTTGTTAATCTTCTTTCCATTCATCACTGATGGGTCCTGTTCTGAGCCCGCAGAACTGAGTCGGCCTAATACCAAGCACACGCCAGGCAAAAACTCTTGAGCTGAGCTTCTACACACAATGCCCTTCTCCCTGTTACTCCAGATCTTGTTTGCCGCATAGCTGTAAAGCCACGTTTCAGCCGAGCTCTCAGCTAAGTGGACACTTTTTGATATTTTTGAAAAATGTTGTCATTTTTCTTCTCGATTGTGGTTTATATTCATAACTCTCTATATTTACACTTAGACTTACTTTTCAATCCTACTTCTACCCGGTTGGTAATCTTTAAGTACCATTGGCGGTATGGCCTTCTCTCTCTACCTTTGTGGTATTCCTTGAATAGCTTTGTTGGTATTTCTTCTCTCTTTCCTTTTTCTGTCTACCTGCATTTTTGACCTTTTTGATAGATATTGTGTGTATTTAGATAGGTTTAGACATAGAAAAAGCAGAACATAGTCTTTTGTAAAACCTTGATTGTTGTGTTTAGAGTTTCATGATGTCTGATAAAAGGGGTACATCGGGTTTCAAACATGTACTTTGTATAACAGTAAACTTCCAAATAATGACTCATGATAATTGTGTTTATTGCTTGGGGGTGCCCCATCTTTCGGTGCAACCTCCCTGTGTGATTTGTCAAAGTTTCAGTCAGTGCACTGTGAATGAGCATAAGAATAAGTTAATACTGAAGGGCCTACTTAAGTCGTCCTTTTCAGAGGCCCTTTCTGCAAGGGAGGTCTCAACCCCTCCTATTAAAGATAAGAAAAGGCCCCATTCGGTTCCCTCTTAATCTTCTGGTGACCAGGGTAAGTCTGTGAAATCTAAAGTGCCAAAACTATCTTCGGAGCATAAGTCTGCCTCGTCAGCACCGACCTTGACTGCTACTATGTCGGTGCCAACATCAGCTCCAATAATGTCTCCGGCACCGACTATCAACCTCGACTCGAGTACTACTCCTTTGATGCCTATCTCTGCAATGACGATTGAATCTCCCATATCGGCTCCAAGTGCCCCTTCGGCACCGAGCTCTTTTATGACCATGACAAGAGCAGATTTGACCCCACTGCTTCCTGTCTCCAAACTTGAGACATCGGTGCTGGTAGATGCCACACCACAGACCCGATACTCTCCATCCCTAGACCCGTTTCTAGGTCAAGTGTATAGCCCATTCCTAGAATGACCTGACTCCCAATTGGGTGTATCCACTAGTTCCACCAGGAGCCTTTCAGAATTTGATGTGGTGCGTCTTGTGAATCAGCTGTTGGCAGCCAGAAGGATACCCACTCCTTCCAGGACCTGTCCTCCTGCAGGACTTGGGTTGACTTCTCCATGGACTCCATCCTATTCTCCTCCTTTGACCATTCCGGTTCCAAAGCTTTCTGCTCAGACGTCCCTTTCGGAACACCCCATGTCAGCGCCTGTAGTGGACCTCACTGGGGCTCCAGGACTGACCCTTTGGTCCTTGGTTCCACCTGAACCAAACCTTCCTCAACCCTGTGATTGGGCTGCAGGCTCTTCGGTTCATGGCACGGTCTCGAGTGTTTCTTCGGTTCCATCTTTGATGCTGGGAGCTTTGTCTGCACCAGTCCTGCTTGAGGCTCCATCCTCGGGAGTGGGTTCGATGGAGCGGGGTGTGACCCAAGTTCCAAGGTTATCCTCCTTGGTTCTGGGCTCCCGTCCCTTTTCAGGTGGACCTGCTTTCCATGCTATGGAGAGGGCACTTGCTTCTGGAAGCATTCTTCCAACGTCGGATCCTCAGATTTCTCCCCTTGAGCTACAGCTGCCACAGGCCACCTCCCCAGGACACTAGGCAGGGAAGCCACAGGAACACACATTATAGGGTACCCACTCTTCTGAGTCCTCCTTAAAAGCCCCCACTGAGGAGCCCCCACGGAAGAGATTGTGCAAGAGGATGCACCTAGAATCAGAATGAGGAGACTCTAACAGAGGACACTGATTTCGATGATGGTGAAGCGTCCCCATGGTCACCCCCTGATGACGTCTCCTTTGGAGACATCCTTGAAATGCTGAAACAGAGGGGTGACTGGAAGCCCACTAGCCCTTCTTCTGTGGAGTCCATGTTTCTGCAGGCTTTACTTGCCCAGCCATCTACCTCTTGGGTGACCCCGCCTGCAGACAAGCTAGTTCAGCACATGGTGCAGTATGCTTGGAAGAACCCTGATTCTGTTGAGGCAATCCCTCGGAGACCCATCAAGTTACTTTCTCCCACATTGGTCCAAAGGTTTCCCAGTCAATGCTATGGTGGTGGCGGCAGCCATGAAAAAGGATCTAGCTGAAGAGAGTCCTACTGTTGACCTGCCCAACAGCGAGTCCCAGGCCGTGGGCAGATTGGGGAAATGAGTCTTTGCATCAGCGACCTTTGTCATACAGTCCCTGAACTACTTGGCACATTTCACGAGGCTCCAAAGAGACTTGATCTCCGAACTCTTTGGAACACTCGCAGGACAAGTGTCTGACGAGGTAAGGGATAAAGTTGCCTTGCAGCTCGCAACCCTGGAATCGATCTCCAACTCGTCCATAAGGTTGCTCTCACATGCAACCGAAGGGGTGGCTAGAGCTGCAGGTTCAGGCATAGTTATGAGACGTCATGCCTGGATGCGCATTTGTGACCTCGCGGATCCCTTCAAGTCTTCCTTTCTGAATGCTCCCATCAAAGCATCTTCCCTTTTTGGCTACAAGGTAAAGAACACTCTGGCCAGGTGTGAGCAAGACTGTAAGACCCTGTCTGCCATAGGTCTACGTTTTTCCAACCTTCAACATTCCTTTTCCAGGAACCAGAGGAGTGGGAAGATGTGGCACAAAAAGTCTCAGGGTCCTTTCCGTGCTACGCGTGATGATGATACACCCATGGACAGAGGGGGTAACAATTCTGGAAGATGCCACTATCGAGGCAGAGAGGGTCCATGTAACCAAGGCCCCAGGGATTCCTTCTCTGGGCAGCCTTACCAGTGCTCCTGAATAGCGGCCCGATTGCTTTCCTCTGGAAACAGTCGGGGGTCGTTTCTCTCCGCATAAAGCTGCCTGGCACTCTATTACCACCTATCGTTGGGTGCAGAATATCATAACCAGAGGCTACACCATTCCCCTCATCACTTATCCAAAACTTCCAATGAAACTTTCCGACGTTACACCCAGTCAAAGGGAAGAAGCAGCTTCAGAAATAAAAAAGCTGCATCAAAAAAGAGTCATCCAATTAGTCCCACCAGACCAATGCAGATCCGGATTTTACTCAAGATTTTTTTTGTGCCAAAAAAGACAGGGGAGTGGTGACCCATTCTGGATCTCAGCAGTTTGAACAAGTCTGTTGCCCAAATCAAATTCCGGATGGTCACGGTTCAGTCCATTCTCCCTTTTCTAAGGGAGGGCAATTGGATGTGCTCGATAGATCTCCAGGACGTGTATTACCACATCAAAATGGACAAACGTTCCAGGAATCTACTTCACTTCTGGCTAGAAGCCAATCATTATCAGTTTTATGCCCTGCCATTCGGTCTCTCTACAGCCCCCAGAGTATTCACAAAGTGCTTGGCAGTGGTTACAGCTCACTTGAGACTGCAAGGATTCCTGGTGTTTCCATATTTGGACGATTGTCTCCTTAACGCCCCCACCAAGCATCTTGTGGTAACAGCCCTACAATACATCCTTTCTCTGGCAGAGATTTTGGGGATAACTGTGAACTGGCAGAAATCCCAATCTTACTCTGGTCCAGCAGATAGAATTCATCGGAGCAGTCTTCGACACCCAATCCTGTCTGGTGTCGCTCCCAGCTCAGACTCCAGAGATTGAGGCTTCAGCTCTGGGTGATACTCTGCAAAATAAAGTCTCAGCGAGAGAGGTTCTTCAGGTCCTAGGATCCATGGCAGCTTCCATACCAATAGTACCTCTTGCGAAACTGCACATGCAAATTCTTCATTGGCTTCTTCTCTCTCAGTGGTTCCCGAACCATCACCCTTTATGTTTTCAGATTCAGATAGCCAATTCTTGCAAGCAGGACCTTCTTTGGTGGATGAGGCCAGACACAGAATTTTGGAGACACCCATTCCAGTCCCCGCAGTCCAAGGCCATTGTGACCACGGATGCTTCCCTGATAGGGTGGAAGGGGGACATTTCTAGGGAAAGACAGTCCAAGGCGCATGGTCCACGTTGGAGGCCAACCTGTATATCAACGTTCTAGAACTGAGAGCGGTGCTGTTAGCATTGCAAGAATTCCAACTAGTTCTTCCTTCTAAAACGATTGAATTTCAGTCAGACAATATGTCAGTAGTGTGGTATATCAACAAGCAAGGAGGAACCAAGTCCTACCCCCTGTGTTAAGAGGCCATGAGAATTTGGCAGTGGATGATAGCTTTCAACCGCTTTCTGATAGCAACACGTATCCCAGGGAGCTCCAGTGTGATTGCAGACAAGTTGTGCAGATGTATTCTCTTGTCCCACGAGTGGTCTCTCAATCCCGAAGTAGCGGCATAAATTTTTAGACGTTGGGGTCAGCCTTGCTTCGACCTCATCGCCTCCCCATCAAACAACAAGTGCAGCAGCTATTTTGCCCTATTTCCCCCAAAGAGGGAGTCCCCAAGGGACGCTCTGATTCACAATTGGCTCACAGGACGGCTTTATGCCCATCTCCCCATCCCTCTGAATCCACAATTCATAAAGAAAACTATTCTGCAGAAAAGCAAATTGATCTTCATAGCCCCTTTTGGCCTTGACAAGTTTGATTCCCCTTCCTTTGGCCTCATCTGTTATGTTGACTGTGGATTCTGGACCCTATTCCAGACCTGATTTCTCACCCTCAAGGGTTGAGTCACCCGAATCTGTCCAGTCTCAAGCTGACAGCTTGGTTTCTCCACTTCTGTTAGTTGCCAGGCAGGATGATCTCACCTCACCTGTTCGTGACATTATTCTGGCCTCTCATAAACCATCCACCAGATGACTATATCGAAATAAATGGAAAAAGTTCTCTATTTGGTCTAAGGTTCATAGGTAGGTACTGCTAGGCTATTGGCCCTAGGGTCTATATAAGCCCAGCCAGAAAGGTACCCTGGCTTTCGCCATCCAAGAAAATTATTTTCCTGTGCCCCTGTCAAGCAGAGCCACAAAGGTGATCCCCGGGGTGAATTTCCTGTTTCCCATCCAGTCATCAAGATTTTTCTTAGAGTGCTAATGAAGAGCTCTGTTTGATATAGATAGGTAGTTTGTTCCAGAGTATGGGAAGTCTCTGGGACAGAAATCTATCCCTCCAGCATGTTCTGTTTATTGTGGTGACAAGGTTTAGGTCCCTAGAGCGTGTAGCTCGGAGGGATTGGGATTTCTTTAAGTGGAGTATGTCCAGCAACTCTGGATTTGACATAGCTTTGTATGTTAGGCAGAGATCGCCTCTGAGTAGGCAATATGTGACGGAGTAAAGCTAGAGTTTTTTGAGACGGTGTGCATAGGTCATATGTTTGAGGCCGGTAATCCTCTTTGTGAGGTATTTCTGCGGCCTTTCCAGTTGTTGTAGATGTCTTGTGAGGTACATACCAAAAGGGGCATTGTACTCTATAATGGGTCTAATGAGTGACGAGTAGAGGGGAACAATGATCTCTTTTTTTTCCAGGATGAGAAACCTTTTGTGAAGAAGTGTGCCACGTAGAAGGATTTCCTGACTACTGTGGCAATGTGATTATCAAAGGAGAGACTACTGTCCACCTGTGTCACAAGTTCTCTTATCACACTTTCGGCGTTAGGTAGACTACCACCTATGTGGTAGCTCATGCGTACGGAGTTTTTGCCAAAGGGGGTGACAGTGCCCTTTTTGGCATTGAGCTTGAGGCCATGGCTTTGACACCAGGCATCTGTCTCAGTGAGGCTCTTTTGTAGGATGTCCACATCATTAGGAGTTTTGATTATGGCTCCTAGTTTGCAGTCATCTGCAAACTTCGTTAGCCAAAGACCTTCTGTGTTAGCCTGTACTTCAGAAAAGTAGATACCAAACAGAAGAGGACCCAGGACTGAACTCTGTGGTACTCCACTTGTCACTGGTCTGAAGTTGGATTTGGAGTCTGCTACTTTCACAGTGTGGGTTCTGTCAGTGAGCCAGTTGGCAACCCATCTTGTGACATAGGGATTTATACCTAGGTTAGTGAGTTTATCTATAATTCCAGAGAGGGGGGGATGGTGTCAAAAGCCTTGGCGAGATCTAGATAGGTTGTGTGAACCACCTTACCCTCGTCTGTGACTTTGGTGACTGCTTCAAAGAAATCTATCAGGCTTAGGAGACATGATCTGACTTTTACAAACCCGAACTGGGTGGGGTCCAGAGTTTGGAGATTACTAATGTCTTTGTTTATAAGTTCCATGATGATATGTTCCACGGCCTTGCAGACCAGGCTCGATAGCCCAATGGGGCAGTAGTTCCCGGGGTCCGTAGTGGCTCCCCCTTTGTGGAGTGGGATAACCGTTGCTGTGCGCCATTCAGTGGGCACAAAGCCTGAAGTGAGGCTATGATTGAAAGTGCTGCTTTCGTGAGGTGCCAGTTCATTTTATAGTTTGTGTAGAATGCAGCCTGGGATATTGTCGGGTCCCATAGATGCTGTGTTCTTGACTTTGGAGAGTGTGTTTTTTACCTGTGCAGCTGTGATTACAGGGACTTTGCATTCTTCCAGTATAGAGATGGGCCCTTTAGGGGGTGAGAAGGGGGTAAAGTTAGTACTGAACCTATCTGCCAGGATGGCAATATCGGTTGGTTCTATATATTTAGTGCCATTGTGCTGTAACTCAGAGCAGATCTGAGTGTTGCCCTTGAGATTCTTGACTTAACAATAGAATGCTTTGTGTTTGTCTTTAGATTCAGTGGCAATTTTGTTTTTGTAACTAGCTTTGGAGGATTTTATGAGGGATCTCGGCTTCTTATTGAGGCTGACCAAGGTGTTCCTCCAATCATGGACTATTACTCTTTTTTGCAACAGTTTCTGTCTTCTGTTGTAGAGTTTGTTTATGGCAGGGGACCACCAGATTGGCTTCCTTTTTTTGGAGGATAGCATCTTGGTTCTGTTAGGGATAGCATGATCCATGCACTCGTTTAAGTGCTTATAAAGTGCATTGTGTATGATTCAGCAGTTGTACCTCTATTGTCCGTCTGCATGGGTGTCGCGAAGTTTGCCACTTCTGTCTTAAGAAGCATGAAGTTGGCTTTGGAGAAATTTTTTACGGTGGTTTACCTAATGGGGGGTGGGGGCAGGATGTGGATGTCTAGGGTGCTTAGCTTGTGGTCAGATCTGACCAACGAGGAATTGACCTCTGGTGTGGAACACCGGTCGCCCATGTTGGTAATGACCAGGTCTAGGATATTGCTGCCCCTGGTGGGGGTGTGGATAAGTTGATCCAAGGTGTTGGAATTTATGAATTCCAGAAAACGTTGAGCAAAATGTTGGTATGAGTAGTTTTCCCATTTAATGGTGGGGTTGTTGAAATCGCCCATTATTAGGGTGTTGGGTTGTACCCTAATATTTTCCAGTGTATCAAGAAATGAGGAGTGGGAAGTGGGAATCCTGAGGCATGTTGCTGGATCTGTAGCAAGTTACAATTTGGACTGCTGTCTTGCCCAGAGTTAGTTGCACTTGGATAATCTCAGATACATTATGCTGAGCAACTAGCCTGGAGGTGTGGATATCCTTAATGAATATGGACACGCCTCCACCTTTAGTGTTTCGGTCCAGGTTAGGTGGTCGAAAGGTGTGGTATGAATTATAGCCTGATAATGCAGGGGTGCTCTCTGGAGCCTTGAACCAGGTCTCTGTCATTGCACAGATGTTGATGTACTCCATTTTAAGGAGTGCCTCGAGTGAATGCATTTTGAGGTTTAGACTTCTAGCATTGTGTAGCATTACCATCAGATTTTGCTTGCTTGTACCTGTTACGGTGGTAAATTTGTCATTTGAACCTTGCCTAAAAAAGGCACTATAGGGGTGGCAAGAGCCTTAGTCAGTGTCCGGAATTCCAAGGGCAACACATGCAGGCCATCTCTGTCAAAGCCTTGTGGTCTGTCAATCATGTCATCCCAAGCAGACAGATACTGGATCCCCTTAGAATGACACCAGAAGCTTAGCCAGTTGTTTAAGTCAATCATTTTGTCCTTGTACTTTGGTATCATTCTGGGTGATGACAGGATGCTAACCAGGGCTAGGGTCATACCTGCCTGGGCTACAAGATCGGAGAGTTCTTCCATGTCTCTGTTCATTTAGTCCAGGGAGGTACGTCTCGGGTCATTCACACCAACGTGGACAATGACAGAGTCATATTTGTACTTGTGGAGTGATTGGAGTGCATGCATTATGTGGCGGATCCTGGCACCCGACATGCAGCTGACAATAACTTTCTCCTTATTTAGCCTGGTAAGTGGAACATCAGTTTGCCTGACTATAGAGTCACCTATGACTAGAGTGTTGGGTACGTTGTTATACCTTATGGGCTGTGGTTGAGTGTCACACTGAGTTTGTGGGCTATGTGCTAGATCCATATTCGGCTCCAGTCACAGAGGTTTTGCAATACCTGTCTAAATTTTTCGAAGGTGTACCTACAGCCTCTACCATACGAGTACATCTGGAAGCGATTTCAAATTATCATAATGGGCTGTACGGTATTCCTCTCATATCACTGCTTTTATGTAAAACTTTTCTCAAAGGAGTTTCTCACATTAGACCTCCAATCAGACAGCCTGTAGAGCCATGAAATCTCACGTTAGTTCTCCGGTCTTTGACTCAACCTCCCTTTGAACCCGCAGCGAAATGTGACCTCAAATTGGAAATCTCTCCTCTTAGTAGCTATCATGTCGGCCAGACGAATTTCGGAGCTTCAAGCATTGTGCACCAAAAGACCCTATCTAATCTTCCACAAGGGCAGAGTATCACTCCGGATAAACCCCTCTTTTCTCCCCAAAGTTGTTTCTGACTTTTCCATCAATCAGTCTATTGACCTACCAGTATTTTTCCCAAATTTTTCTAATAAAGGAGAATACTGCCTGCATCCCTTGGATGTGCACAGGCAGTTGAGATTTTATTTAGACAAGACCAAGACAAGACCAAAACAATGCTTAAGACTGACCAACGTTTCATTTCCTTTTCTGGGCCTAGAATAGGAAATACAGTCTCCAAGGTCACTTTATCAAAATGGTTAAGGGACTGCATCCGTTTCACTTATTCATTTGCAAAACAACCTATGCCACAGAATATTAAAGCCCATTCTATTAGATCTATGGCGACATCCGTAGCCTTCCACTCTAGGGCTTCTATGGATGATATTTGTGCAGCAGCAGCAACTTGGGCTAAACCCCACACTTTTACCAATCACTACAAATTGAATGTGGTCTCCAGAGGGAGAGCTGCCTTCGGTTCCATGGTACTCAGGAACATTCTTCCATAAGGGGCACCCAGGGATCACAAGGTAGATTGGGATTCTGTCCCATCAGTGATGAATGGAAAGAAGATTAACAACATCAGATAAAGAAGTTGTCTTACCGTAACGTTCCATCTGTGTTGTTGATCTTCTTTCATTCATCACTTCCCACCCTCCTTCCCCCGCCAAAGGCTCCTGGGGGATACTTTGGGTCCAAGTGGTGTCTTAGGGCATTTGCACAGAAATGGCCTCTGCTTTACGTATTCAACATGGGCAAACTCGATCTGAGGTAACAGGGAGAAGGACATTGTGGGTAGAATCTTAGCTCGAGAGTTTTTGGCTGGCGCGAGCTTGGTATTAGGCCAACTCGGTTCTGAAGGCTCAGAACCGAACCAATCCATGATCAATGAAAAAAGAGCAACAACACAGATGGAACTTAAGACATAACTTCTTTTTTCATGGGAATGGGGTATTTCCACCATGCATCCACTTGTTTTATTAAATGCCTTTACTTTTATTTTGAAGAAGTTTAAAATTAATTGGCTTTCCCTGAATACCTTACAAGTGATGCTGAGTTCGAATAATAAGCTCAATGACTACAGACCCTCCTTTAAGCAGAAAGTGCTGGAACATAAAAAAAATTAACTGAAGATGAGCTCTTTCATTTCTATAGCAGTGTAAGACTACTTTTCTTGTACTGCCCACCTCCCAAGGACCAAGCTCTATAGCGTCTCTACCTGCACAGCATCAACTCAGTCATGATTGCAGGAGATGAGGATCCCCAGGCAGGCAAGAGCCCCTAGGCTCATTTATTCCCATCCAGGAAGCCATCATGAACTCAGTCAATTGTGGCAAAAAGTCAGGTGAAAATGAGTACGACAGACTTGTTGCGGGGTGGTCTATTCTCTTCCCTGGCAGAATACCCTTCTCCCCTTTGGCAGCTCTTTTGAACTAGCTCAGCTATAGCTGCCCTTTCAGGATCCCCTTTAACTCACGGTGTAATTACACACAGTAGTTCAGGCTCCAAAAGGCAGACACCTAGTTCTCCTGCTAGGTGTCATCTATGTGGCAAGCCACAACCACCTCTCTCCCAGGCAGGCAGGTAGCAGATACTCACTCCCACCCTCCTCAGCTGGAACAGAATCTGCCTGATCATGTTAAAGCAGAATTATTGGATGCTCCATTACAGCGTGATACTTTGGTGTTGAGGCAGAAGAGGTGTTAAAGAAAATGGAGGATAAAGTGAAATCTATGCAGACAATAAAGGATTTTTTACAGGTTCAGCCACCTAGATTTAGCAGGAACTGGCCTTCTAAGAATTGGTCCTTTCCAGTGTCAGACAGGCCACAAAGAGGCAGATACAGACGCCCTAGAGGCAGATCTCAGCCCCAAGGCTCATACAGGCCTAAACAATGGGGTCCTCCTACCTCCAAAATCGGAGAAGACAAGTCGCAGTCATATAGGAAACAGTCCCAATGACTTTCTACTGCCAAGGCCGAGCACTTATCTTTTGGCAGCACCCTTAGGGGGGAAGCTAGCACTTTTTTCACAAAATTGGCACATGATCACCCAGGACAAATGGGTCTTGGATATAGTTTCTCAGGGCAACAGGTTCCACTTTCACACTCTTCCAAAGACAAAAGGTATGCCAGACCTGCCACACAATCAATGGGCAGAGGCACAAAAGCAAATCTCATCTCTCTTGGACATGAGGGCTGTTCAGCCAGTACCATAGCAAGAGCAGGGACAAGGATTTTACTCAAGACTTTTCTTGGTACCCAGAAAGGACAAAGCTTGGAGACCAATACTCGACCTGTCTATTCTAAACACTTTTCTGGACATTCCAAAATTCAAAATGTTGACACTACAGCAGCTTCTGCCCATGCTGGACAAGGCGGCTTGGCTAGTAACTTTGGACCTCAGAGGCATACCTGCATGTCCCAATCAGACAAACGTGCAGAAGATACCTCAGATTCATATCTGGTTCAGTGCACTACCAATTCTCTTCACTGCCCTTTGGCTTATCTACTGCGCCCAGGGTCTTCACAAAATGCCTGCCACCAGTAATTGCATTTTGCATACAGTGGAATTCAAATATATCCCTACTTGGACGACTGCCTCATTCAAGCAGAGAGCAAAGACATTCTGCTGAAGCATCTGGCGTTTGTAAAAAGATTACTAATTTGCCTAGGGTACACAGTAAACAAAAAGAAATCAAAACTATTACCCTCTCAAGAGATAATATTCCTGGGTGCAAGCTTAAATACAACTGCCCAGATGGCTTATCTCACACCAGACAAACAAAGGCAACTGACTTCTTACTTCGAAAAGATGGCAGCAAAGACCCAGTTACCTGCAAGAAAAATTCTGCAGGCTTTGGGCTTCATGGCATCCTGCATTCTGCTAATTCCATATGCAAGACTGCATATGAGGAAGCTACAGTGGTACCTAAAAAGTGTTTAGACTCAACATTGCCACAGCCTGGAAACATTAATTACCCTCATTCCCTGCCTGCAACAGGAGTTTCAATGGTGGGCACTGGCCTGTCACCACAACAAGGGACAGCCATTCACTTTACCCACAGCCAGGCAGACACTGACAACAGATGCATCAGATTATGCCTGGGGGGCCCACATGACAGGAAAATGTATTCAGAGCACGTGGCCCGCAAGGCAAATGCATCTTCATATCAATCAAAATGAGATGCTAGCTGTACAGAATGCCCTGACAGCCTTCAAGGACCTGCTTCATCCAGGACAACTGCTGATAAAGACGGACAATACAGTCATGTGGTACATAAACAAGCAAGGGGGCACACATTCCTACTCCCTCTGCGGACAAGCCATGACTTTGTGGAACACAGCAGTGACTTATCAAGTGCACCTGCAAGCACATTTCTTGCCAGAAAAGACAAATACTCTGGCAGACGAACTAAGCAGAAACCTCATGGACCCTCATGAGTGGAAACTAGATCCACAATTCTTCAGCATGATCACAAAGAAATGGGGATGCCCAGACATAGATCTATTTGCCTCCCCACACAACTGCCAACTACAGAGATTTTGCACAAGGTCTTATCACAAACAAGCATGGAAGGTGGATGCTCACTCATTCAGCTGGAAAACCCTTACAGTATATGCCTTTCCTCCTCTGTCTCTCCTCCCCAAGGTACTCCTAAAGGTCAGTCAAAAGAAGCCAAAAATTATATTGATTGCTCCAGACTGGCCACGCAAGCACTGGTATCCAATCCTAAAGAGTTTGTCTCATGGCCCAGCCTGGACCTTACCTCAAATTCCTCATTTACTGACCCAACAGAACAATCAGATCCTGCACAGCCAACTCAGAACCTTAAATGTGGCTGCATGGCGGATAATATAAACACTCAAAGCACAGCTCTTTCTAAAGCAGTTATGGATGTTACTTTGGAGGCCAGGAGGCCCAGCACCAGAAAATCTTATGCAGAAAAATGGAAACGATTATGTGCTTGGAACCAGGCACAAGGATTAGACACGCTTGTTCCAAATATTCCTCAGATTTTACAATACCTAACTGAGATGCTGGACAAAGGCCTATCCTTCTCATCAATTAAGATCCATGCCTCTGTCATTTCAGCTCATTACAATACGGAACCGCCTATTTTTTCACTTACACTGCTAAGGCAGTACCTCAGAGGGGCCAAAAACATAACACCTCCAAGGAGAGCACTGATACCTACATGGGACCTTAATTTTGTTTGGGAAAAACTCACACTGCCTCCTTTTGAGCCAGCCAACACAGCCGAGATAAAATTCTTATCATGGAAAACAGCTCTGCTCCTAGCAATTACTTCAGCAAGAAGAGTCTCAGAGTTACAGGCATTAATGGCTGTGGAACCTTTTATTTTTTTCCATCCGGACAGGGTTTCTCTAAGGACGAACCCAACATTTATGCCTAAGGTAGTGTCCAGTGTGGCTCTTAATCAAACCATTCATTTGCCCAGTTTTTATCCAAACCCACAGAATAAAGGGGAGAGACTTCTGCATTCTTTGGACATACACAGACAACTACGCTTCTACTTGGACAAAACTAAAGCCTTCAGAAAGACTGAGCAACTTCTAGTGGCATATGCTGCAGGATCACAAGGAAAGGTTATCTCAAAGCAGACTATTTAAAAATTGATAGGCCACTGCATTTGTTTCTGCTATTCACAACATGGCAAAACAGTGCCTAAGGGCATTAGGCCACACTCAACCAGAGCAGCAGCCACTTCAGCAGCCTTCCTCAGAGGAGTACCAACCAAGGATATTTTGGAGGCTGCAACTTGGACTTCAGTGCACACGTTTACAAAGCACTACCACTTACCTCTTTACTCTAAATCCAGAGCAGGCTTTGCCACTGCAGTTCTGCAGGGCCTCATAGCCACTCCTAATTCTATTTAGACCCAGCCACCCAACCTCAGCTTTGGGATTCAACCCAAGTGTAATGACTGCAACAGTGAAACACGATGAACATAGTACAGTTGTGTACCTACCATAAATGTAGATGTTCGAGTGTATTCACTGTTGCAGTCCAGGTTACCCACCCACCATCCCCCTTTCTTTGTTGGGACTTATCTGTACTTCTCTATTCTATACAACCTATGTGGTGTATTTGCTTGTAGATGAAGGTAATTTTTATGTTAGTGCATGCTTTTTTAGAAGCATTATTTTTAGCCTACCGTTTTAGGGGCACCTGACATCTGGGACAAGAAAAACTGGAGAAAATGGCGTCGACTGCATCTTATATACCCCTGGCGCACTGGCGTCAGGGAAGAGGTGACAGCAACCGACTCCGGACCAGGACTTTGGAATTCAGGCCGACTGCGGGTAGCCTGCCAGCAGAATAACCCAAGTGTAATGACTGCAACAGTGAATACACTCGAACATCTACATTTATGGTAGGTACACAAGTATACTTTTTTTTTATCCTGTCCTTAAGAACTCAGTTAGTGGTCATTCAGGTATATGTTAGGTTCTTTCTTTACCCTCCATCTCGGGTTCTATCAGCAGGTGTATAGGGCAAAGGATGGAGAGTATACTTGGAATTTTGGATGGTTCTGAGTGCGTGCTATACTTCTCATAGTTGTGCATCAGTCTGAAAAAAATTAAGCAATACCATGATAGCCTCTAACAGAAAATACTAAGACACTGGACCACAGATATGATGTAATGTATTTTATTCAGCCAGTACAGGTTTCTGCAGTTACTCAAGCTTTCGAGTTAGCAGAAGCCCTTCATCAGTAGTAATCCTGCTAGCCTGAAAACTTAAGTAATTGCAAAACTTTTGTTGGTCCAATAAAAAGGTATTACAGCACATCTGTATTCCAGTTGCTTTACATCAGCCTGGAAGAAGTGTTCACTGCAACTGTTGCTGGCAAGACATTCTGCAGCCGCCTGGGTACAGGCAACACAAAATCATCTGTGCATAAACAGTTGGGGTAGTACAAAGTCATGATAACTTTGCGCAAGTTCTATGTACCTGTAGCATTTAGCATCATTTCTAAACCTTCAGTTAGTCCCCCAACATCCTGCATAGTACAGTAATAATCTGGTGACCTATTAAGCCATTACATACACTTAAACTATGCAGGAATGCTCAGCCCAAATATATTCTCCTTTTGCTCATGTGGCGAAGACTGAAGATGGACCTGTTTACTTCTCAGGTCAGTTCTGAGCCTTCAGTATTTTGACAGCATAATGCCCTATCCCAACAGAAGTCTGCTATATGCTTTTCATTTCTTATTTATGATACAAAGAGCACTGCTAAGCACATGATACGTCCCTATGAAAAAGAAAAGGTGCAATTTTTTTACTGATCAAGACAGCCTTGTTTTCCCTGCTGTTAGACAGTATGTGCATCATTTTTGTTGTCATGCTGGGAAGGTCATATATTGTAACCATATCTGTCCTCTCTTCATCTCGCAGTATGACAGCTGAGATTCTTATGTAGATCTTTATTCTCTGTAAGATAGCTTTCTCCCAAAAGAGGCTAGGAAAAATATTCCTAGAAATTCTTAGGTTCATACTAGGCTATCTGCCCTAGGGCATTTATAAGCCTAGCCAGAGTGTGTTTGGCTTTCGCCACCCATTTTAAATTAATTTTGCTATGCCCTTTTTCGAGGTTAGTATACTGTGCCTGTGTCTAACCGTGACACAGAAGTGATACCCGGGGTAAACCTACGATCTCCCATCCACTCATCAAGATTCCTCTTGAAGAGATTCAATGAGGGACTCTGCCTAACCTGGACTGGGATTTTGTTCCAGAGTGAAAGGAGCCTCTGGGTTATGAATCTGTCCCTCCAGCATGTCCTATTTATTTCAGTGCTGAGGTTCAAGTCTCTCGAGCACGTAGCTAGATGGGATTTGGATTTTCTGAGGTGAAGCATGTCCATTAATTCCGGGTTGGACATGGCTTTATACATCAGGCACAGATCGCCTCTGAGCAGGCGGTATGCCACTGAGTAGAGCTGGAGTTTCTTTAACCGGGCAGCATATGGCATCTGTTTGAGCCCTTTGATCCTCTTGGTGAGGTACTTTTGGGGTCTTCCCAGTTGCTGCAGGTGTCTGGTAAGGTACATCCCAAAAGGGGCATTGTACTCAATTATGGGCCTGATGAGGGATGAGTAAAGAGGCACGATGACCTCCCCTGATCTAGATGTGAATCCCTTCATGATTAGGTGGGCTATATAAAATGTTTTTCTAACCACTTTGGCCACGTGGTTTTCAAATGAGAAATTGCTATCAACTTGGGTCCCCAGGTCTCTAATTACTTCTTCCATGCTTAATGGATTACCACCTATGTGGTAATTTGTGGGCACTTTGTTTTTGCCAAAGGGGATGACTATACACTTTTTGGCATTTAGCTTGAGGCCATGGCTCTGGCAACAGTTGTCTGTTTCTATGAGGCCCTTTTGTAGAATGTTTGTGTCGGCTGGAGAGTTGATTATGGCGCCTAGTTTGCAGTCATCTGCGAACTTGGTCAGCCACAGTCCTTCCGTGTTGGCCTGTACCTCCGAGAAATATATACCGAACAAGAGAGGTCCCAGGACTGAGCCTTGTGGGACGCCACTTGTAACTGGTTGGAGTCTGACTTGGCTCCAGCAATTCTAACCATGTGGGTTCTGTCCTTGAGCCAGTTTGCAACCCATCTAGTGACATAGGGGTTTATATTTAAGCTGGTGAGCTTATCAATAATGCCCGAGTGGGGTATTGCATCAAAGGCTTTTGCGAGGTCCAGGTAGGCTGTGTGGACCACCTTCCCCTCGTCAGTGGCCTTGGCGACTGTTTCAAAGAAATCGACCAGGTTTAAGAGGCAGGATCTGCCCTTAACAAAGCCGAACTGGGTAGGATCCAGTGTCTGTAGGTCCCCAATATCTTTATTTATGAGGTCCATGATGATCCTTTCCATAGCTTTGCAGACCAAGCTAGTCAGGCTTATGGGGCAATGGTTTCCAGGATCCGTTGAGGCACCACCTTTGTGGAGAGGGACCACTGTTGCTGTATGCCACTCTTTGGGTACATATCCTGTAGTAAGGATGAGATGGAACAGTAGTTTTATGTTTGGGTTTAGCTCTTCTTGGAGTTCATGTAGGACGCAGCCCGGGACACCGTCTGGTCCCATTGATGCTGTGTTTTTTGCTTTGGAGAGGGCGGCTCTTACCTGAGCATCTGAGATGTCAGGGGGGCAGCACTCTGCTGGGATAGATATTTGCCCTTTAGGTGGGGAGGGGGGGAGAAGTTTGCGTTGAACCTGTCAGCTAGGATGTTGGCAATGTCTGTGAGTTCAGTGTGTTTTTTGTCATTTTGGACTAATTCTGAGCATATCTGGGAATTCCCACCCAGGTTCCTAACATAACTAAAGAAAGCCTTGTGATTATCCTTAGTGTCCTGTGCAATTTTTCTCTCTAAGCTGGCCTTAGACGATTTGATGAGTGCCCGTAGTTTTTTGCTAATACTGATCAGAGATACCTTCCCTTTTTGGGATTTTGCTCTATCATGTAGTAGCTTCCTCCTCCTATTGTATAGTTTGTTTATGGCTGGGGTCCACCAGACAGGACGCCTGCCTTTGGAGGATTGGGTCTTGGTTTTATTTGGGATTGCATGATCCATGCATTCCTGAAGGTGTTCATAGAATGCGTTTATAAAGGATTCTGCGGTCTGGGACGTATTTTCCACAGGCCCGGGGGCTGTGAAGGATTCCACCTCAGTTTTGAGGAGTGTGAAATTTGCTTTAGAGAAGTTTTTCACTGTGGTTTTCTGGGCAGGGGGTGGGGTCGGGATGTGAATATCCAGTGAGATTAGTTTATGGTCTTATCTTACCAGTGAGGGATACACTTCTGGTCTGGAGCATAGAGCCCCCATGCTGATGATGATCAGGTCCAGTATGTTTTCCCCTCTTGTGGAAGTGGTAACAAGTTGTTCCATAGCATTTGAGTTTATAAATTCTAGGAACCTTTGGGCGAGGGTGTTGGAGCTAGAGTAATGCTCCCAGTCTATGTTTGGGTAGTTGAAGTCGCCCAATATAATGGTGTTTGGAGAGACTTTCATATTTTCCAGTATTCTCAGGAAGGCCAAGTGGGGTTCCTGGGTTTGGGAGGGTGGTCTGTAGCAAGCTATAAACTGGAAGGCAGTTTTACCCACTGTTAGTTGCACATGGATAGTCTCTGATGCTTCGTGCTGTGCCACAAACCTGGAGGTGTGGATATCTTTGACGAATATTGATACTCCCCCTCCTTTTGTGGTTCGGTCCAAGTTTTGGTGCCGAAAAGCATGGTATGAGGTATAATCTGGTAGTGCTGGGGTGCTCTCTGGAGCCTTGAACCAGGTTTCTGTTACTGCACAGATATCGATGTTCTCCATGCTAAGGAGAGTTTCGAGTGCGTGCATCTTGAGGTTTAGACTTCTGGCATTGAGTAGCATTACTCTTAGTTTCTTATCCCTTGTGATACCTATGGAGGTGGGTTTGTCTTTTGAGCCTTGCCTAAAAAAGGTACTATGGAGGTGGCAAGAGCCTTTGCCAATATCCAAAAGCCCGGGGGTGATAGGTGCAAGCCGTACCTAGTGAAGCATCGTGGCTTGTCGAGCATGTCATCCCAGGCTGACAGGCATTGGATCCCCTTTGAATGACACCAATACTTAAGCCAATTGTTGAAATTGATCATCTTGTCTTCATATTGTGGCATCATTCTTGGTGAGGGTAAGATGCTACTCAAGGTCAGAGTCATACCGGCCTGGGCTACATGCTCAGAGAGCTCCTGTATGTCTCTCTTCATGTAGTCCAGGGAGGTACGTCTCAGGTCATTCACACCAGCATGGACAATGACTGAGTCATATTTGTACTTGCCTTGGAGTGACCTGAGTGCTTGTGTTATGTGGCGGATCCTAGCGCCCGACAGGCAGCTCACCGTGACCTTCTCCTTGTTCAGCCTGGTGAGCAGGACGTCAGTGTGCCTGATGATAGAGTCACCTATTACAAGTGTATCAGGTGTGTTGTTTAGCCTTAAGGGCTGAGACTGTTTGGCACACTGGCTTTGTGAGCTATGTGTTGCATGTGTTTTGTTTTGGGGTAGCGGTTGCTTGGGTGTGTGCTTTGGAGGTCTCTGCTGCTTAGGCAGATTTTTATTTAGAACCTCCGTGTATGTTTTTGTGCATTTGTGTTTGGTTTGCTGTCGTGGTAGGTATATGTGAGACTGGAATTGTAGTGAGTGTGGTTTCCTTCTCCTCCTGACTGGATACACCAGTACTGAGTTGAGAGAGCTTAGCCTCCAGTTTGGCTATATGGTTGCATCTCTCACATGTGTTGGAATTTGTTGGGAGGAGGAGAGGGTTGTCTGTGTACATGAGGCAGTTGTAACATTGCCTCAAGATTCCCAGATTCACCAGCTGGACCGGAGAGGAGATTGACAACTGACCTTTGGACATGCCAGAATAGTATTGGGAATTCCTTTATAATTGAAAAAAAGGGCCAATGGGGAAGAAGGTACTCAAGGGGAGTTTGTGAGGGTGTAGTGCTTTTATAATTTTTTAGTGCTGACTTATATAATTGCTTTAGTGAGCAAGTGCCAGGCTTTAGAGTAGGAATAGGGTGTTTATTATGAGAACTAGATCAGTTCTAAGGGAAAAAGTGAAGAGCAGACTTTGTGGAGCCGAGAATGGTTTAAACCCAATTAAGCGGAGCTGCCCAATGCTGCGCTATGTGCAAAATCAAGCAAGGCCGCGCCAAAGCGGGTTTTATACAGGGGGACTTGAAAGAGCTAGAAATTGGCCCAAAACAGCCAGTAGACTACCAGATTCTTGTGCTGGGAACACTCCTGCAGGGATAGATAGGCTGCTTTAAGCTCCCCACTGCCACTGGTGAACAAAGAAGCCTCCCTTTATCCAAGAAAGGAAATGGGCAACACAGGAACTTTCCAAAAGTCCAGAATACAGCAAAGCCTGTATTTGGACTACTCTAGGTCAGGAAAGACGGGAAACAAGGATAATTGTTTTTTTTTCTTTTTTGCAACAAACAGCAGGAAAATGCAATAAATATGTAACACAGGCTAGCACACTTGAGTGTGTAGCCTCAACAGGTAAATGCAATAAACAGGACAAACTTTAAAAGTGCAGGTGCAAAAACAACTTTAAACAGTTTAAAACAGTTCAAGAAGCAGAAATACTTGCAGTTTAGCTAGATCGGACAGTCGCCCAGTTAGCAGCAGGAAAAAAACACTTTTATCAGGTTAGCAGTCGCTCTTTTAGCCTCTCTGCTGCTAGCACCACTCTGCAGGACCACAAGGAGCTTGGCTGAGTAGTAACAAGTGCAAAATCAGCGCCAACGCAGGTTTTATACAGGGGGACTTGAAAGAGCTAGAAATTGGCCCAAAACGGCCAATAGACTACCAGATTCTTGTGCTGGGAACACTCCTCCAGGGATAAATAGGCTGCTCTAAGCTCCCCACTGCCACTGGTGAACAAAGAAGCCTCCCTTTATCCAAGAAAGGAAATGGGCAACACAGGAACTTTCCAAAAGTCCAGAATACAGCAAAGGCTCTATTTGGACTACTCTAGGTCAGGAAAGATGGGAAACAAGGATAATTTTTTTTTTTTTTCTTGCAACAAACAGCAGGAAAATGCAATAAATATGTAACACAGGCTAGCACACTTGAGTGTGTAGCCTCAACAGGTAAATGCAACAAACAGGACAAACTTTAAATTACAAGTGCAAAAGTGCGCTAAAGCTGGCTTTAAAGCAGGGGGTTAGAAAGAGATAGGAAATGGCCCAAAACGGCCAATAAGCTACAAGTCACTGGGCTGGAACCACTCCTCAAGGGACAGATAGGCTGCTCAGAGCTCCCCACTCTCACTGGTGAACAAAGAAGCTTCCTCCTATCCAAATAAGGATATGGGCAACACAGGAACTATGACACAGCCCAGAGATCAGCATTACCTGAAGACTGGACTATTCTCGTTCAGTAAAGGCAGGAAACAAGGATATTTTTTTTTTCTTTTTTTTACAAAGTAGCAGAAATTAGGTACAGAAACGCAGTAAATGCTTTAATTCGGCTAGCGCACTTAGTTGTCAAAACAGGAATAGTTTTCTTTGTGATGTAAAGATAATAGTTTCTTCCTCTTCAGGTAAAGCTCTATAATATTCTTGACTTCTTGGCTCATTTGCTTAGCTTTGGTATGTCCTGTTTTTTCCATTAGCTTAATTAACTCCAACCACTGTACAGCTAATGAAGTGAGAAAACCTGCAGCAGTAATTGCTGCAGAAATTGATGTGATATCTTTTGTTGCAGAATGTGTCTGCAAATGGTGTATTGTGATCAGTGTACTACCCCGGTTAAATAAATAATGCATTGTAAGTGCATTTAATTGATAAACTAAAATAGCAGTTTTGTCTTAGGCTGTCAACATTTTATTGCTGGAGTAACTATCTTGCATTGATAGTTAGTCAAAGAATGCATTTTTGCACTTGGTTTTAGACCATGGCTTTAGCACCATTCATTTGTCTGATTAAATGGTGGAAGTTAAAAAAAAGGGTGATTGTGAGGTGGAGTTCAGGGAAGAGTTGAGACAGGCCCTGGGAGGCAATGAAGAGTTACCGAATAGCTGGGTAACTACAGCAGAGCTAGTAAGGGAGACTGCTAGGAAGGTGCTTGGTGTGACATCTGGACAGTGGAAGGAGGACAAGGAGACATGGTGGTGGAATGAGGAAGTACAGGAGAGTATACAGAGGAAGAGGCTGGCGAAGAAGAAGTGGGATTGTCAAAGAGATGAAGAAAGTAGACATGAGTATAAGGAGATGAGGCGCATGGCAAAGAGAGAGGTGGTGAAGGCTAAGAATAAGGCATATGGAGAGTTGTATGAGAGATTGGACACTAAAGAGGTAGAAAAGGACCTATACCGATTGGCTAGACAGAGGGACAGAGCTGGGAAAGATGTGCAGCAGGTAAGGGTGATAAAGGACAGTGAGGGAAACGTACTCGCAAGTGAGGAGAGTGTGTTGAGTAGATGGAAAGAGTACTTTGAAGGGCTGATGAATGAACAGAATGAGAAAGAGAGAAGTTTGGATGATGTGGGGATAGTGAATCAGGAAGTGAAGCAGATTAGCAAGGAGGAAGTAAGGACAGCTATGAAGAGGATGAAGAATGGAAAGGCTGTTGGCCCAGATGACGTACCAGTGGAAGCATGGCGGTGCTTAGGAGAAATGGCAGTGGAATTTTTAACCAGATTGTTTAATGAAATTTTGGAAAGTCAAAGGATGCCTGAGGAGTGGAGAAAGTGTTTTGGTACCTATCTTTAAGAATAAAGGTGATGTGCAGAGCTGCAATAACTACAGAGGGATAAAATTGATCAGTCACAGTTTGAAGTTATGGGAAAGAGTAGTGGAAGCTAGGTTAAGAAGGGAGGTGATGATTAGTGATCAGCAGTATGGTTTCATGCCAGGAAAGAGCACTACAGATGCAATATTTGCTCTGAGAGTGCTGTTGGAGAAATACGGAGAAGGTCAGAAGGAGTTGCATTGTGTCTTTGTGGACTTAAAGAAAGCATATGACAGGGTGCCTAGAGAGGAGTTGTGGTATTGTATGAGGAGGTCGGGAGTGGCAGAGAAGTATATAAGAGTTGTACAGGATATGTACAAGGGTAGTTTGACATTGGTGAGGACTGCGGTGGGAGTGACAGATACGTTTAAGGTGGAGGTGGGATTACATCAAGGATCAGCTCTGAGCCCTTTCTTATTTGCAATGGTGATGGACAGGTTGACAGATGAGATTAGACAGGAGGCCCCATGGACTATGATGTTTGCAGATGACATTGTGATATGTAGTGAGAGTAGGGACCAGGTTGAGGAGACCCTGGAGAGGTGGAGATATGCTTTAGAGAGGAGAGGAATGAAGGTCAGCAGGACTAAGACAGAATATATGTGTGTAAATGAGAGGGAGAGTAGAGGAATGGTGAGGATGCAGGGAGTAGAGTTGGTAAAGGTGAATGAGTTTAAGTACTTGGGATCAACAGTTCAGAGTAATGGTGAGTGTGGAAGAGAGGTGAAGAAGAGAGTACAGGCAGGGTGAAATGGGTGGAGAAGAGTGTCAGGAGTGATTTGTGACAGACTGGTACCAATAAGAGTGAAAGGGAAGGTCTACAAGAGGGTAGTGAGACCAGCTATGTTATATGGGTTGGAGACGGTAGCATTGACGAAAAGGCAGGAGTCCGAGTTGGATGTGGCAGAGTTAAAGATGTTAAGATTTGCACTGGGTGTGACTAGGATGGACAGGATTAGGTATCAGTATATTAGTGGGTCAGCTCAGGTTGGACAGTTTGGAGATAAAACCAGAGAGGCGAGATTGCGTTGATTTGGACATGTGCTGAGGAGGGATGCTAGGTATATTGGGAAAAGGATGCTAAGGATGGAGCTGCCAGGTAAGAGGAAAAGAGGAAGGCCTAAGATAAGGTTTATGGATGTGGTGAGAGAGGACATGAAGGCGGTTGGTGTGAAAGAGCATGATGCAGAGGACAGGAAGAAATGGAAACGGATGATCCGCTGTGGCGACCCCTAACGGGAACAGCCGAAAGAAGATGTTGATGATGATTTGTCTGTGTTAAACCCACTTGCAAGATGTTTGTGTCTTGGGGGGATCTGTACTAGCTCCCATTTTACAGTCATCTGTGAACTTTGTGTTTGCCAGAGGCCTTTAACATTAGCCTTGACTTCTGAGAAGTAGATGCCAATAGTAGCAGGCCCAGCACGGAGCCCTGGGATACTCCTCTGGTGACAGGTCTCTTGGTGGAGGTGGTTTCACAGATCCTGACTTCTTTGGTCCTGTCTGTGAGCCAGATGGCAGTCCAGCAAATTACATAAGGGATTATGCCTACCTCAGAGAGCTTCTCAGCAGTGCGTGAGTGGGGTATTGTATAAAATGCTTTAGCAGGTCAAGATACGTAGTGGTCAATCATTCAGCATAGGACTGTTTTGGAAAGAACAGCAAAGCCACCTTTGAGTCTGCATGCTGTTTTCCATTAAAGTTTCTTCCTGATGCTAGTTCCTGTAGGCAGGAGAGTGCCAGATGCAGTTTTGTGTGCTGATGGCATAGATGGATGAAGCCCTGACTATGAGCCAAGCATTTTGCATTTGGTTATTGCCTCAGACATTTGACAGCACAAGTAGGGAGGCTGGGCAAAATACCTATCACTGTACAATTTAGGGGCTTGAGTGTGTAAAGTCACTCTTGGGATTGCTACTTGGCCTTCATTAGCTGTGATGGGTATTTACATTAAGGTACTGGTAAGGTCACCATTTTAATTGCAAGTGTGATTTCCTAGAGGGCTACCTTCTCTGTGTGTCTTTACTGAGCTTAAAGATAGAAACTGGCGTATGAAGTGCTTTGCTATTTTAGACTTTGGGTGTTGGATCTTTGTTAGTTATGTCATGCATAAAACTTTGTTTATAGGGCTCTGACTTTGAGAACTATTTAATTTCTCCCTGCTTTGCCAGTAAGTCAGGCTGGGGAGGTCCGTTGCTCTTAAAATTTGGGCTGAATGGAGGCAGTCAGTAAGAAAAGTTTTATCCTAACTAACACCCCCCCCCAAATCCTTAGTTATTCCTGCCATATAAACACATGTGATACCCAGGGACCCAAGTGATTTATGGTGCATGGCTAGGCTTGTAAGGGCCCTAGTGGTTGTTAGCCTGGTAACAACCTTTGAACCTATGAAGGGCACACACTGTTAAAGAATTATTACCCAAAGACCAAGAATGAATGTGAAAATTTTAATGGGTTCAGTCATCTTTTTACCTGATACTGAACATTCTAGCTGCAGGGCAGATAGGACTTGAGGTCTGATTTCCAAGTTCACTCAGCTGTCCTGATTTCCCAAACTTCTGACCCACCCCCAGCCTACAGTTGTCCACTTCCAAAGCTACTTTTCCTGCCCGTTCTTTCACACCTTATGAAGTACTCAATGTTTTGAAGGACCCAAGCTGTTACACTTAGTTTTAAGTTCTTTTTAGATGAATTCTAGCTGAAGAACTTTCATATTTCATGATATTTGTAATTATACACACACACACACACACACACACACACACACACACACACACACACACACACACACATTGGTTCAGCAGTACCCATATTTATAGGGACACAGTAAGATGTATTTAGACATATGGATTAAAAAGACTTCTGTTATGACACCTAAGGATGTGTGGGAAAAGACTAAACAAAAGATAATATAAAAACTGAGAAAGTAGAAGCTCTTTGTATGGATATGGGTAGTAAGATACAAGCAGTGAAAATGTTTGTCCTTTTCATTTTATGTACAGGTCAGGCATGTGTTTGTTTCCTCCAGCCCGAGGAGTTGTGCACAAAAATTCTTTCAACTCTTTATTAATTAATCTAGGAGGGGAAGAGTTCAGTGGGATAAGCTGATCCTCCCAACAGAAAAGGTGGGTTAGGAATACCTGATTTGAATGGATATGAGCTACTCCTTTAAGGTTCATGTGCATAATACAAGCAGAACGTTATAATTCAAAGTGCAAATGGATGATGATGATGAAGCAGGGAGGGGGGAATTCAGGAAATAGAGGAAGATTTTGGCTGCAGATACTTAAGGAGAGTAACAGCTGTCATACAGAATATTATATTCATAAAGCTGCAGAAAGTATTCTGAGAACAAAGCCAACATGGGAATTGGAGAAAGGAAAATTTGACAGTAGAGATAACTGCAAGTAGAGTACAGAAAATAAGGAAGAGGTGTCTGGAATTTACTGGGAAAACTGACAAAGGGACCAAGGTACTGGGAGCAAATAACTAGAGAGGTAAAGGTAATGGAGTATGATGAGGCCAAGAAGTTTGAACTGCAGGTTAGAGGTTGCCTTCCCTACCAGGGACTGATAACAGACTACAGGCAAAGGGAAAGGTATAAAGGAGATCTAAGTGAAAGCCCTGCTCTCATAGTTTGTTCTCAAGTCAAGAAAAGAAGCTGCTGTGAAAAAGAGGGTAATTAGTAGGGCTTGTAAAATACTGCATGATAATTAAGACTCAATCCGAGGAGTTTGGAAAAGATTGAGAAGAGAGAGAGAGACTGGAAAAGCAATTTACAAGAGAACAATGAAAGGGCATTCATGGCTCCCAAGTATGCAAGAGTCCAGAATGTTTAGAATTTTGGTTTTAAAGTATTTGCTTAGTAGCTGAAGCAGACGTCCAAGAATTGTTTTTCTTCAGGCATATTACAAATGTTGGAGGTGTGTTGGGGAATAAAGAGGTATTTGTCAACATATTTGTAGGAGTGTTGCAAGCCAGAGATTTTAAACATTCCCATTGGAGTAGTCTGTCAGAAATATTGTGATACTAAATAGCTGTAACTAAGGAAATTATTTTTTGAACTGGGATACAGACTCTGAACTGCCTAGACATAGTAAGGCCTTATTATGTTTAATTCTTTTGGCTGCCAAAATTAAATTGCTAAAAATGAAAATCAAAATCTAGAATAACTGTATTTGAAGTACTGAATATTGTAAAACAGGTAAAATAACTGGAAATGGGATCTTTAGAAAAAAAGGAGCAATGTATGTATATATAGAGAAATGGATTTTGTGAGAACAGTGCATGGAAAATAATGTTCAGGAGAAGAACTGAGGTTTAAGGAAAAGCAGGAATTGAGAGTTGTAAAAAAGAAGCCATATATGTATGTACATGAAAAATGTTACTATGGTTTGCTTTCTGTTAATGTATGCATGGCGTTGTCTTGAGTGATAATTAAAGATGTTTAAAAATAGATATTTGTAAGTGGGTAATTTTGACCTTTGACCTCAGTTTTAATTACAGATTTAGCCTGTCATTTTGATACCTAGTCCTTTCCTTGCTACATTTTAACTCATTAGCACCTATGCGGTCTGGAAGGATCAATGTCAATGCATCGAATGCACTATTCATTGAACTAAATATTCTTCATTATGATAATAATTGGTGCATTCATAGTCTGTCTCCGTAAATACTGTAATATATTATAATGCACGCAAACCCCAAATTATATTTTTTGTAAACTTTCACAAATTTTCATATATTGAAAACTGTGCAATCTAGACATATATTTAGAACATTTTTTTTGTTAACCAGACACAAGCTTTCTCATGACAGGAAATTCCTCTATAAGTTCATGTTTATTGAGATGTTTACAGAAATATGAAAACATATGCTTAATTATATAATTTATATAATTAGCAAAACAAATAAGCTAGATATCTCTTAAGATATGCAACTTACAGTGCAAATATCAAAGACTATTTTCTTCTACAACATCTAAGGTTTCACTTAAGGTCCTGCAACGGTTTGCAAGTTGCTCAGTTTTTCAAGTATTAAGTACCTATGAAAATATTGCTTATTTTCATAATTACTAGCAAACAATTAGCAATATTTCCTGTATAGTTCAATATAAACCAGCACTGACACTGAATTGTCCTGTCTTCCACATTAGTGTTTCACACCGTACACATTAATAACTTATAGGGCTCTCAGTTATGAAAATATAAACATATATTTGAAAATATGAATAATTAGTGGTAAACAAAGATTAATTTCTCCACTGCAGGACATCCCAGGTTAACAATCTTTGTGTCATTTTGTGCATTTCCATTTCACCAGACCTTTCAGGTTTATCACCTCCCACAAAACTTCATCCTTTAGTCCTGACTCTTTCATAGACCAACTCTGTAATATTAACTAGTCTCATCTCACTACACTCCCCTTAGATGAGGCTGTCCACTCTTTCAACTCTACCTTTCTAACCATCCTCAACTCCCAAGCTCCCCTCCGTACTATCAGAATCAAAGCAAACACTGCTCCTTGGCTGACCAAACATACTAGAGCCTTGATGAAAAGACGTGACATGATATGGAAATTGTGGACCAAAACAAAGACCCCTTCTCTCTTACAGACTTACAAAGAACTTAGAAATCAAATTGAAAAAATTATCAACAAAGACAGGATCAACTTCTATGCAAACCCTCCCACTACCCTAAAATCTGACCCTAAAAAATTCTGGAACGCAATCAGTCATATACTGAATACAGAAAACCCTTCCCTTCCCAACCCATACCCAAATAAAACTTTTGAAGAAACTGCCACTGAATTTAACAATCATTTTATTAATTCAGTAATTACCATAATTAATGACCTCCCCACTAGTAAAAGTACTAAAACCTTCCACTTTCTCATCTTCCCTGCCTTCTCCTTGTAACTCTTTCTCTTTTACATCTGTCTCAACTAAATATATTAAATCTTTCTAAATTCAAACCCTGCTCCCCCTCAGCTGATAACCTACCCTCTTACCTCCTATTGCTGAACCCCTAGCCTATCCAGTATCCATCCTGATCATCCGATCTATCTCTGACTAATACGTTCCATCAATATGGAAAACTTTCTACACATTACCCATACATAATTGTTCTGATATTTCAAACCAATTGCTGTAATATCTCCCCTCTCCAAGATTCTTGAGAAATGCATTCACAAGCAGGTAATGCAATACCTTCTCCAACAGAACCTTCCAACACACACACAACATGGATTTTGTCCCAAACACAGCACTACAACTGTATTAATATCCTTCATTAATACTGTATCACTGGCCCTTGACAGTAATAAACTAGTCCTCATGTCTGTTCCTCGACCTGTCCAAAGCCTTTGACACTGTCTCCCATCCCCTCCTCCTAGACAAACTCTCTCACCTAAGATTCTCTCCTCCCACCATGTCCTGGTTTTCCAGCTCTCTCTCTAACCGCCAACAAGCTGTTAAATGGCACTCTGCTCTTTCTCCCCCCCTAAGCGTCCCAATGGGTGTCCCCCAATGATTCATACTGGGGCCACTGCTCTTCAATATTTTCACCAACCTACTTTACACTTCTTGTCCCAACTCCACACTTGTACAATATGCGGATGATTCTACAGTCATCACCATTGCTGACAATCCATCTGACCTCCACTCTACTAACCAAGCATCATTCAACACCATAGAGACATGGCTTTCTGACAACAAATTAATTCTCAACCCTAAGAAAACTAAGCTCCTACTCTTCCTCCCAAAAAACCTCATCAGTCTCAAAACAACATTTTCCATCCTATCTAGCAATAACACTGTCATTACCTCTGACCCTAGCACTAAACTGCTAGGAGTCATAATAGATGATCAGCTTAAATTTGATCTCCAAATCACCACCTCTGTCAAAAAGACTCACCAGAAACTCGGACTCCTTTACCGAAACAAAATACATTTAACCAACTCAGCCAGAATAACACTCTCCCATGCATTTCTTCTTCCCACCCTCCTTTGTAGCTCTCAGTTATACACACATCTTAACACCACACTCATAACCAGACTTGAAACTACATATAATAAAGTTGCCAAATGTGCTGCAAACCAAACCTATAAATCACACCATTGCCTATCTCTTAAACAGTTGCAGTGGTTTGAATTCCCTCATTTGCTGCTACTACAGCAACTGTTAATTATGCACTCCATCCTCTGTCTACCATCTTTCTGCACTAGCCTTCAATCAATTATAACTAAATATTCCCCAACCAGGACATTACGTAGCTCAGACCAAGACTTCCTACAGATCTATAAATCCAAAACCAAATCAGGGTGTTTACTTTATAACTATAACCCTGCTACAACTTGGAACCAACTACCCCTAGAAATTAGGTCTCTTAACCAAACAAAACATTTCAAACTAGCCACTCGGGAATATCTAATAAATAAATGGTCCTGCCATTGTAGTCATCCTCCCTGAAACTACCTAACCCTAGCTTGTCTCTCATCTCTCCTTTCTCTTCCACTGTCTGTCTTAATATCCATCTACTTCTCTGTCTCGTTGCTTAACCTCTACATTGCCTTACTACTCCATCTGTACCTATACTGTATATAAATACTTAGAAATAATGAACACTGTTTTCCCCTACATTGACATTGTATCTAAGTTTTTGTTGTAAGAATTCTGACATTGCACTCTACTGCTTTTCTGCATGATTTGTTGTAAATGCTTTTTGCAGTTTGATCTCTAACATTTGTACCCAACTGCTTTCTGTAAAATTTTATTGTAAAATGTTATTTCTCGAATTGTTTTAGCTGCCAATGCAATTTTTTGCTGACTTCATGTAAAATGTTAATACTGATTGCGGAGCTTTTCTCCTCGGGTCTCCACTGAAAACGAGCTAATGCTAAAGCTGGACTAACCTGGTTAACAAATGTAAAATAAATAAATAAATAAATTTGTTAATAACTGTTTGCACTTTCTGATACTGCCTGTTATTAGATGATATGTCACTTAGTTAAAGAAGCCAGACCCAAAAAAGTTTTGGATGCAATAAGGCAGTATTGGCGTGAACTGGAAGTATGCAAAAAAGGCATTTTAGGCTTGAATGAGATAACATAAGAATTATGTCTTCAAAACACCGGAGTCCGTGCAGCAAATAATTCATTCCTACTGATCCCCACTTTGAATGCATCTTATGTTTGGACCCATCCCATGACACTTAAGGTTGCATAATCTCCAAATGATTTAATAGAGCTGCCTACTGACACTGCAGAACAGCCTCAGAGAATACTGTTATGTTGGATCATTTGCTATCAGTCACTTCCTTTTCCTCTGCTACCTTGGCCTTTAGGAGAGAATAGAGAGAAACAGGGCCACAAACTTTGAAGGGAGAAATCCACAGAGAGAAACTAGGAATTTAGACCTTCTAAGCCTTCTGCTTTTCCTCAAGTATCTTCCCCTCCCATTAAAAATCCAGCAAGGACCATCACCATCCATTCCCCAACTTTACCCATTACTGTGATGGTCCAAGGGCTGTTATGCACTTCAGTCTGCAAATCTGTGGTAGTCTCAACTACTGTGCAGTCTCTGTATCTAGCCTTCTTGCAATATTGGAATAGTTCACACACCAGTCCTAGTGCTGGAGTTCACTTTGCCTTTTTCATTCCATTGCTGTCCCCAGCTTCATACTGTCACTTTTCTTTGACCAGACCATTGCTGTCCCTAGCTTCAGCCTGTGGCTGTAAGTTATGGTAAGATGACAGTTGCAGTCAGACAAATGACCTTCAATGCTTCTGATAATGGTGTGAACAATGCTGGGCCCTAAACATAGGCTTTTCTGATACTGTATTCATCACTAGTGCCAGTGAGATTAGTATGTCATTCAGGACATTGAGATTTGGCCCACTTCCTTTCCTTAGAAATATTATATTAATCACTGGCAGCTACAGGATACCAGCTGGTGGGGATATGCTTTATTGTAGCATGCTCCTTCTGTATCCATCTTTTTGCCAATTATGTCTTCCCCCTTCTACTTCTCTCTAGTATCTACAACAATGTGCTATGTACTTCAGGTACTTTGCCTATAGCCACTTAATTGGTTCCCTTGTGGCCTGCTTCTCTTCTGTACCATCCAGGAGGCCAGCTCCCTCTTCCATGTTAGGGTCATTTTTATGAGGCCCTTTTCATTCTTGGTTGAATTGGCCTTAAGAAGAACCTTAGGTATGTTCATAAAATAGCATTTTGAGTTGACTTACAAAGGACATCTCAGGAGACCTCAACGAGGAGAGGAGGGGGAGTGCCTTATTTCATACTTTTTTCCCAGATAACCACAAGACCTCCTATAGATGATATTGGAGAAGGTGGAGAAGCCACCTAGCTCTTTAATCTCCACCTCTCCAGAGATAACTTCAGCAGGCATGTAGAATCCCAGTGCTGATCCTCTGTGTGGTTCCACTGGTAATGGACACTTTTATTATCCAATAAATAAATGTGAACAGTGTCAACCAGACACAAAACTTCTATTTCAAATAAGGTCAGCTGAGTTTTTTGTATGCTCAGGGACTGGTTGATCTTGTCTTCAATCCCTAAAGCAGACCAAACTGTGTCAGCAGTGGCTTTTAAAAGAAACACCATGCTGCAAGTTCAAGTTTTCCACCCTCTGACCAGGAGCCCAAGGCTATGGACTTAATAGGGGAATGTGAATCTGGGATTGGAATGTCATCCTCATTACCAACAGACCCAATACTGGCAGGATTTAGCCTGACTTCAAGAACTCTTCATGACCACTTTTACTCTTAGGCTAGCCTTTCTGCCGATCTCTTCAGCCATGTTGTTGGTTGCCTTGCTTAGGAGAGCAGCCTCAGGCTAAGTGTTTATTGATCAAACTTTGGTTCTTTTTCTTGTTAGCCCTTTGATGTTTATTCAGTTTACATTTTATTCCTGCTTCAATCAGTATCTTTTTTTGTCCTTGTTTGGAATTTGTAGCTCATAATCCCCTTCTGGCATTGCAACTCTTGTTTTTGAGTCAGGTTTTGTGTTCAGCTTGCTTATCTTTTTTCCTTTTGCTGTGCTTCACTTCATACATTTTTCATTGATTTGTATTGTTTTTGTATAGTGTGCTTTGCTTTTGTTTCAGATATTGGTATAATCTGTGGTAGAGGTACTCAGTTTGTTGCAATAGAGATGGCCTTGTTTTTACAGGTTCATAAACTTAATCTGTGCCAACATTATTGCCATTGTAGTGTTTTTTTCATTGACATTGAGAGGAAAAAGAGATCAAAAATTTAGACAGTGTATGTACATGGCTAAAATCCACCCCACAGTAAAAATATCTGAATTATCTTACATGTGATGCTCACTTTTCTATCCTTGTGATATTTGCACTTCCTTTAAGCCTTCTCCCCTTAACAAGATAGACATGGTCACCTTGAGCTAGGAAAATAAAAGTCATCTCTGTTATGGAAGAATCTAAGGCTTCTTCCTCTGCTTCTGTCACTGTCCCCTCCCTTGTCCCATGGAGTGCAAAAGAAAGCCAGCTTTTTCTGTGCCAGATGGACCCCATTGTCCTAGCCAAGTAACATAAACCAAGAGTCCCCCCACCTCAGTGTATTGAAGAACACTCCTTTTTCCAGATCCCAGTCCATCAGCATCTCTTCTTTTGGCTCAAGCTGAGTACTCCTAGACATTAGCTCAGTCAAATCTAGAAATTCCATTTCTGTAGAAATTGACTACAGTACAATGATGTGAGCATTTTTGTCAGTGCAACTTGTGTTATACCAGGTCTCTTCCCCATGAGCTTCAGTATAAGTAGAGCACCTTTCCCTCCAAATTTCACTGCTTCTGGGCTGAGCTGTTCCTCACTGGTCCTTTTCTCATTCTGTTGCTGTCAGGTAGGTGGTTGACCCCTCAACAGTGTTATTTGGGTGAAATTGTTATGGTCAGCTGTTTTCTCATTTTTGGGGCCATATCCTTTAACCTCAAACCTTCTTGATGTGGACAGTGTAGTTGGCACTGGGACTATTGACCTTGAGTCTGTTGATGCCACGAGACCTTTAATCTCCAGCTATGGAGAGCAGAATGAGTCAGTTTATGTATTTGCTTGATTGCTTTATTTACTGGGAAAATCCATCTGGGAGCTGATTCCAAAAAGCATCTTAACAGGAATAGAAATCATTTTTTGACAATTCAAAATAAAAATGGTCAACAAACATTATTTACAAATGCTTATGTCATCAGAGCCCAGCTATTCTGTCTCTGGGGTTGGGCTTTTGACTGTATGTGTTAAGATCTTTAGACTCTACATCAATATTGTTTGTGATATTGGCAGTTAGGGTTAAGGCTAGTCCCATCTCCAACCCTTCAATGCAGGTTTATTTGACAAATTAAGACTATGTATCATTACCAAGAATAATGATGCTGGATTCTTTTGCATGCACCTCCACTAGCATAGACTTTGAACTATATATGACTATCTCGATGTCCTACCACCACCTCTCTACATTTGTGTGTGTGTGTGGGGGGCTAAACCAGTGGTGAAGATCATCCCTAAACTTGTGATTTCTCAGACTCCTTCCTTCTGGGAATGGGCAGGAAAAGCAGTTGCAAGAGAAAACAACTTGACTCATCCTGTGAGTCACCATATGTGGACATAGATGAGGATGAAGAAACAGCAGCACCCCCAGCATATTCATCAGATGACCCCAAGTTCATTGAGATAATATGAGCAAAGGCAGAGTGAATCCCAGGAACCTCCTCTTATCCAAACTCAAACTGAAGAAGGCCTTCTGGCTGCCTAACTCTTCCTGTTTGCTGGTCACCCCAGCTGACACATTAGTTAAGCTGGTGGTACAGTCAGCATAGAAAAACCCTGATGTGGTGGTTCCCATAACAAAGAAGTCAGAAGGGCTTCCCAGAGGCAGGACAGGACTGGCTAGTACCCTAGAGGTGGACTCCATCATGATAGCAGCAAACTTGTAGAAAGCTTCTACTTTTCAGAGCCCAGCTTCCATCTTCTAAAGAGTTATGCTGTATAGGCAGGCTTGGGAAATAAGTTTACTCATCCTCAACATTTACTTTCAGAGCAGTAAACCAAAAGGCTTATATGTTCAGATTCTATGTGGACTCTGCAGAGCAGTAAACTAAAAGGCTTATATGTTCAGATTCTATGTGGACTCTGCAGAGTAGTAAACTAAAAGGCTTATATGTTCAGATTCTATGTGGACTCTGCAGAGCAGTAAACCAAAAGGTTTATATGTAGATATTCTGTGTGGACTCTGCAGAGCAGTAAACCAAAAGGCTTAAATGTTGAGATTCTGTGTGGACTCTGCAGAGCAGTAAACTAAAAGGCTTATATGTTGAGTTTCTATGTGGACTCGGGAGAGCAGGAAACCAAAAGGCTTATATGTTGAGATTCTATGTGGACTCTGCAGAGCAGTAAACTAAAAGGCTTGTATGTTGAGATTCTGTGTGGGCTCTGCAGAGCAGTAAACCAAAAGGCTTATATGTTCAGATTCTATGTGGACTCTGCAGAGCAGTAAACCAAAAGGCTTATATGTTCAGATTCTATGTGGACTCTGCAGAGCAGTAAACTAAAAGGCTTATATGTTCAGATTCTATGTGGACTCTGCAGAGCAGTAAACCAAAAGGCTTATATGTTGAGATTCTATGTGGACTCTGCAGAGCAGTAAATCAAAAGGCTTATATGTTCAGATTCTATGTGGACTCTGGAGAGCAGTAAACTAAAAGGCTTATATGTTGAGATTCTATGTGGACTCTGCAGAGCAGTAAACTAAAAGGCTTATATGTTGGTTTTCTATGTAGACTCTGCCGAGCAGTAAACTAAAAGACTTATATGTTGGGATTCTATGTGGACTCTGCAGAGCAGTAAACTAAAAGGCTTATATGTTCAGATTCTATGTGGACTCCGTAGAGCAGTAAACTAAAAGGCTTATATTTTCAGATTCTATGTGGACTCTGCAGAGCAGTAAGCCAAAAGGCTTATATGTTCAGATTCTATATGGACCTCTGCAGAGCAGTAAACTAAAAAGCTTATATGTTGAGATTCTATGCAGACTCTGCTCATGAGAATTCCAAGGCTCTGGAAGAGTTGCCAGATGTGGAGTATTAAAAAGAAACTAGTTATCTACATGTCCATCATGTGCTCAGTCTCAACCCTGGCCATGCATGTTGCTCATAAAACTTAAGATGGCTCAGAGAGGGCAGAAGGCACCGATGCAGCATCAGACACCATGCATGGTTTTGCCCCACAGAACTTGCAGAGGACACACAAAACAATATTTTAATACCAGGTTTGATGGAATTGTATTTTTTGCTCAGGTGGTAAAAGTTGAATTAAAGAAGTAAGAGCAAGAGGCCAAATCTCACTGCTTAAGGGGAGTTGTGGAGGTCAGAACCTGTCAAGGGTGAAACGAAACATGCATCAGCTATGGCTGAGAAATGGCCAATGTTAATTTGATGATAAGGGGTCTGTAAGAGGCTGCAGAGGTCATACAAACTTTTAAAATACCCAGCAGTGCAGACATGATCAGAATTTACAGAATGGTCAGGGTACCACAGTCTTCTGGCATGAGGCCTGCAGTCTTCTGCCTGAGGACTTTGCCTGTCTGACCTATTCTGTACTCTGTTGGGAGTCAGATGTTCCTTCACTTGTTGGAGTGTATGATATTCACTCGGGACTTCAGTGGAAAGAGTAATACTCAGGAATACACAGTCCTCTTTCCCTCCCAGACCACAGTTACATCCTCTCCCAGACTTTTCATACTGTCAGAAGGCTAAAGGAAAGAAAGATGCTTTAAGCCTAGTTGAAATAAGAGCAACCCAAGAGGTCTCACAAGATCAGCAAGAGCTAGGATTTTACTTACGTTTGTATTTGGTATCCAAGACAACACAAGATTTCAGGGGTAAAGGTAAACATAATGATGTCTTGGTTGATGCCCACACAGTCCCCATACGTATTGGATACAAAATGGACAGTAATGATCGTTGAGCATTTCTTCCTTCTTCAGAGGACTCTTATTTCAAGTCCATTATCTCTCCAGCCTGATAAGTCTTTGGGTTCCTGCAGCATTTTGTTTCTGATTATTGAAGTGTGGCAGCCGTTATGCAAAAACTCAGTCATTGATGTCACATATGTCCAAACATCTAGCATACCCAACTAACAGTCCTGATAAGTGTTACACTTTGTGCAAGATGCCTTCCAATGTACTTCCATACTGTTTAGTATTAACTCTTACAAATGGTTTTGGTAAACTTTTGATTTTTTAATAACCTTAATATCATTCTGACTTGACTTGGTTGCTAAACAGATAATAATGTGCTCTTCTTTAGTGCTTGCTCCTGAGGTAGCCATAATAAGAAAGTCATTAGATTCTGTAGAGTTTATGGCGTTACTGTTCAAAATATGGATTTTATTTTATAAATATTTATCAAGGGCCAAAACTCAGTAAACCATTTTTGGTTGAAAAGTATTTCTGCAGAATGTGATTGACATCTTTGATTCCTGTAGAAGAATACACTACTTTAAACCATCCTTCCCCTGGATGTGTTGGCTTGGAATGGCAGTAGTAAACATGTTGAAAATGTTTAAAAGGGTGCTCAGTATAGCCCCTGTAGGGAACCTTAGCCTGACTGGATATGGCTTGGGAAGAAGTATCAGTCCAGCAAACAGACTGCAGGAAGATGTACATCATTTTTGTCAACTTTCTTTGAGAAGTCCTGTAACATGGAGACTGGACAAAAACACAGCCTTATGTATTCCAAGCCTGAGATTGCCACTTCTCAGAATATCTTCCTTTCTCTGAGGTGTGGGGATCTTGGAGTTGGTATAGAAGTTTGGGAGGGTGGGGCCCCCACCACACACACACACACACACACACACACACACACACACACACACACACACACACACATTGGAGGTGCAGGAGGCTTCCCCAACATCATCTTCTTTCGGCTGTTCCCATTAGGGGTCGCCACAGCGGATCATCTGTTTCCATTTCTTCCTGTCCTCTGCATCTTGCTCTGTCACACCAACTACTTGCATGTCCTGTCTCACCACATCCATAAACTTTATCTTAGGCCTTCCTCTTTTCCTGTTACCTGGTAGCTTCATCCTTAGCATCTTTTTCCCAATATACTCAGCCTCCCTCCACAGTACATGTCCAGATCTTGCCTGTCTGGCTTTGTCTCCAAACCTTCCAACCTGGGCTGACCCTCTAATATACTTATTCCTAATCCTGTCCACCCTCGTCACACCCAGTGCAAATCTTAGCATCTTTAACTCTGCCACAACCAGCTCTAACTCATGCCTTTTTGTCAATGCCACTGTATCCAACCCATATAACATAGCTGGTCTTACTACCCTCTTGTAGACCTTCCCTTTCACTCTTACTGGTACTCGTCTGTCACAAATCACTCCTGACACTCTTCTCCACCCAGTCCATCCTGCCTGTACTCTCTTCTTCACCTCTCTTCCACACTCACCATTACTCTGAACTATTGATCCCAAGTATTTAAACTCATCCACCTTCGCCACCTCTACTCCTTGCATCCGCACCATTCCTCTATCCTCCCTCTCATTCACACACACATATATTCTGTCTTAGTCCTGCTGACCTTCATTCCTCTTCTCTCTAGAGCATATCTCCATCTCTCCAGGGTCTCCACCTACTCTCACTACAGATCACAATGTCATCTGCAAACATCATAGTCCACGGGGACTCCTGTCTCATCTCGTCTGTCAACCTATCCATCACCATTGCAAATAAGAAAGGGCTCAGAGCTCATCCTTGATGCAATCCCACCTCCACCTTAAATGCATCCATCACTCCCACCGCAGACCTCACTGCTGTCACACTACCCTCATACATATCCTGTACCACTCTTACATACTTCTCTGACACTCCTGATTTCCTCATACAATACCACAACTCCTCTCTAGGCACCCTGTCATATGCTTTCTCTAAGTCTACAAAAACACAATGCAACTCCTCCTGACCTTCTCTGTACTTCTCCATCAACACACTCAGAGCAAGCATCGCATCTGTAGTGCTCTTTCCCAGAATTAAACCATACTGCTGATCACTAATCATCACGTCCCTTCTTAACCTAGCTTCCACTACTCTTTCCCATAACTTCATGCTGTGACTGATCAGTTTAATCCCTCTGTAGTTACTACAGCTCTGCACATCACCCTTATTCTTTAAAATCAGTACCAAAACATTTTTCTCCATTCTTCAGGCATCCTCTCACTTCCAAAATTTCATTAAACAATCTGGTTAAAAACTCCACTGCCATTTCACCTAAACACCTCCATGCTTCCACAGGTATGTCATCTGGACCAACAGCCTTTCCATTCTTCATCCTCTTCATAGCTATCCTTACTTCCTCCTTGCTAATCCATTGCACTTCATGATTCACTATCCCAACATCATCCAACCTTCTCTCCCTCTCATTCTCTTCATTCATCAACCCCTCAAAGTACTCTTTCCAGCTGCTCAACACACTCTCCTCGCTTGTAAGTATGTTTCCCTCATTATCCTTTATCACCTTTACCTGCTGCACATCTTTCCTTGCTCGGTCCCTCTGTCTAGCCAGTCGATACAGGTCCTCCCTCCTTAGTGTCCAACCTTTCATACAACTCTTCATATGCCTTGTCCTTAGCCTCTCTCTTTGCCATGCACCTCATCTCCTTATACTTCCCAAACACAAAACAAATTTAAAGGAATTTGTGGTCTCATATTTTAAATGTGTCTGCAGTCAGAATTGCAAAGTTCCAACATTTTAATAGGGAGCCCCAATACCCATTACCATGTGAGTGCTACAGTTGAACCTCAGAGATGTTCATCGTATTGTTCACTGCTACAGTAGCCTAAGATATATGGGTTATATCATGCTAAAGATGTAACAGCTGTCCAGCTTCCAAAATTTCAGGGCACCTTCCATGAGCTCAAACTGTTAGATTGAGTTATGCTGTCTACAAGTCTGGTTTGGCCACCAAACCTTTCATAGCTTTCCTCCAACTGAAAAGAACACTCCTCTGTGGGCTTTTGAGGATCAGTGGTCTGCTTGTGCTATTCCATTTCTTTGGGGAGGGGGGGCTTCCACATTTAAAAGTTGTTAATCTTTACTTTCCTCTTTAGGAAAGTTATTTTTAACTAGGAGTTTGTGTTTTAATAGACTGTCACGAGACTTAACTGTGCTTTTAAATGGGAGTGCACTTTTTTCTCTCAGTTTAAAAACTAACATATTATTCTGTGGTGAAATTGTTTATTTTACTTTTGGTGAGGTGGCAAAGTGTATTAAGGTGCATTTTAGTGTGTTTTTACTTGGAAATGATGACTTTTTGGGACTTTTGTAGTTTTACTGACTTGTGCTGCATAATTTTCCTGGAAAAGAGAGACCATTTTAGCTTGTCCTTGAAACAATCTACCAGTGTCACTGTCTGTCCTTCAGGCCACAAAAATAAAAAGTAAAGCAAACAGTCTTTACCACCACAGCAGGCTAGCAGTTTTGCCTCAGCCTCATGTGGGTGACTCTGCTACAGCCATCTTTACCCTGAATATTTCGGTGTGGCACCTACCACTGTGGATCCAGGGGTTAGCCATATCCTCTGTGGCTGTTGGGGTCCCCTCAGTAGGCAAGGGAGAGCTACTTTTGTCGATCTTGGGAAAGGGGGCAGGGAAGACATCCTGTTCAGCAAGAAGGTTGTGCTTATCCTTGGTGAAGCCATTTGCCCTAATTTTCCTGTCAGTGAGCAGAAGGGATTCTTCTTTTCCTGAAAAGATTCAAGATCCTGAATCTGGACAGGAAAATGAAAGGAAGATGTGGAATTTTCATCTCAGATTTCTGATTCAGACTCTGAGAAGAGTATGGTATCTGATTCTCTTTTTCCAAGACAATTTCCAGAATGTGCCAGTGTTTTCAGTGGGAGAACACTAAGGTGTCTCAGTTCCTCAGAAAATACTATGAGCTATTACAAATGAACTTCCTGAACCTTTTTCAATCCCCTCTGTGCTGATAGCATTTGAAGGATGTGTTTTGGCACAGCCTGTAACTTAGTCAGCTTACTTCTCCTAAAAAGGCAGATAAATTGTGTACATTTTCCTCAGTCTTTCTAATTTTATACACTCATCTCAGACCAGACCCAACATTTGCACCTTTAGTTAATCCAGCTTCTGCTGCTAAACATTTAGTTAATTCCAATCATACTCTTTCTGATAATGATAAGGTTATTGATAAATATGGGAAAAAAGTGTATGCTTCCCCAGCTTTGACTTTCAGAATTTTGAATTGTCGAGCTATTTTAAAGTATGTTCTGACTAATCGTGAAAGTATGAGGAGTGTTTTACCTGCAGTTCCTTCATGTGAAGAAAAATCTGCTTTGTATGGTTTAGTTTCTTCCATTTCACAGGTCACAACTCATTGTTTAAAGTGTGTTTAAGTCTTGCAGAACTATGACCACTGGTACTTTGTTGAGGAGGTTTGCCTGGCTTCATTCTCAGAACCTCCCAGAATATGTAAAAAAAAATGAGATTTTAAATGCTCCTTTGGATAGAGTTAAATGTTATGAAAGGAGTAAACTGATTCAGGGAAAATCTCTGATCTTTCAGCCCTTCTTTTCCAAATTGTCCAAAGGATTCTCTAGCCGTCGTCCAGTTTTGGCAAAAAACAAAACAGTCTTAGCAAAATACTGATAAGCAGACATTTAAAAAAAACAATGGCAGGCAGGACACAAAAAATAAATAAATAAAAAGCAGGACCTGCAAGAACCCCCCCCCCCAAAAAAAAGGGCAATCAAACAAGTCAGAATGACTATTTAACTCTCTCAAGCCCAAAGCACCATTCAGGCAGTTTCTCATCCAGTGTCCAAAGCACTTGTCCCGTTAAGAAGTCATCTCCTACCACGCCTAGGTCCCATTATTGCAGTTCTTTTAAAGTAAAGCCTCTCTAAATTAAAGTTATTTCCACATTGAAGCTGTTATAAATTAAAGATGAAAAGTAGCTTTCCTGTTTGAAAAATCTGCAAAAAAAGGAACTCCATTTCAGAAAGTTTGTCACGAATCACTATCCTCTCCACAAAAAGACCTGATATTTTTTTTTCTTCATCAGAAACTTAATGTACCCCTTTCAAACTCTCAACAGATCTCTCCAGGTACATTGCAAGTGATATTTACTTTAAATTTAGCTACAAAGTTTGTTGTAATTTTACCAAGGTTTACAGACCTCTTGGCTAAAGCTAAACTGCGGATGGTGCACTTCAGCGTGGAGAGACATCTAACATAACCTCAGACTGGTCAATGGGTTAGACATCCTTTTCATGTGTTTGACAGCTTCTCCTTCCTTTGATGATCAGGAAATAAAAGCAGGGCTGTTTAGCAATTGTGTCCCTTTTCTTTTACAATCAGAGTGCAAACTCATCATTTGTTATAGTACTGTCCTTGCAGAACTTTGTCCCTCAAAGTAAGGACTTACATTATCTGAAAAAAGGTCATGCATACTTCTCAACCTCTTAACTTAAGAAATCTGGACAAAGCCAAAAATAATGGGGGGGGGCAAAGGCCCCAAAACAGGGACAGATTTTGAATATTATTTTTATAAACTCAAAAAGTTGATAGAATGACAGGTTTTGTGTTACACTGCATTTTCTGAAGGCTATAAAGTCTGAAACTCAAATGTGTGTCATTACATTGTGACTTCAGTCCTCAGTGAGTTGCCAGAAAACCACTAATTTTATGAGGAACAGACCAAAATTATCAGGCAAAAATCTGAACATTCTGTGGAAATCTGGACAATTGAGAGGTATGACCTCATGTTTTATTCCAGGTGCATCTTCATTCACCTATGGTAAAGCACTGCTTTCAGCAGTGAAACTATTATGTTCTGTAGTCCAGCCTTGTATTTTATTTATTTATTTCCATGCCTTTTTGGAGTTATTTATTTTCACAGGATCATAGGAAGTTACTAGGCTATTGGCCCTGAGGCCCTTACAAGCCTAGCCAAGAATTTATTCCATGTTCCAGCAAGTCAGCACCCTATGCCACTATCCATCAGGGACACAGGTGGAATCCCAGGGGTGTATTTACTGTTCCTCATCCAATTATCCAGGTTGCGCTTAAAAAGTTTTGAGGTACTCTGGAGAAGGAGTCTGTTCCACAAAAGGGTGAGCCTCTGGGACACAAATCCGTCCTGCCAGAGTCCTAATGATGTCACAGGCCAGGTTGAGGTTGCGCATGCGGGTTACTTGAGTGGAGCTTGACTTACGGATATGCAGCAGTCTCATCAGGGCAGGGTCTGAGATTGCTTTGTATGCCAGACAGAGGTCACCTCTGAGCAGTCCTGTAGGAGACTGAGTAGAGGGACAAGGCTTTTAGCCTATCTGTGTATGGAAGATGTTTGTGGTCCTGGTTTCTACAGGTGAGGAACCCCTCTGGTCTCTCCAGCTGGTGCATTGCGCTTTGTGAGGTACATGCTGAAAGGGGCATTGTACTCAATAATGGGTCTTATAAGGGAAGAATACAGAGATGTTATGACCACCTTGTCCCTGGATGAGATACCCTTACTAATGAGGTGGGCCATGTACAAAGCTTTACATACAATGGAGGCAGTATGGTGTCAAAAGTCAGATTGCTATCAACGTGGGTGCCCAAGTCCCTCATGACTGATTGCGTGCTTAGTGTCTTATCAATGTGATAATTTGTGGAGACGTCATTCTCCCAAAAAGGGATGATGATGCATTTTTTGGCATTCAGTTTGAAGCCGTCTTTCTGGCACCAGACATTTGTTTGGGGGAGACCTTCTTGGAGGATGTCCATATCACTAGGGGAATTGATGACAGCACCCAGCTAGCAGTTATCTGCAAACTTGGTCAGTCGTAGCCCACTAGATTTGGCCTGCACCTCTGAGAAGCATATCACAAACAGCAGATACCCCAAGACTAATCCCTGGGGTACACCACTTGTTATGGGTCTACTACTTGAAGTGGCTTCCCCTATTTTGACTAGGTGGGTTCTTTCAGTGAGCCAGTTTGCTACTTATCTGGTAACATATGGATTGATGCCTAGTTGAGAGAGTTTACCTGTTGTACCTGAGTGGGGAATGATATTGAAGGCTTTGGCCAGGTCAAGGTAGGCGGTGTGCACCATCTTCCCCTTGTCTGTGGCCTTGGTGACTGTCTCAAAGAAGTCAACCAAATTTAATAGGCATGACCTCCCCTTGACAAAACCAAACTGTATGGGATCAAGTGTCTGGAGGTTGCCGATGTCCTTGTTAATGAGGTCCATGATAATCTGTGCCATGTCCTTACAGATCAGGCTAGTTAGGCTGATGGGGCTATAATTTCCTGGATCGGTGGATTCTCCACCTTTGTGCAAAAGGATGACAGTAGCTGTTCTGCACTCGGCTGGGATGAAGCCGGTACTCGGGCTTTGGTTGAATAGGGTGCCTAATGGTGCTGCAAGTTCCTGCCTGAGTTCATGTAGGGTGCAGCCTGGGATGTTATCGGGTCCCATGGAGTTTGTATTTTTTGCCTTTGAGAGGGCAGTGATGACTTGCTCCCTAGAGATAAGGGGGGGCAGGTACTAGGGATATCCTATTTTACTGATGGGGGGACAGAGGAGTGAAGTTTTTCACTGAACCTGTCTGCCAGCAGGTTGGCTAAATCTACAGCGTTTGTGTATGTGGTGCCCATGACCACCAGTTCTGAGCATATCTGGGTGCTTCCCTTGAGATTGCGGACATGTGTGAAGAAGGCCTTATGATTGTCTTTAGTAGATGTGGCCAGTTTGGACTTGAAGTTTGCTTTGGATGATTTTATTAGTGCTTTTCTTTGCTTGTTCAGGCTAAGGAGAGATTGTTTCCAATTAGGCAACTGCTCCTTCTTGATCCTGGACAGCAATTATTTCCTTTTGTTATAGAGTTTATTTATTGCAGATGTCCACCAGACAGGTTTACTCTTCCTTGAGGAGGATGATTTCGTCCGGTCTGGTATTCCTAATTCCATGCACTAATATAAATGCTCATATAGTACTTTGGTGTAGGTTTAGACATATGTTCCAGTTCCTATGGAGGGGGAGGGGGCTGTGAAGCTGCTTATACCTTCCCTCAGGAGGTTGTAATCCGCTTTGGAGAACTCTTTTTTTTGTTTGACCCTAGCTGGGGTGACTTTGGAAGTCACTGCTTTGTGGTCGGATCTTACCAGGGATGATGACACTGTAGGGATGTTACAGTGGTTACTCATGTTAGTTAATACCAAGTCCAAGATATTATCATGCTAGTCCAAGGCATTTACATTGATGAAATCAAGGAATCTCAGGCATTTGTATTTTGGCATGAGCATTTCTTCCAGTCTGTGGTTGGATAGTTAAAGTCGCCCAGCATTAGGGTAAAGGGTTGAATCCTGATAGCTTCGAAGAGGTCCAGATAGGTGGAGTGGGCATCTTGAGTCAGAGGTGGAGGCCTATAGCTAGTTAAGATTTGAATAGGGGTCTTGTTGGTTGTTAACTACGCCTGGAATGTTTCCTGTGCATCATACTGTTTGATCAGCCTAGAGATGTGTATGCCTTTTATATATATTGCAACTCCACCTCCTTTTGTTTTACTTGCCTTTTAGCTGGTTTATCAATTTGCACATTGCTGCAGCCAGTCATAGTCATAGCTGTGATTTTGACTGCGATGTGTAAATACCACTGTATAGAATCATCCCTGCCCAGATTTCTTGCACTAAGTATGCTTGGGGATTAAAGCCAAACAACAGGGACAAATTATTGCCCTTATCTTAAAAAGTCACTAGAATAACAGGGTCTGTGTTAGTACACATTTATTGAAGGATATTGCTCTTATAAACTTAAAAAAAAATGCTAGAATTACAGGATTTAAATTAGCACGCATTTTCTAAAGGATGTGAAGTTGGAAACTCGGGTATCATTCACTATCTTGTGTCCATATTTCTTGTGGTAAGTATGCTTGGTGGGAAAAGGCCAAAAAATAGAGACTGATTTTAAGTATTGGCCCTGTAAACTTAAAAGGTTGCTAGAATATCATGGTTTGTGTTCACATCCTTTAGAAAATGCTAAGTTAAAAAACGGAGACCATCTTTTGTCCTTTGTCCAGATGTCTTTGCTAAGTATGTTTGGGAGGATGAAGACCAAAAAAATAGGGATGGATTTCAAATACTGCTCGTATACACTTAAAAAGTCACTAGAATAACAGGATTTCTGTTAGCATGCATTTTCTGAAATTGAAACTCAGACAATATTCTGTCCTGTGTCCTGATTTCTTTGCTAAGTATGCCTGAGGGAACAATGGCCACAAATCAGGACAGATTTTACATATTGCTCGTATAAACAAGGAAATCTAGTTGGAGATGCAGGTTGTGTATGGAAACCTTGGCTCATTGTACCCATGATAAATCCACACAACCACATTGAGCAAGGTTACAATGATGCACATGGTCAGACTAGAAATATCATTATATCTCATAATGCTTTTTAATCAGCAGTATTTTATACTATGTCTAGGCCACATGGTTGGCTTAAAAGCGAATTGTAGATATTATGGTCCTTAAATTGAGAAATATCCTAAAAAATGTGCAAAGTTTTTTTTCCAAGAAGATGTGGTACTCACCTGCAGGAGTTTAGAAAGTAACAGTGAAATTAAGGAGGCTCTTTCTGAGTGGCACCATATGATTTCAGAGCATTCTCCCTTGTACCATGGTAGAAAGTTCCCATTTTATAGTGGGAGGTTATCTAGTCAGCGGTATTTTCTTAGGGACCAATTCTTTCAATGCAGGTCATTCAGGTGGGGGGAGTGGTCCATTATGACCATAAGATGATTCCTGTGAAGTAAAAGTTCTTTAGTCCTGGAACCACTCACTTTGACTGAGACAGTTCCATGCAATTACTTTCTGAATGTTGTCACACTTTCAAATGGTGAATTTCCCTTCCTGCCTCCATCTATGTTCCCATAACAAAGGTGAGGATAATGAGGAACAGGATATCAGTATTTCTCAAAAAAAACATACACATATGAATATGTGTGTGTGTGTGTGTGTGTGTGTGTGTGTGTGTGTGTGTGTGTGTGTGTATGTATATGTGTGTGTGCGTGTATACCATATTTCCGCGAAAATAAGACCGGGTCTTGTACTCTTTCCCCCGCCAAAATACGCATTAGGGCTTATCAGGGGATGCCTTATTTACCCCCACCATACAACAATCCACATTTATTCATTTATTCATGTACAAAAATTACCATTTATTCATGAACACAAATTGACATTTATTTGGTACTTTTCTGTTATTGGACAACGGTTCTAAGTAACACGTTAACAGTTGTGTGAGAATTCTACATAAACAGTGCAACAAACATTTCAACTTCAGAATATCTACACCCAGAATATCTACACCTTGGCTTTCACAGTTATTCAAATACAGTCATGTCGTCATCTTCTGGAACATTGTCAAAAGTCTCCAACCCCCGAATTTCGGCCTGAATTTCTTGTGATTCCATTTCCTGTAGAACCATTGGCCCCAATCTGTCATGCCTATTAACAGAGCTCTCCTTAAATGAGCACTGCTTGTCCAAGTAGCCTGCTCGTAGTGCATTGGCAACACAGTCGTCAGTGATTTTATCCCATGAATTTTTCACCCAAGTCATGACCTCTTGCAGGCTAGCCTTCACAAAGTTTCCATGCTGATTTCTCTCCATTCTATTTTCAATGTAGTCATTTAGTTCCATGCTCAAATGGTCCTTGAATGGCTTGTTTATTGCAATATCAAGAGTCTGGAGATAGGCAGTCATTCCTGTGGGAATCATTATTTGATCTATTCTCCGTGCAAGGAATTTCTTCATTTCTTTAGCGTGGTGAGTGCTGGCTGAATCCCAGACTAGCAGACTTCTTTTGCCACCTCGCAAAACAAGTGGCAGCATTACATCAACCCACTTCCTTATAACTACTTGTGTGCACCAGACTTTTTCGGTTTCAAGAATGTAAATGCCTGAAACATGTAAAATCTTCTCTTTCTTGCCCTTACTAATGATTAGAGGTGGGGTTTTCTTTCCGTCTAGACAAATTGGTTTGAGATCCTTGGCCCATAAACACTGCAGTTTCATCCATAGCAATCATGTTGGAGAACTGGTATTTAGAAAAGTCGATGCCATCAACAAAGGACTTGAATGCAAGTGCATGTTTAATAACTTCAGTATCTTCCAGCTTGAACAGTGTTGTTGATCTTCTTAAAGATGGTTCATATTGCTGAAGGAAGCCATCCAGCCAATGTTGTGATGCTTTGAATTCTTCTGGGGATATTTCTAACTGTGCTGCCATTGCAAGGGCAAATGCTTAAATATCAGCCCTGTGCACAACCAAAGCTTTTGCTCTCCTGTTAGCAATCCATTCACAGATGATGTCTTCCAGCTCAGGAAATAATGGTTGCCGACCTGATCCACACTTGCGCTTCTTAGCATTTCCCTCATCTGTCTGTTGACTAAGGTTATCGTATGCTGCACGCCATTTTCGGACCATTCGGAGATCTAACTTCTTCTGTTTGCAGAAAGCCATCAGATTCTTTCCCTGGGAGTCCTCCACGATTCCTTTTTTGTACTCGACGGAATAGCTCTTTCTTTTTGGGGTTAATTGAAGACTTATGAGACCGGAGTGGCAACACAAAATGGCGCCGCTTAAGAAGAGAAGACACAACCAGAGCCGTTCGTTATCAAGTGCGCGCACTTTACACGAGTTGTCTGTACTTTGACTGATCAAAGTACACCTGCCAGTGTTTATGGGCCAAGGTTCTCAACCGTCAAGTGTGAGTGATGATTATGGTTACAGTAAGAATCGTGGAGGACTCCCAGGGAAAGAATCCTACTACGTTCTGCAAAGAGAAGAAACTGAGTGTCCGAATGGTCTGCAAATGGCGAGCAGAGTACAATAACCTCAGTCAGTGGGTGTCAATAATATTATTTTATAATTCAACACGTCCGTCATGTGTTGTTGATGATCTTAACTGGGGCTTATTTTTGGGGTAGGGCTTATATCATGACCACCCTGGAAAACCATGCTAGGCCTTATTCTCTGGTTAGGTCTTATTTACAAAGAAATATGGTGTGTGTGTGTGTGTGTCTATATATATATCTATATATATATATATATGAGAGAGAGATCTATATATACTTATGTATAGATATATACATCTGTAGATATATAGACACACATATATATATCAAACATTACACAAAATGTTAACAAAGTGCTTATTGTGTTTACTGAATTTGTATTCCATTGTAATTTTTTTGGTTACTTTGAGTAATATTTACACACTACTCCTATGTTTTGGCCACTGGTCACTCCATTAAGCTTACTGCCAGTCATTAATGTCTTACTGTAGAACTTCATTGTACAGAATGTTAGCCAAGTGCTTGCTTATGCTGAATGTGCATTCCCATATAGCTTTTGGTTACTTTGAATAATATTATAATGCCCCTGTGGTTTGGCCACTGTCTACTGGTTATTTTGCAGCTTTGTCTGGGCACGTTAACCATAGTCCTTTGAGGTTTGCGTACACCATACATTTACTGTTTTGTGAAAGTTTGCATGTATAAGCAGTCTGTTTCATTATGAACATTATATTCAAGATGAATATAATATTCATGAATATTATATTTGTGCCTTGTTGTTAAACAGGTTTTCTTTAACCTTTTTTGTATAAAGAGGAACTGTGAAGCAGGGTGTTTCCCCATTTGCCTTCCAACAGTGTGTGTGCCTGCATCTTTCTGTAGATAGGATATGTGAAGTGTTCTTTGTGGGGGTTACTAAAATACTAAAACAATGAGTGAAAAAGTCACAGAGAAAAAAACAATCAGTAAAAACTAAATGAAAATTCTAGCCAAGCTAGAATTTCCACTGAGTGACCTCTCAAACCCCCTCATACCTCTCAGCCTGGAAACAACAAAAATCTGGAGAAGGCCCATGAAAAATAGGTACAAATCTGTATGCTGATTAACATCTAATTTGCATACATAATTACATAACCTCACCCACTCCAATGGAATTGTGGGATGCAAACTGAAGAACAGACAATCAAAAATATGGCACCAGAGTCCCCCTGCAGCCATTCCAATGTCCCATTACCTGGCTATTTCTCCCCATTTACCATAAACACTAATGTGCGCATACTGCTTTACTTCTACAATGATTATTTGGATTTTATTTTTTACATTTTATAGCACAAAGCACAAATGCTAATAGATATCTGCTAAACAAAGCAATACTGTCTCACCGTGAAAATAGACTTGGCATTAAAACTTCTCTGCCCTTGAAACTCACATTCATTGAAACAGCATTGAAACCCACACCACATGCAAAGAAAATGCATCTGGCCAGTGGTGGATAAAGATTACCTTTGGGCTGTTTTCAAATCACTGGCCCCTTGCACACAAAACAAGAAACATACATGTGTTCTTTTCTTTGATACACCTTCCTGACTTTATTAAGTTATATTCTTTGTATAATACAGCACACTTGTTAAACAGAGCGCATTTTAAATTTATTGTTTGAGCATTTTTCCAGTAGGCTGTACTGTAGGCAATGAAACAAAATGCATGAACCAATAATGACAAAACTGCCCAATTCGAAACATTTCTGTCATAAGTCTACTTCCACACCCACGCTATAAATAGAATGATAGTAGTGTAAAGCCATAGGCATCTTGCACAGCTTCTCGCACTTATTTTCAAATTCAGGTTTTTTTTTTTTTTTTTGAGGGGGGGCAAAAGGTCAAAAACCAGGGACACATTTTGAACATTGCTTGTATAATTTTGGAAAGTTGCTAGAATAAAATGTTGTGTTACCACCATGCATTTCACTGGCAAGTCTTGAACCCAGGACCCTATGCACTACAGTCAGAGCAACATACCACTATGCCAAATCAGTAGATTCCAGAAAAATAGGAAGACTGAAACTTAATGGCTTTCATTTAGTGAATTCAGTTCTCACTTCTCACCATACTCTCAACCTCTTAGCACAAAAAAACCTGGACATAGCCAATAATGGGAAACCAGGGGGACACATTTTAAACATTGCCTGTATAATTTTGGAAAGTTGCTAGAATAAAATGTTGTTTTACCACCATAAACTATGCACTACAATCAGAGCAACATACCACTATGCCAAATCAGCAGTTTCCTGAAAAATAGGAAGACTGAAACTTAATGGCTATCATTTAGTGAATTCAGCTCTCACTTCTCACCATACTCTCAACCTCTTAGCACAAACAACCTGGCCAAAGCCAATAATGGGGGAATCCAAATTTGGTTCTCACTTCTCACAGGTGAACTAAAATAATTACTTAGATTTAGTGATTCCTTATGGGCCTTTGCGAAAAAATCTGACATACAAAACACAGAGATATAGTCTGATTCACAGAAACCTTGTAAAAAAACAATGAGACAAGATACCATTTTATTTTACACATTTAAAAAAAAAATATTCCATGGCTGGAATTTTTAAAGCCTTTTTGAGGAGACTGGTCATGCAATTTACATGTCAGTAACATCTGATGTTATGTGATCCTATCTCGCCTACATTCTGACTGATGGGTAGTCTCTTATTGGCTGAGCTTACTATATCCCAGGATGCACCACTACCAGTCCCCCAGATCCCATTTGCCACTAACAAGCAAAGACGTGGTCTCGAGCTGGCTGAGCTAAGTAGTGTTTTCTTCACTTACTTTCCTGTCAGGAATTTCCTAAAAATTTAACAAAAAGCTGTTTTAACAGCTATCTCGTGTTTTTGTGTATGAGTGGATATTTTCTGTTTTAATATTTGTGTGGTGATTGTGTTTTTCTGACTAGAGGTCCCCTTTGAGTTGAAGGGCCTTCCTCTGTCAGTCCGTTGTTGTTCAAGTGCGTTTATTTAGGGATTTTGGATCCCTTTAGTTATTTTTGTGACAGCCTTTGGTTCTCAAAAAAAAAAAAAAACGGTTCTCAAAAAAGAAAAGAAAGAATTTTTCTGTGATATTTAGTGTGTTTGATTTAGCTAGTCACTAAATTGGTTGCCATAATGTCACAGGCTCCTAGGCCTTCAGGATTTAAAAAGTGCACTAAGTGCAGTTTCAAGATGTCAATAACAGATGACCATTCTCTCTGTGTGTACTGTTTGGAAACATTTGCAGGAGTCCTTTTTCCTCGAGGGTCCTCCAAGAGAGGAAAAATAAACTTACTTTAAAGGCCTTATTAAACCCTCATTTGAAGAGGCTTTAGCTTCCTCTCCTTCTCCTGCAAAAGAAAAGGGCATCGGCTCCAACCAGCCGAACCGACCGCCAAAAGACATAGGCAGGCTTCTCTCGATGCCTCCAGCCTCGACTCCTCTGGGCGGCTGGGGCCTTCATCTTCATCGGCTCCACTGATCTTGCACCGATGGAAATTGGTTTGGACACTCCGGTCCCCTAGTCCCTTGGAGCCGTTGGAGAGGCCTACTCTCTTCCAGGTCATCAAGGATGTCAGATTCGGACATAGACAGGGTACTCCAAAGACTTTTCCAGTCCCCAGTCTTTCAGAAATTTGTTTCGCTCCGACCCAATTGGCCGGAGCCGATTCCATTGCCATTCCTCCTCCGACGGAGCAGGTGCTGATGGAGCCAGTAGAGATCGACCAATGCTGTTCCAAACCTCCACTTCCGTCTCCTATCATCCCTCCGGAGACTGCACCCTCCCAGCATTCTCCGGGTCCGGCCTTCAGACGTATGAGGAGTGCCTTGGCCAAATCTTCTTTGGCCATCTCCACCTTCCCAGGGCATGGAGACAGGGTCTTTGGGAGTTCCGCTGTCTCTAGGCAGTGGAGCCGGGGCCTGAGGTTACCCCCACTGGGCGTTCCCCTCCTCCTGAGGGTCTTTCGGAGTTGTCTAAGGAAGAGATCGTGCAAGAGGAAGCACGTGGACTCCCCGATGAGTCTCTTACATCGGACACTGATCTTGATGATGCGGAGGGGTCCCCAAAGTTCGGATGATGTCTCATTTGCAGACATTCTAGAGATCCTCAAGCTGGAATTCCAAACCCTCCGCTGATGAGTCGGTGTTCCTCAAGGCCTTGGGCTCAGCCCTCCGCCTCCTGGGTGTCTCCGCGAGCTCCTGGATTTGGTTTGGGCGTGGGAACATCCAGATACTGTGGAACCAGTGCCTTCTCGCCCTAACAAATTTTTGTCTGCCCCACCCGAGAAGGACTTCGTGGCTGTAGATGCCATGGTGGTGGCATCTGCTACCCAGCAGGGCGTGGCAGAGGCTTCTCATCCTCCTAATAAGGAGTCTAGGAGCATGGACTGACTTCAGCGGCCTTTACTCTGAGGTCCCTGAATTATTTGGCACATTTCACCAGACTACAGAGGGATCTGGTCAAGGAGCTCTCAGACTCCCTCTCAGGTAACCTACCTGAGCAGCTAGCCCAGTCGGTTAGCTCTCAGTTGGCTATCCTTACCTCGATTTCTAACTCGTCCATGAGGCTCATTTCATGCACAGGCATGGCTCGACAAGCCTGGCTCGGAGGCCTTCAAGTCTTCCTTTGCCCTTTGATGGGTCCTCTTTGTTTGGACCCAAGGTAAAGACACTCTTACCGCTGTGAGCAGGAGGGAAAGACTTTATCTGCCTTATCCCAAGGCTAAAGAGGAGGGAAGATGTGGTTCTGCAAATCACAGAAATTCTTTCCTCAACAGCAGGAAGATTCCCCTTCCAGAGGCAGAAATTTTTCTGGGAGATGCCGTCCCAGAGGCGGCAGAGGCCCCGCAACACTGGAGACGGCTCTTCAGCCTCCCACACTCCATGAGGGATTGCCCGGCTGTGCTGCGCCAGTCGGGTGCCATTGCCAGGCACCTAAAAGCCTGGGAGTCTATTACTCAGGACAGATGGGTGCCCGGATTATTGCCAGAGGTTACACCATTCCACCGTCCAAAAAATCCCGGACCCACCACCCAGTCAAAGAAGCTTCAAAGCTGCTAGAAAGGAGTCATCAACGGTCCCCACAGACCAGATCGGATCACTCAAGGTTCTTTTAGTGCCAAAAGACAGGGGACCTGAGACCCATTTTGGATCTCAGCAAACTAAACCAGTCTGTCATGAAGTCCAAATTCCGAATGGTCACTTTACAATCCATTCTCCCATTGTTGGAGAAAGATGTTTGGATGTGCTCCATAGATCTCTATTATCACATACCGATACATCAGAGGAGGTATCTGTGCTTCAGCCTGGGAGACGGTCATTTCCAATTTTGTGCACTGCCCTTTGGTCTCACCACAGCCCCCAGGGTGTTCACCAAGTGTTTGGCAGTAGTGACTGCTCACCTGAGGAGTCTCGCCCTATCTGGACGACTGGCTCCTGACTGCCACCACCAGGCATCTACTACTAGAGAACCTACAAGCCACCATCTCCAATTACATTCAACTGGTCAAAGTCTGTCTTGCTGCCTTCTCAGCGCATAAGATTCATAGGCGCAGAGATAGACTCAAAATTAATGCGGATCTTCCTTCCTACGGATACAAACATTACAAAATCAGGTCCGAGCCCTGCTTCTAAGATCCAAAGCCCCAGCCAGGATGGTCCTGCAACTTTTAGGTTCAATGTCTGCCACGGTTCTCCTAGTTCCTCTGGCAAGGTTGCACATGAGGATTCTCCAGTGGCTATTATCGACACAATGGTCTTTTCAAGATCTCCCTCAATCATCACATACTGATTACGGACCTCCGCTGGTGGCTTCTGCCATCCAATCTGAATCAGGGAAGACCCTTTGTTATACCGGATGCCTCCCAGACGGGTGGGGGCATTGTCTGGGCAGGTCAGTTCAAGGTTCTCATCTCTCCATATCAATGTCTTGGAAATGAAGGCTGTACCTCTGTCCTTACAAGCCTTCCACAAGATTCTCCCTCAAGGCATGATCGGCATCCACACAGACAACATGTCGGTGGTCTGGTATCTAAACAAACAAGGAGGGACCAGATCTTACCCCTTTGCAGAGAGGCCATGAGGGTGTGGGAATGGGCAGTGGCGCTTCCTGGTAGCGACCCACACTCCAGGCAAATCCAATGTGTTGGCAGACAGACTGAGCACGACTACTCTCTCTCCTCAAACAGTAACAGCTCAGATTTTCAAAGATGGGGATTCCGTGCTGCGACCTGTTTGCAACACTGCAAAGGTTCTTTTCCTGATGCTCTAGTCCAACTTTGGCCAACAGGACTGCTTTATGCTTTTCCTCTGATTCCACTCCTCCCCAAAGTCATCCAGAAAGCTTCCCAATTGGGGTCCACAATGATTCTAATTCAGGTATGGTTCCCCTACCTACAGAAATATACTCTGGACGGTCCTTGGTTCTTGGACCTAATTCCGGACCTTCTGGTTCATCAGTCGGGACAACAGCATCAGTCCCTTCACACTTTGAAATTAACAGCTTGGCTCCTCCACTTCCGACTATAGTCAGAAATCACACCTTGGACCGGAAGTTATTCACATTTTGTCTTCAGCCCACAAACCCACCACTAAGAAGTTGTATCACAGTAAGTGGAAGAGGTTTGCTATCTGGGCTCAACTCAGAGGATTAGACCCTATTACGATACCAGAGGTCTTGAAATTTTTAACATCCTTGTTTAATCAAGGATCTTCAGTCTCTACTATTAAAGTCCAACTAGCAGCTATCTCCAAATTTCACGATTCCACAGACCCACCGTTGATGAGCAGCAGATTATGTAAAACTTTCATGAAAGGTGCTGTGCTTTTAAGACCCCCAGTTTTTCATCCGGATCTTGATTTGGTATAACATCTTCCCCTTTGATGCTACATGTGAGTTGAAATATCTGTCTTGGAAAACTGCCTTCTTAATTGCAATTACCTCTGCAAGAAGAGTTTCAGAACTTCAAGCCCTATCTATCAAACCACTGATTTTTCACAAGGATAGAGTATCACTTAGACCTAATCCATCTTTTGTCCCAAAGTTTGCTCTAATCTCTGTCTCCAACAATCTTTAGAGCTACCAGTTTTCTTTCCAAAATTTTCAAACAAAGCGGAATACACCTTCCATACATTGGATGTTCACAGGCAATTGCGCTTCTATCTAGATAGGACTCAGCAAATTCGGAAAACAGATCAATTGTTTGTGTCCTTTTCAGATAATAAACTGGGTAAAACCATCACTAAAGCTACTATTGCCAAATGGATCAGAGATTGCATAACTCAAGCTTATTCCTCTTCAAATAAGCAACTTACAACATCTGTCAAAGCTCACTCTACTAGAGCTATGGCTACCTCTATTGCATTCCATTCCAAGCTCGCTATTTCTGAAATTCTACTTGGTCCAACCTTTCATTTCCCACTATAAATTGGATGTGGCATCTACATCATTTGGTTCCACGGTACTCAGGAGTGTTTTCCAGTGAGCCACCCAGGATTTAGGTGCTAGGGCTGTCCAGATAGGATCACATAACATCTTTTAGTTATGTACTCACCATAACTTCAGATGTTTGGGATCCATCTCCTTCCCCCTGCCTTGGAGATCAGAAGAGATTGAACGGTTTGGGTTCTACTGTTTTATCTTGTATCATCTGTCAATGTTATATAAGCAGTGCATGCGTGTGTGCATGTATGCGGACAAACTAGATCTGGGGGACTGGTAGTGGTGCATCCTGGGATATAGTAAGCTCAGCCAATAAGAGACTAACCCATCAGTCAGAATGTAGATGGATCCCAAACATCTGAAGTTATGGTGAGTACATAACTAAAAGTTAATTATACTAAAGGTCCATTAACTGACCCCTTAGCTTTAGCAGCAGCATTTGCAAATGAATTTAACACTACAGCGAAAAATCCTCTTCTACACTCAGTACTGCTTCCACTCATCCCAATGCTGTTTCCACTCTTAATGAAACAAGGATATTTTATTTTCACTTCAAAGAAAAAAAATCACCAAGAAGCAAGTATGGGCCTGATAAGAGCTGCCGTGACTCTGATGGGTTAGAATTCTGAGAAAAGAAGTGCTGCAAATGTTATTACTTCTTAAGGAAATGTGCACAGTCTGCCATTACAACAAGTGAAAATACCATCCAAGTGAAAAATGAAAGTAGTTATCCCATTTCCAGAATCCTATGTAATATCTCTCACATCACAATCCAAGCTTTTCTGATCACTACCAAGCCTAATAAAATTTCTGGAAAAGCTGACTAAAAAAAAAAAAACGTAAAATGCCCTGACAGATGTGATCTTTTCTTCAAACACCAACACAACCTCAGACAAAGAAGGAGAGCCATGTCTGCTCTTTGGCTTTTACCTGCAAGTGCTACCATGACAGTCATAGCTCTCAACTCTTAGCACAAAAAACCTGGACAAACAATAAAGCCAGTAATGGGTGAATACAAATTCTGTTCTCACACGCGCACACACACACACACACACACACACACACACCTCATTCCTTACTTGAGTCTGTCCGTTATTGTTTGTTACTTGAGGATTCCCCATTCCCCCAAACAGTGCTGCTGCAGATAATCCATCCATTATCGTTTGTTGCCGCTCACATTTATAGCCAGGCCAGCCGGAAATTATGTGAGCTCCTTGAGCTCAATTCCGACTGGCTGGTAGACCTGACGGAGCTGACATCATGGTGCACGTGATGACGTCCGCTCTGACAGCCCGAAAATCAAATAAATACAAAAACAAAAGGAAAAAATCGGAAATGAAGGGTTGTCACTCAAGAATCAGGGCACCCCTTCATTTGGACCACAAAACTTGGTAAAAACCAAGTACTTCAGTATGGTTGGGAGGTATGAACCTCCTGTATTAGAGGCACATGGGATATATGCAAATGACCCTTATGCATCTCTAATACAGAAGGTTTGAGAGGTCACTCAGTGGAAATTCTAGCTTGGCTAGAATTTTCATTTTGTTTTTACCAATTGTTTTTTCTGTGTGACCTTTTCACTCATTGTTTTAGATTGTTACTTGGGATATTTTGCAGACACCCGAATGGAAATGGACATCAGCTGGGTATAACAGCCCTGTGTTTCTAATGCTTAGTCAAACAGTCCACTTGTGCTAAATTGATGAGGCCATAACAAGGCCAAAACATGCATGTCCACAGCTAGCGGGGTTTGGCTTTATTGACCTGAATTTGTCCATTAAAACGATTTAAAAAGTCATGGGTGTTCAGAATCGCCATATAGCTGCAACACCTGATGTTCATAAGGGTCATTTGCATATATCCTATGTGCCTCTAATACAGGAGGTTTGAGGGGTTACTAGAATAGAAAAAAAAATTATACTGCATTTTTCCCTACTGAATTTTATTTATGTTCCTCTCAAGATGCCTCATTATGCGGAATTTTCATCAGTCGATATTCTTCTTAGTTCCATATTTAGAGTGTATCATGCTTTCACAGTTAGGAATGTTTTAAATGATATCCATGGTAAGAAACACTGAATCATATCAGTCCATTGACCTGACTGTTTTAAGTATTTTTTTATTTATTGCTATTGTTTACCGGGAGAGCCTGGCTGGGCAACAAATCCCATTTTCAGTGGAGACCCAGGGATAAAATCTCCAGAAAATGCAATCAGTTACAAAGTTTAAGCCTTATGGTACACAAACAGTCTACTCAGTTTAAACAATATAGCATACAGACATTTTGATAGATACTGTATGGTATGTACACAGTTGAGGTACAAACATTTTGGTAGAGACCATATAGTACATACATATTTGGGGTAAGAACATTTTGGTAGAGACCATATAATATGTACATGGTTGGGGTACAAACGTTTTGGTAGATGCCTTATGGTATATACATAGCTGGGGTACAAATATTTTGGTAGATACCGTATGGTATACACATAGTTGGGGTATAAGTACAATATTTAGGCCATTAGGAAAGTCTGGAATAGTAGGAGAAACAGTGGAGTAGTCTGAGGATGTAGGTGGAAAGTAAGGTATGTAGCAGAGGTGCTGTTATGGAGGTAATGAAAAGTATGTAAGGGGTAGAAAGGCTGCTGTGGAGGTTAGGAAAGTAGAAACGTGTAAGGAGGTGAAAGAGGACAGAGGGAGAAGAGAAGAGAGGCAGTGTTAGCAAATGTTGGTGCAGTCTGTTGGAGTGGCAAAAGGATAAGGCTGTCCAAGATCTGATGAGAGAGAGGGGGGGAGGATATGGGATAATGGAAAAAGTGGAGGAGATAAATACATACAGTATGTAGATTAGAGAAGAGGGGAGGGGAATGGAAAAGTGATGAAACTGAGATGGTGGCGTGACAGTGGAGAGTGAGCTGTAGGTGGTGTGAGTTAGTTGGTCTGACAGAAAAGGGGAGGGGAAAGGTGTCATACAGAGGAAAAATGTGGCTTAGTCAGGGTGGGAGCAGGAACATAACCATGAGGAGTTTAGGTGTTTTAAGTTGTGCTTAAACTAGCTAGAGGGAATTATTTAGGTTATTTATTTATTTAAGTGATAGAGGGATGTTATTCCATAATTTTGCATTGGATCCAGAGTAAAAAGCATCATCTGTGGTATTTGAGTTAGTGGAGGTTAGGAGTATTTTATTGTTAGAATGTTGTCTAGGAGCTGTATATATCTGTAATGTGTGTTGAAGACCAGGATGGTTATCAGGCTTGTGTACAACATTATGGGTGATCACTAGTTGGGAGTAGTTTAAGTAATGTAATTCTAGCCAGTTTAATTGTTTCAAGGCTAGGCAGTGATATGTTTCATGCAAGCTTCCCTGTTATGCTGTAGCAGACCTCATTTTTATTTTATTTTATTTTTTTAGAGTTGAACATAAATCTGTAAAAATGGGTGAAGTATATAGTAGTGGAGGGAGGAGATAAGAAGATGCCAGCTTTTTTCTAGAGTCTGAGAGAGGTTTTAAAACAATATAGGAATCCAAGCTTTTGGTGTGTTTTTACAATGGCTTGGCATATGTGCAAGTTGAATTTTAAGTTATCAGCAAGAGTCACCCCAAGTAATTTTGTGTTGGATTTAGTTTCTATTTGTATGTTATTGGCTAGCCTAACACAGGCAGTTTGCTTTTGGGCAGAGAGACTTTGGCAGTAACGTCCATATGGTATATTTTTTTTTTTGCGCTTCGCAGAAGTTGGTGGTCAGATAACCAAGATTCAGTTTAGGAGAAGCTGTCTTGGTTGATTTTTTTCTAGCTGGGTGAGGCTTTGAGGTGAACATATAAGGGTGGCATCACCTGCATTTTGTACCAATGTTGAGTAGGAGACTGCTTTGTGTAGGTTGTTGGTAAAGATGTTAATTAATAACGGACCTAGCATTTAACCTTGGGGTACACCTATTGAGACTAGCAAGAAGGAGGGATAGTTTTTGTTTCCATTTCTACTGCTTGAAATTGTCAGTAAGGTAGGTGTGGAACTAAGATATGGTTGAGTGGGACAGGCTTAGAGAAGCTAGTTGTGTAAGTATCACTTCAGCCCCACCTGTTTATTTGCATCTATATACATTCCCCTTCTTTGCTAATGTATCTCCCTACTCTAATCTGTGCATAAACTGGCTACTACTAAGTAAGTCAGTGTGAAGACACACTCCCAACTTTAATAAACGTTGCTGTCTCTTCTCTCCTTCACTTTACAAGTAAAGTTTGTATTACTACTTGCCCCCTCTGAGGTCTTCACTCATAGTTTTCCACTGTTTGTGTCTTTGGTTTGGCTGGTTTCTTTGCATTGCATCTGGTTCACACCCTTTTTGCTACCCCCACCCCCAATACTAAGTCTGTATTAGATTCCTGCTGTTTGTGGATTCATCTTTAAATTACTAGTCTCCCATCAGGACACAAGTGCTCATCAGCAGTTGAATTCTGCTCACTGGTAAGCCATTAGACCTCAGGAATTTCTTAGTGTTGTTTTTAGCTAATTATTTGGTCGCTAGTTAGAGCTACTAGTGACAGATATAATCTTCTTTACCTTCCCAAGTGTGTACTATCAATCTGCAGTATAAAACTAGAGAAATAAAATGTAACACAATTAAATTACCTTGCATGCACAGAAATCAGGTACATTGTGGTTTGGTTTGGCCCTGCTCTACTTGCCCTTATTGTGCTCGGGCTTGGTCCACACCCCGCCCTGCCCCTGAATACCTCCTGCCCCCAGTGCTGCTAAATTTAAAGCTGTAAAAACCACACCCCCTCCACTATAACCTATCAAAGATAACCTCCTAGATCAACCCCCCCCCCCACCTGCCACTAATCCTAGTCTTCTTAATTTATTCCTGCTCCAAATACAGTTCCAACATAATGCCCTAGTCAGGCACTATGTTACCCCTCAAAATACTGCTACTATTTTCGCTGTTACCTCTGTTAATCATTCCACTACTATTTTCACTGTTACCTCTGTTACTCATTCCACTACTATTTTCGCTGTTACCTCTGTTACTCATTCCACTACTATTTTCGCTGTTACCTCTGTTACTCATTCCACTACTATTTTCACTGTTACCTCTGTATTCATTCCACTACAATTTTCGCTGTTACCTCTGTATTCATTCCACTACTATTTTCGCTGTTACCTCTGTATTCATTCCACTACTATTTTCACTGTTACCTCTGTATTCATTCCACTACTATTTTCGCTGTTACCTCTGTATTCATTCCACTACTATTTTCGCTGTTACCTCTGTATTCATTCCACTACTATTTTCGCTGTTACCTCTGTATTCATTCCACTACTATTTTCGCTGTTACCTCTGTATTCATTCCACTACTATTTTCGCTGTTACCTCTGTTATTCATTCCACTACTATTTTTGCTGTTACCTCTGTTATTCATTCCACTACTATTTTCGCTGTTACCTCTGTTATTCATTCCACTACTATTTTCGCTGTTACCTCTGTTATTCATTCCACTACTATTTTCGCTGTTACCTCTGTTATTCATTCCACTGCTATTTTCGCTGTTACCTCTGTATTCATTCCACTACTATTTTCGCTGTTACCTCTGTTATTCATTCCACTACTATTTTCGCTGTTACTTCTGTATTCATTCCACTACTATTTTCGCTGTTACCTCTGTATTCATTCCACTACTATTTTCGCTGTTACCTCTGTTATTCATTCCACTACTATTTTCGCTGTTACCTCTGTTATTCATTCCACTACTATTTTCGCTGTTACCTCTGTATTCATTCCACTACTATTTTTAGCTGTTACCTCTGTTATTCATTCCACTACTATTTTCGCTGTTACCTCTGTATTCATTACACTACTATTTTCACTGTTACCTCTGTATTCATTCCACTACTATTTTCGCTGTTACCTCTGTTATTCATTCCATTACTATTTTCGCTGTTACCTCTGTATTCATTCCACTACTATTTTCGCTGTTACCTCTGTTATTCATTCCACTACTATTTTCACTGTTACCTCTGTATTCATTCCACTACTGTTTTCACTGTTACCTCTGTTACTCATTCCATATCTCCTCAGCACCTATGAAAATCAGCCCTACCTAGGTTTCAATTACCCAAAATCCCAAACTATCACTACATCAATATCAAACAATACTGACCATGTCATAATTCCCCACATACCTGACCCGACCATTCCTGAAAACTCCCACCTGATTAGACTCCGGTATATCAGCCCCAAAACTAAACATTACCAAAAATTTATAAACAAAATTATGAAACTCATAGTCCGCTTACATTACAGCCTGACAACGGATGGAGACATCCACCCAAACCCTGGCCCATCCCCACCTGCTGATTCCAGTTCCAATACTACTATTTCTTCTAACATAACACTGGGTAATACGCCCCCTAATTCTCTCCTGACCTGCCAACTAAATATCAGAAGCATAAGAGACCTGGCTAAAACCGGTAACTAAAGACAATGAGATAATACCACCAGGGTACGACATACTTAGATTAAATCGTACTACTAGGAAGGGTGGTGGGGTAGCTGTACTGTAACACTGAGGTAATACCACCAGGGTACAACATACTTAGATTAGATCATACTACTCGGAAGGGTGGTGGGGTAGGTGTACTGTAACAATGAGGTAATACCACCAGGGTACGACATACTTACATTAGATCGTACTACTAGCAAGGGTGGTGGGTAGCTGTACTGTAACAATGAGGTAATACCACCAGGGTACGACCTATTCAGATTAGATCGTACTACTAGGAAGGGTGTTGGGGTAGCTGTACTGTAACAATGAGGTAATACCACCAGGGTACAACATACTTGGAGTAGATCGTACTACTAGGAAGGGTGGTGGGGTAGATGTACTGTAACAATGAGGTAATACCACCAGAGTACGTCATACTTAGATTAGATTGTGCTACTAGGAAGGGTGGTGGGGTAACTGTACTGTAACAATGAGGTAATACCACCATGGTACGACATACTTGGATTAGATCGTACTACTAGGAAGGGTGGTGGGGTTAGGTGTACTGTAACAATGAGGTAATACCACCAGGGTACGACATACTTGGATTAGATCGTACTACTAGGAAAGGTGGTGGGGTAGGTGTACTGTAACAATGAGGTAATACCACCAGGGTACGACATACTTGGATTAGATCGTACTACTAGGAAGGGTGGTGGGGTTGCTGTACCTTAACAGTGAGGTAATACCCTCAGGGTACGACATACTTAGATTAGATCATAATACTAGGAAGGGTGGTGGGGTAGCTGTACTCTACAAAAATATACTAGATGTTACTACGGTCTCCCTACAACCACCCCAGTTTAATAATGCAGAAATTCTTATTTCCAAACTACACATTAACAATAACAAATGCATAAACATTGTCTGTGTTTACATTCTCCCAGGTAATAATACAAACACCCTAGAGGCATTCTCCACTGGCTATCCAGTACCCACCCCCAAGAAACTATAGTGCTTGAAGATTTTAACATTGATTGGAACACCTGTTCCTTGGAATCTCCTACAACCCATGTCAAACTACACGGCTTTATGCAGCTCACATCCTCCCCACCAGGATAGGAAAACACAATAACAAAGACAGTATCCTAGATTGGATACTTAATCAACAGCCGCCCCTATATGTACAAGTCAGGGGACCCTCCCAGATGACCTAAGTGGCCACTTAAATACATTATCAAGCACAAGGTGGACAACCCCCACCAGACCACCTTTAAAACCATCAGAAATAATAAGAACTTCAACTCCACTCATTTTCAAAATGAACTTAAAGCTTGCAACTGGTCAATCCTAAAGCATCTTTCACTGGAAAATGCAGTAGCATACTTTAATTCCATATTCCTTACTATTCTTGATTCTCACTCTCCTGCTCGCTCCATTAGAACCAAAGCAAAAACTGCCCTGTGGCTCTCAAAGGAGTCCAAATCTAAAATCATAGCTAGAAATAAGGCATGGGACAAATGGCGTGCCACAAAAGACCCACTAGATCAACTCCAATACTGACATCTAAGGAATCACACAAAAAAATCTATTATACTAGGCAAAAAAAATTCTACTACTATCTTCAACGTAAACATCACAACAAACCTCAAATGTTTTGGACAGGAATAAACAAACTTCTTCACCCAGGGCAGTCCTCTACTCTTACCCTGTTAGCTTCCAACCATAAATCCCCAGAGGATATTGCAAATACCTTCAATAGGTTCTTCACAGAGGGTATCTAATCCCTAGCCAGCCAACTGGCACCCAGCTGCTCCAACCCAAATTCTGCCACAGCCAATACCCCACTCTCCTTTAGCTTTCAGCCTGTTTCTACATCACTTATCAGAACTCTAATTAAGAAATTAAAACCAACTACTCTAGCAGCTGATCTCCTCCACCAGAGTATCTGCAAAAAGCAGCAGATGTCATAGCATACCTCATCTCCATCATAATTAACAGAACCTTATCTGAAGCCACCATCCCCTCCATTTGGAAAATATCTCATGTAATACCACTCCATAAAGGAGGCAACTCCTTTGAACGGACAAACTTTAGAACCATATCTATTTTGTCACCATTGGCTACAATTATGGAGAAGTGTGTCCATAAACAACTTATGCATTATCTTACCCAGAATAAGCTGTTGGCTAACTCGCAGCAGAGTTTTAGGCCACACCACAGTACCACCTCACCCCTCCTATCCTTCTCTAGCACCATAAACCATAACTGAAATAATAGCAAGCTTTCCTCAGCCCTCTTTTTTAGATTTCTCCAAGGCCTTCTATGTGGTCAACCACCAAATACTCATGCACTCCCTTAAGGCATTCTCTCTAAATAGCTACCCGTCACCCTACCTGTCCCCCAGGGCTCCATACTAGGACCCCTTTTCTCTCTCTTTATTAATGACCTTCCCACTATCATCCCAAATGCTACCTGTATCCAATGTGCAGATGACTCCACCTTGATTTGTTCAGCCACCTCCCCGACAGATCTAATGACATTAACTCAGAATACTTTCACTATAGTTGAAAACTAGCTGTCTAACCATCAGCTGATATTAAACCTTAACAAGACAAAGTTGCTTCTTTTCTCCCCCACTTGTAAGTCTTCCTCATTTCTCTTTACCATAAAGTCTAATAATGGTACCATTATCTCCCCAGATGCACAAACCAAACTCTTAGGCGTCACAATAGACAAAACCCTCAAATTTGATATGCATGTCAAACTATCAAAGCCATTAACAAAAAACTTGGCTCCCTCTATAAGATCAAGCCTTTCCTTACTCTATTTGCTAGGACTGCTATTGCTCGTTTCAATCTACTCTCCACTCTTCTCTATGCCTCCCCTCTACTCACTAATTTGAACAAATCCACTCTTAGCAAACTCTCCAGCTGTTATAACCATTTTGCTAGATTTGCAACAGGCATGGCCTGTAGGACCCACCACTGTTGCAACCTAAATCTTCTGGGGTGGCTAGAATAGCCTAGCCTACTTCAGTACAATCATCTTATAATTGCCCATAAAGTTCTCAACCACCCTGATAATATGCCTGCACTTAAAAATATCATCAACTCTTATAGCAACCTGAGGTCACTTCGCTCTTTTAATAAACTACTGCTTCAAACATCCAAAATCAGCAACTCGGTTGGGGAATCTGTTTGCTAACTCTGTTGGCAAAACCTGGAACTCTCTTCCTGCTGATCATACTCTTGAATCCTCTCTTACTCAGTTCAAAAAAGCCTCAAGCTATACTTTAAAACTCACTGGCTATGTTCTTGTTCAAAACCTGACTAGATCCTCCTCTGTAGTCTGTAATCATGTTACATTGCGTAGTCAATTTGTCAACACTGCTTTAAAAATGTATGATTATATTACCTGCTTGCTCAACTGGAGCTTGTAAACTGTGTGTAACTTGCACACAAGAAAAAATATCCTAACAATAACCAGGTACCTCTGCAACAAGTAATAAACAATCCAATGGCAAAAAACAAGCCAAAGGCAAGGCTCCAGGTTATCCAAAAGATTTAATGTCTGCAAACACAAGCGCTTTCACTAAATGCTTCTTCAGGTGTATACCATATTAATCTAAAACACCATTTTTATACCATTCAATCATAGTCACATGATCATCCATTTAAGATTTAAAGGTATAAAGAATTCTCCAAAACAACACATAAAAGCGCATGTAGAAACATATCACATACATAAAAAGTGTGTCAAAAACATAAAAATATATAAAATACACATTTAAAATATTCATAAAGATATAAAACTATCTACATAACGGGCTAGTTTTTAGAGTGGATCTCAAAGGTATATGGTCATTAAGGCCATGTCCTACATCTTCCCTTAGCCTCACAATCCAATCAGCCTCTAGCCCTTCCGTTGTACTTTTAATGCCACCTCCCCTTTGATTCTCAAATCACCTCCCCAGAACCATAAACCTAAAAGCATGTTGGTCATTGGTTTCATTCACATGTTTTGCCAGAGCATTAAATGCGCTCTTTTTCTTAATATGATAAACATGTTCTCTCATTCTATCCTTTAGTTGTCTATCTGTTTTACCAACATAAAGTTTGTTACACACTTGACATACAGCCAGTAAACACATGTTGCACTTGTCCTGATCTTAAACACCTCCCCTGTATCCAGATGCCTAAAATCCAAATAATTTATAATGTACATGCAAAACTGACATTTCCCACAAGGTCTAGTTCCTCCTATACCAGCAACTTTAACACGATCCCTTGTGATACAGAGCCTTCTTTTTAGGGATTTTTTTTATTTCTAAAGGTGAATTGGGGTTGCAAATCATGGAACTTACTCACCTGCTTATCAGTGGTCAGAATATTCCAATGTTTATTAATAATGTCTGTATACTGTCTAATATTCCTTGAATAGCTAAAGCACATACTAAACTTGCTGGAATTGTAATTACTTCTTTCACTGCAAGCCGTATTTGTTTCTACTGATTCTGAGAAATAATGTTTGGCTCTAGTACGTCTTAGTTTAACAACATCCATTATATTTTTCTGTACCATGTGTTCATCATAACCCCTTTCCATGAGCTCTGCACCAACCATATCAACCTGATGTTCAAAATCCTCCTCCTTCGCATTGAGTCTAGATGCTGTATATATCTGGATGTTAAGTTGTCTATCTCGCCTTCATTCTTGCTGGATGGGTTCGGAGCCGACCTCGGCTCCGACTCGGCCACTCTAAAAGCTCGAGAGTTGGTTCCACCGGCTCGAGGCTCCCCTTATATCCCACAATGCTAGGCGAGAGTTACCTCAGATCTCGTTTGCCGCTACAGCTTCGAGGTTGGTTGTTTCTACCGGTTCCTGGTGAGTACTAAATTTTCTTGTGAAAATTAGTCTTTAAAACCCCCTTTAAGTTAAATTTTCTTACTTAGTTAGTGTAGGTTAGAAAACTTTATCCCCTACCCAAAATATTTTCCGTTTCTTTCCCCAAGAACCTTTGGTTCTTCCCTTGGGCCTATAGGCCTTCCCTTCCCTAGTGGAGTGTGTGTGTTTATTGTAATTTATTCTAGTTTATTGTAGTTTTAAATTACTAGTATTACTACTAAAATTATTGTGTTTACCTGACAGGGTATAACTTGTGTGTTTGTGTGTGTGTTTGTGTACACCTGTCAGACAAAAATGTCTAAAGAAGCAAAGGTCTCCGGATTCAAGAAGTGTGATGCGTGCTGTCAGAAAATGTCTCTGACAGACGCTCACACTTCTTGTGTCTATTGTCTGGGGCCTTTGCACCTGCAGGACTCCTGTGCTGTGTGCCATGGCTTCAGCCCCAGGGTCCTGCAGGAAAGAAAAAATAAATTAATTCTTAGAGGCTTACTGAAGCCAGAGGATTCCCTGTCTGTTTCAACAGGGAAGCCCTCTAAGGCATCTAGGTCTCGGCTCCGCATCTGAGCCGATACCTCAGGTTTCTCAACCTTTGCCTTTATCGGCTCCGGCTGGAGCCGATAAGTCTCAGTCCACAGTTTCTGTGGCTCTCTCGCTCGGCGGAGCCGAGGTTATTAGTTCCGTGTCGGCTCCGACCAGACCTTCGGAGCCGACAACTAGGAAGAGGTCCAGGTCACCATCTCTTGGCTCCGTTCATTCGGCTCCAGGATCTCCCCTGCTGTCTGAACGGAGCCAAAGGTCTCACTCCTCTAGGTCATCGAGGCTGTCGGATCATGACCTTCAGAGGGTAGTGAGTCGACTACTTAAGTCCGAGGCACTAGCCCAGATGCTTCAGAGCCCGACTCATCAGTCGATGCCTGCCCGGTCCATCAACATTTTCCTCCTTGACTCTCTTGAGTTCGGGCGGGTCTTGACGGAACCGAGACTGTGATTACGTCGGAGCCGATACAATTGTCTTCGGCTCCGTCGTCAGCTCCGTTTTCTTCTTTGGAAGAATCTCGGCGCCGGACTTCCCTCGTCGGCTCGAGGGGTGAGTGGCATCGGACCCTTGTCCGACCCCCTCTCCTCTCGGGCTTGGCGCTGGTGAGTTCGGCTCCGACATCGGCCTCGGAGCCATCACTGTCGGTGCCGAGGGGTTCTTAGCTCCTCAGGCGGGGACCTCTGGCTCTGCCTGACAGGGGTGCATTCGAGGTCATGCGGAGTGTGTTAGAGCCTGGCTCTACTCCACAGTCGGCTCCGTCGCCCCTCCCTCTATGCTGCCTCAGGGTAAGTCGACTCACTCCCTCATCCCGGACCGCAGAGAGCCAGCTCCTCAGGAGCCCCTGTGGGATTTCATCCTCTTCGAGGCCTCTCCTGATTTGGCAGAAGAGCCCCTCGGAAGAGGAAGTGTAAGAGGAAACACATTGACTCACCTGAGTCCATCATGTCAGACACAGATTTGGATGATTCTGAGGGTTCCCCCCGTTCCCCTTCTGAAGATGTCTCATTTGCAGACATTCTGGAGATCCTGAAACAGAGGGAAATTGGCCAGCCCTCAACCCTTCGGAGGACGAATCTGTGTATCTTGAGGCGTTTGACTCTCGTCCTTCCACCTCCTGGGTGTCCCCTCCCTTCGACCCCCTCATGCAGGTGGTTGCTAAGAAGGCATGGACGGCTCCTGATTCAGTGGACCCCACTCCCAGGAGGCCCTCTAAGTTCATCACAGCTCCAGCAGACAAGCAATTTTTAACAAAAGGAGTTTCTGTGGATGCTATGGTGGTAGCTGCTGCCACAAAGAAGGAACTGGCTGATCCTTCAGTACCTGTCCATCCACCTAACAAGGAATCTAGGTCCATGGATAGGTACGGGAAGCGGATGTTCTCCTCAGCGACATTTACCATGCGTTCGCTGAACTACCTGTGCCATTTCACTCGTCTTCAAAGGGACTTGATCAAAGAAGCGAGTGAAATGTTAAAGGATCCTACAGCTGCGGGTTTCCAAGACAAGATGAACACGCAGCTGGCTACCCTTAATTCCATATCCAACTCCTCCATGCGCCTCCTTTCTTACGCGGCTGATGGAGCGAGCAGAGCCGCAGGGACAGGTGTGGCCTTACATAGGCACGCCTGGATGCGGCTATGCAATTTTGCTGACCCTTTCAAGACGTCTTTCACGAACTCCCCTTTTGACGGATCATCTCTCTTTGGTCCTCAAGTGAAAGAAACCCTGACTAGGTGCGAGACTGATGGCAAGACCCTTTCTGCCGCCGGAGTCCGTTTTCGACTCCTTCCAGGCCTTACCCCAAAGGCCAGAAGGGTGGAAAGATGTGGTTCCGTAAACAATCTCAAGGGACTTCGCCTGACGCACAGAGTCGCTTTCCTACCAAAGGCAGAGGTGGGAATAACAATGGTAGACGTCGCCCTAGGGGCAGGGGGTCCGCAGAACCAGGGCAATCGGGAAGCCTTCCTGACAAGCCCTTTCAGCATCCCTGAGGTGTTGCCCGACTGCCCATCTTCGGAGGCAGTCGGGGAAGATTGTCACTGTACCCAGAAGCCTGGCTATCCCTGACTCAAGACAAATGGGTACAGTCCATCATTTCGAAGGCTATTCTATCCCCTTTCTTCGCTTCCAAATCAGTCAAAAAATCCCTTCCAGATGTTCCACCGCTCAAAGGGATCTAGCAGCTTTGGAAATTTCAAAACTGCTTGCAAAAGAGCAATTCAGCCAGTGCCAGCAGACCAACAAGGATCCGGAATCTACTCAAGGTTCTTTTTAGTTCCAAAGAAAACAGGGGACTGGAGACCGATATTGGATCTCAGTGTCTTGAACAAATCAGTCAAGAAAACAAGATTTGGGATGGTCACGCTGCAATCCATCCTTCCCCTTTGGGCAAAGGAAAATGTGCTCTATAGACCTTCGGGATGCGTACTATCACATAAAAATGAACAGACGCTCCAGAAGATTCCTCCGCTTCAGGCTGGGAACCAGTCATTTTCAGTTCAGGGCCCTGCCCTTTGGTCTCACCACTGCCACCCGGTGTTTACCAAATGCATGGCAGTGGTAGCTTCTCACCTGAGACGACAAGGATTCCAGGTGTTTCCATATTTGGACGACTGGCTCCTCACAGCTCCCACCAAGCATCTCCTTCTGATCGCCAGAGATTATACTTTTCGCGTTTGTCAAAAACTGGGTATTTCAATAAATTGCGAAAAGTCTGTTTTGTCGCCTTGTCGTACTATTACCTACATAGGCGCAAATCTAGATACTATAAACATGTCTGCGAGGCTAACACACCAAAGGATATCAGACATTCACAAATTGGTATCACTCCTTCTCAACAACAACAGAATCAAAGCCAGGTTAGTTCTAAAGGTGTTGGGAATCATGGCAGCGGCCATACCTCTCCTTCCATTAGCCAGATACCACATGCGGATCCTTCAGGGGATGCTTTTTACTCAATGGTCATACCAGGAACTTCCAATGTCTCACACCATTGTGATCACTCAGGCGTGCAAAAAGCATCTCATGTGGTGGATGTCTTCCCCCCAGCTCCTGTCGGGAAGACCCTTTGTTCCACCTCCTCCGGTTGCTACACTGACAACGGATGCCTCCCTGATCGGGTGGGGGCATTATCAGGGCAGGACAGTCCAGGGCACATGGCAACCAAACGAATGCCACTTGCACATCAATGTTCTGGAGATGAGAGCAGTGCTTTTAGCGTTGCAAGCCCTTCAAGACTCTCTTCCCTTGGGAACAATTGCAATCCAGACAGACAATATGTCTGTAGTGTGGTACATCAACAAACAAGGCGGAACCAGATCATACCCCCTGTGTCGAGAAGCACTCAGACTGTGGCAATGGGCGATTTCTTCTCAGCGTTTTCTGATAGCAACACATCCGGGAAGTCCAATCATATTGCGGACAAGTTGAGCAGAGCTATTCTCATGCCTCACGAGTGGTCTCTGAAAGACTCTGTAGTGAGAGAAATTTTTCTCAAGTGGGGTCAGCCTTGCTGCGATCTTTTTGCTACTCCCCAAAACAGCAAGTGCAGAGAATATTTCACTCTATTCCCTTTACCAGGCCAACCCAGCAGAGACGCTCTAGTCCAAGTTTGGCCCCGGGGACTTCTGTATGCATTCCCTCCTTTCCCACTGATCTCTCAGGTAATTCAGAAAGATATCGCTCAGAAGGCATCCTTGATCCTCATTGCTCCTTACTGGCCTCGACAAGTGTGGTTCCCCTTTCTACATCGTTTTCTCTTGGAGCGACCGTGGAATCTGGACCTAGTTCCAGATCTTTTGATCCATCAGTCGGGTCAGTTTCATCGCTCCCTCCTCTCTGAACCTCACTGCTTGGTTCCTCCAGTTCCAACCGTAGCCAGGCTTCCTCAATTATCTCACTCTGTTAGAGATATATTGATAGCTTCCCATAAATCTTCCACTCGAAAGATTTATTTGAGTAAGTGGAAACGCTTCTCATATTGGGCACAAGGAAAGGACATAGATCCGTTCACCGCTTCCATCCAACTAGTCCTTGATTTTCTAGCTGAACTCTTCCATGCAGGTTCATCTCCATCTACACTTAAGGTTCAATTGGCAGCTATTTCTAACTTCCATGTGGGTATTTCTGAATCTGCCCTGATGTCCCACAAGCTTTGCAAAGCCTTTTTGAAAGGAGTTTTTCTTCTCAGACCTCCTATAAGAAATCCTCCTTCTCCTTGGGACCTAAATTTAGTTCTTGCTTCTTTGATTCTTTCCCCTTCGAACCTGCAGCTTCCTGTTCCTTGAAATTGTTATCATGGAAAACTGTCTTTCTGGTAGCTATTACATCAGCTAGAAGAGTTTCAGAGCTTCAAGCACTCAGTTGTCGTCCTCCTTATCTTTTGTTTCATAAGGACAGAGTATCCTTACGAACTAACCCGTCCTTTTTGCCTAAGGTGGTCTCGACATCAAATCTAAACCAAAGCATTGACCTCCCTGTCTTTTTTCCAGAGTATTCCAATAGGTCTGAACAAAAATTACACTGCCTGGATGTTCATCGTCAATTGAGGTACTACTTGGATAGAACAAAACAATTCAGAAAATCTGATCAGCTGTTTGTCTCCTATGCAGAAAGCAGAAAGGGACTTTCAGTTTCAAAGGTATCATTATCCAGATGGCTAACATCTTTGATTTCCTGGTATATGAAATTAGACAACAAAAATTGCCTAATAAACCTAAAGCCCATTCCACCAGAGCTTTGGCTACTTCTTTAGCCTTCCAAGACAGACTGCCTATTGACACCATTTGTGCAGCGGCTACTTGGGCTACTCCTCACACTTTTATTTCTCATTATAAGTTGGATTTAGCTTCTAGACATAGAGCTAATTTTGGTTCCACTGTTCTCAGGAGTCTGTTCCGTTAGGCCACCCGGGATAAGGTGCTAGGACGCGGTCCCATCCAGCAAGAATGAAGGCGAGATAGACAACTTAACATATAGAAGTTATGTTCTTACCATAACGTTCCATGTTAGTTGTCTTCTTCTCGCTTCTTCAAGGTCCCACCCTCCTTCCCCTGGCCTGGACAGACCTAGAGGAGTTGTGATCGTGACCTCTCTTTCTACCACCTCTTTCTTAGGCATATGCTGTTGTGCATATTTCCTGGATCAGGATGTAGGTCACCCTTCTTCTTCCTGTTATTAGAGGTGGATTCTGTTTTAGAATGATTCTGTTACTATTATAAGCTGGGGTTAGCTTACAAACGAGATCTGAGGTAACTCTCGCCTAGCATTGTGGGATATAAGGGGAGCCTCGAGCCGGTGGAACCAACTCTCGAGCTTTTAGAGTGGCAGTCGGGCCGAGGTCGGCTCCGAACCCATCCAGCAAGAAGAAGGCGAGAAGAAGACAACTAACATGGAACGTTATGGTAAGAACATAACTTCTATTTTTGTACTACATTTCTAAATATGTATCTAGGATGCATACTCTCACTATTTGCATGGCATTCTTTCCTATGCAACCTCATATTCAATTCACTCTTCTCTCCTTTAGATATAGTAACATCTAAAAAATTCACATCAGTATATCACCAATTCAATGTGAATTTTAGAAACTGTGTAGAGCTATTAATGAACTCGACAAAATCCATCAACTGTTCTGGTGACCCATTCCATAAAAGGAACAAGTTATCCACAAACCTTCGAAAGAACAAAATATTCTGCTTGTAGGGACCTCTAATCAAGTTCTCCATATGTTCTTCGTGTTTCACTGTTGCAGTCATTACATTTGGGTAATATGCTGGCAGGTTTCAGTCAGTCGGCCTGAATTCCAAAGTCTTGGGTCCTGCGTCAGTTGCTGTCTCCTTTTCCATGACGTCAGGTCGTCAGGGCTATAAAACAGGCAGCCAACGCCATTTTCTTTAGTCTTTCTTGCTGCGCAGTGCCCGAAGCAGAAGCATTTCGCAAGTGCCGGTTGGCCGACTCCTGAAATATTCGAGTTTGAGTTTTATAACAGAAGTCTTCACTAAAGCTAAGTACCCCGTCGGGGAAACTTTTTTCTTGCTCCATACCGATGTCAGAAAAAGTTAATAATTGTATTACTTGTGGGAAGCAAATACGTCATAAGGTTTTCCATTTATTCTGTATTCCTTGCCTAGGCCTTGATCACAACGTGCCTGGCTGTCGGTTTTGTGCTAGATTTAACCAACGCACTATTAAGCGTTGATATATTTTTGCCTCAGAGTGTTTTGGAAACAGATTTAACTACCCAGAAATGTCGTCGGATAGCAATCTGACTACTGGAGTACATAAAAAACGCAAAGAAAAGGACAGAGACAGACAGTCGAGGTCCAAAACCAACGACAAAGCTTCTCCTAAGCCAGTCGCCGGTTCGCCAGTACTCGGTGAGGTGCTTTTGCAGCCCCCTGATACTCGCTACTTTCAAGTCGCAGGCCCCTACCGAGACCCATGTGGAGTCTGGCACGTCGCAAAATACTCAAAGTATTGGACCCACGGATATATCTCCCTCGGATGGGTCCGGAGCCGCTGAGCAGGCACCGGCTTCTGAGGGTATATTCAGGCCTCAACATTTTTATATCAAACCGACGACAGCTGCAAAACCAAAGACAAAAGCAACTTCTAAAGCTAAAAAACCGACGCATGAGCCATGTGCACAGGCCGCTATGTCTAAAAAAAACAGATGATTAAAATGACTGAAGACCGTATTACCTTGATCAGGGGTTCCCATCCCCCTCCTGATAAGAGGCTTAGGCAAGACATTGATTATGAATCTTTAGATCAGGTTTCTATTTCTTCTGATTCCTCTTCTGATCAGGAATTATCTATACCTCCCTATGAGGATTCTGATGCAGAGGAGTCTATCCCATCTACATCACCTCCTGAGGATTATTAATTTTGAGAAACCTTGCATACTTAGGGGGAGCATTTTCACTGGGAGAGTCAAGATTTCTCAGAATCAAAAAAGAGGCTCAGGGATTTCCTTCTTCTCCCTCAGCACATTAGCCGTACCCCATTTTAGACATTGTGGATGATGTGTTTTCGGAGTCAAGCTTGACCCCTGACTCCTTACCTCTGGCTCCCAGCAAGCCTGACAGATATTGCAGGGTCCATGACTCACACAAATTTTTATTTAGAAATCCTGCTGCTGATCCTGAAACTATTTCACAGGGTCCGAAGGGAGTTAAGGCCTCAACAGCAAAAAATCCTACCCCCTCTGACAGAGATTCAAAGGCACTGGATAGATGGGGAAAGAAGGTTTATACATCTGCAACCTTGGCAATTACGGCCTTAAACTGCCAGTTTCATATGCTCAAGTATCAACAACATGTTATGGGATTGCTGAAACAGAAAATTATGTTGATTTCTGAATGTGCAGAAAATAAAGAATTGCAGGAATTATTGCATGCAGCTGAACAAGTTGGAAAGCATATTTTGCAATGTGGTTTTGATTCCATAGAGGCCTCCTGCAGGGCCGCAGTTACTGGATCTGTGATTAGGAGGCATGCCTGGCTAAAAGAGCAAAATTGCCCGATCATGTTAAAGCTAAATTACTGGATGCACCTTTACAGCATGATACTCTGTTTGGTATTAAGGCAGAAGAGGTTTTAAAGAAAATGAAAGACAAAGTTAAGTCTATGCAAACTGTAAAAGACTTCTTACAAGTGCAGCCACCAAGATTCACTAGACACTGGCCTACAAAAAAAATTGATCCTTCTTGTGTCAGACAGAGCTCAAAGGGGCAAATGCAGGCGCCCTAAGGGTTCCAGATACCAGTCACAAGATTTTTACAGGTCAAAGCAATGGGGTGCTTCTACCTCCAAATCTGGAGGAGTTGAAGCGCAACCCTACAGAAAACAGTCCCAATGACTTCCCTCTGCCTTCACCAAGCACTTGCCTTTTGGCAGCACCCTTAGGGGGAAAATTAGCACTTTTTGCTCAAAATTGGCAGTTAATAACCCAGGACAAGTGGGTGCTAAACATAGTATCACAGGGATACAGATTCCATTTCCATACTCTGCCAATGGCAAACGGTTGGCCGGATCTGCCAAAAAATCAATGGGCAGAAGCACAGAAACAGGTTACATCTCTCATGGATATGGGGCCATTCAGCCTGTACCAGAACAGGAAAAAGGACAAGGTTTTTGCTCAAGACTGTTCTTGGTACCCAGAAAGGACAAGGCCTGGCGGCCAATATTGGCTTTATCAATTTTGAACACATACTTGGACATTCCAAAATTCAAAATGCTGACTTAGCAGCAGCTTCTGACCATGCTGGGTAAGAATGCTTGACTGGTGACATTAAACCTAAAAGAGGCATACCTGCATGTCCCAATAAGGGAATCGTGCAGAAGATACTTCCGATTCAAGGCTGGCTTAATGCATTACCAATTCTCTGCACTGCCCTTTGGCTTATCTACTGCGCCCAGGGTCTTTACAAAGTGCCTGGCACCAGTAATTGCTTTTTGCAGACAAAGAAGTATACAAATATATCCTTACTTTAGACGCCTGTCTCAATCAAGCAGAGAACAAGGACATTCTTCTTCAACACCTGGCATTTGTGAAAAGGCTTCTAACATGCCTAGGGTACACAATAAACGAAAATAAATCACAACTGGTACCCTCTCAAAAGATAAAATTCCTGGGTGCAAGCTTGAATACAACTGCCCAGATGGCTTACCTCATGCCAGACAAACAAAGGCAATTGACTACTTACTTCAAACTGACGGCAACAAAAACCCAGCTATCTGCAAGACACACTCTGCAGGCTTTGGGCTTCATGGCATCCTGCATCCTACTGATTCCATATGCAAGACTGCATATGAGGAAACTTCAATGGTACCTAAAAAGTTTATGGAGTCAGTATTGTCACAGTATGGAAACAATGATTCCTCTCATTCCCTGCCTACAACAGGAGTTTCTATGGTGGGCAAAGGCATGTCACCAAAATATGGGACGGGCCTTCACTCTACCCCTTGCCAGACAAACCTTAACAACAGACGCATCAGATTATGCATGGGGGGCCCACATGGCAGGAAGATGCATTCAGGGCATATGGACCTGAAGACAGATATATCTATATATCAACCAAAAAGACATGCCAGCTGTTCAAAATGCCCTGACAGCCTTCAAGGACTTACTTCATCCAGGACAACTACTGATAAAGACGGACAACACCACGGTTATGTGGTATATAAACAAGCAGGGGGGCATGCACTCATACCCCCTTTGCAGATTAGTCATGGCACTGTGGGACACAGCTTTGACTTACCAAATGCATCTTCAAGCTCAATTCCTGCCAGGAAAACAAAATACTCTGGCAGACGATTTAAGCAGAAACCTTATGGACCCTCACAAGTGGAAACTAGATCCACAAGTCTTCAGCATGATAACAAAGAAATGGGGGAGCCCGGACATAGATGTATTTGCCTCTCCTGGAAATTATCAATTAAAAAGATTCTGCACAAGGACTTATCACAGACAAGCATGGAAAGTGGACGCTCTATCCTTCAGTTGGAAAAACCTATCAGTGTACACCTTTCCTCCTTTGCCCCTTCTTCCCAGGGTCCTACTAAAAGTCAGACAAGAGAAACCAAAGGTGATACGAATTACCCCGCCAATACTGGTACCCAATCCTAAGGAACTTGTCTCGATACCCAGATTGGACCTTACCTCAAAGACCTCAACTACTGTCCCAGCAAAACAATCAGATCCTGCACAATCAACTCCAGACACTGAACCTGGCAGCATGGCTGATCATGTACTTATACAAACAACACCTCTCAGTAAAGCTGTGATGGATGTCATTTTGGAAGCCAGAAGGCCTAGTACTAGAAAATCTGATGCTGATAAATGGAAGAGATTCTGTGCTTGGAATCAAGCACAAGGAACTGATTCAGCAGAACCAAATATTCCTCAAATATTATAATACTTGACTGCGATGCTTGACAAAGGCCTATCTTTCTCATCAATTAAAATCCATGCCACTGCCTTTTCAGCTTATTACAATACAGAGACACCAATCTTTTCTCATCCTTTACTAAAGCAGTATCTTAGAGGAGCCAAAAATTTAAGGCCTCCAGAAGATCACCAATACCTGCATGGGACCTCAATTATGTGTTGGAAAAGCTCACCCTGCCTCCATTTGAACCAGCTGCTACTGCTGATATAAAGTTCTTATCATGGAAAACAGCTTTGCTCCTAGCAATTACTTCAGCAAGAAGAGTCTCAGAGCTACAGGCCCTCATGGCTGTGGAGCCTTTTATCATATTTTACCCAGACAGGGTGTCTCTGAGGACCAATCCTTCATTTATGCCTAAGGTGGTTTCCAGTGTGGCTCGTATCCAAACTATTCATCTGCCAACCTTTTATCCAAATCCACAGAAGAAGGGGGAGAGAAATCTGCATTCATTGGATGTACATAGACAGCTAAGATTATACTTGAGCAGGACTAAAGCTCCAAGAAAAACTGAGCAATTACTAGTGACATATGCTGCAGGATCAAAAGGAAAGGCTATTTCAAAGCAGACTATTTCAAAGTGGATAAGCCACTGCATTCGTTTCTGCTACTTACACCTTGGCAAACCTGTGCCCAAGGACATTAGGTCTCATTCTATCAGAGCTGCAGCTACTTCAGCAGCCTTTCTCAGAGGAGTACCAACCAAAGACATTCTAGAGGCTGCTACTTGGAGTTCTGTTCTCACCTTTACAAAGCATTATTATTTGCCTCTCTACTCTAAGTCCAGGGCAGGCTTTGCCACTGCAGTTCTGCAGGGCCTAATAGCCGCACCTAATGCTGTTTAGCTCCAGCCTCCCATCCATAGCTTTGGGATACTACCCAAATGTAATGACTGCAACAGTGAAACACAAAGAACATAGTACAGTTGTGTACACTTACCGTAAATGTAGATATTCGAGTGTATTCACTGTTGCAGTCCAGGTTACCCGCCCGTCATCCCCCTTTCATTATGGAGTTTATCTTTCCTTCTCTATCTTCTACAACCTATGTGGTGTATTTGCTTGTAGATGAAGATAAAGTTTGTATTGATGCATGTATATATCGTTTTTATATATATTTTTTGCTACCTTTTTGGGGGCACCTGACATCTGGGGCAAGAAAAACTAAAGAAAATGGTGTCTGCTGCTTTTGTACCCCTGACGACCTGATGTCATGGAAGAGGAGACAACAACTGACGCAGGACCCAAGACTTTGGAATTCAGGCCGACTGAGGGCAACCTGCCAGCAGATTACCAAAATGTAATGACTGCAACAGTGAATACACTCGAACATCTACATTTATGGTAAGTGTACACAACTGTACTTTCCCATTCAGCCATCACGGCATTAGCATAGCTATTAGTGCATGAGGTTCCCATCACAACCCCATTACACTGCCAGTAGATCTTATCTCTAAACATAAATATATTATTCTCTAGGACCAACCTTAACGGGATTTTCATTTGTTCTGTTTTAGACTCTTTAAAGTTGAAGTCACTTTCCATCAACCTGGTCACACTACTAATGCCTGCGTCATTTGGTATCACTGTAAAAAGTGATACTACATCAAGTGTAGTCAATATACAGTTTTCAGGTAGTGGATGCTTTTTACAGTGGTCATAAAGATCCCTAACAAAGTGCTCTGTATCCCTTAGTATACAGTCTGGCTGACTTATCAGCACAGGAAGATGTTTTTCTAAGTATATAGAAATGGATTCTGTGCACCAGTTTCTTCCCGCCACAGTTGGCCTCATGGGAGGATTTTCTGAATTTTTGTGCAACTTAGGCAGCCCTTGAATTACAGAGGTGGTGGGGTTAGGCATTAAAAAATATTTAAATAAACCATTATCTATGAGACCCATTCGTACAAGCTCCCTTAAAGTACTGTTCACCTTCTCAGTATCTCTTAACTTGTGGAGGTGAAATAACCTTATAAAAACTTCGATCATTCAACATATTCCACATTGTGCTTTATCGTATTCTGCCCTGTCCATAATGACAGTCTGACCTCCTTTGTCAGCCGGTCTGATCATGATTGTGGGATTAACTTGCAAACTAACCATTTCTACAAACTCTCTTCTATTTAAGTTATAAGACCTACCCTTATAACCCATAGCTTTCTGTGAATAATGTAAATTATACACATCTTCAATACAGGTTTGTTCAAAAGCATGGATTAACGAATTCTGTTTAGTTATAAACAGACTAGGTTTTTTAAAAACAGAATCATCACCACTAACATTACCTTCAAACATAATTTTTAACATCAAATTTCGAGTAAACAGTTTAATATCAAAGATAATTTCAGTTATATCAGAATCAGCAGTAGGAATAAACGAAAGTCCCTTATTCAGGACACCAAGTTCTTTTTGTGATAATTCATAGGTGGACAAGTTAACTACTAGTGCTTTACGTTCATGAAAGCTTTTTTTATTGTGTAAGGACTCGCTTGCTCAACTGGAGCCTGTAAACTGTGTGTAACTTGTAGTAATTTTGTGATTTTTACTGTATGTTCTACCTTGGAGCTTTTCTCCCAGGCCTTCTGCTGAAGATGGACATGTATCCAGTCAGACTATCCCAGTCAACAAATGTAAAATAAAATAAATAAATAAAATAATTAATTTATGGTGGGAGACAGTGTTGAATGATTTAGGCACATGTATGAAGAGACATGATAGTAAGTTGCCAGCGTTTATGTTGCTACTGATGGTGATAAGACTGAATAGAGCTGTGGTAGTACTGTGGGATGGTCTGCTGGGGGGTACATTATTATGGGTGAGGTGATGCACTGGTTTTGTGTGTGTGTGTGTGTGTGTGTGTGTGTGTGTGTGTGTGCATGCATGCGCGAGTGCTCACGAGAGTGCATTTCTTTAGGATTTTGGATAGGAGTAGTAGAATAGCCTTGGGTTTGAAATTAGAGAGGTCAGTGGTGGGCCTACGTTTATGGAGTGAAATAATGTGTGACCCCCCCCCCCGAGTAAGGGAACACAACTTTCTGAGATAGATTGGTTTATGAGAACAGAGATGGGGTATGGAATACCATCTGCTGCAAGTTTAAGATGCTGTGTGGGTAACTTGTCCGCTGCAGTGACAGTAGATTTAAGTTGCAGTAGGTGCTTCCTAATGGGAGAAGGGGTTAGTAGAGTATTCTGAGTGGAAGGGATACCAAGAGATGAGGCAGGTTGATTTTTCAATATTGAGAGTACTGACTTATTAAAGTGGTTGGTAAACGGCCTGGTATAGACGTGGAGTTGTTAGGCAGGGAAGGTGTGGAAATCTGAGCCAGGGGTGCAACTGTCTTTTTACAGATAACCAGAATTTTTGGGGTTGTCACTGTGCTGCTCCTGTAGGTTGCAGAAATACATCATTTTGTCTGATTTATTTTTTTTGTTTACAGAGATTACAGAGATGTAAAAAGTTTTGCCAGGACTGCTGTGCTTTGGTTTTGTGCTCAATTTTCCAAGCCTTATCTCTTTTTAACATGAATTGCTTAGTCTCTTGGGTGAGCCAGGGGGCAAGATTACATTTGATTCATTTTCTTCTAATAGGGGCAAGTTCGTTAAGTATGGGTAGGAATCATTACTGAAGCAAGTTGTGTGTCATCAAGGGGTACATTTTTAAGGATGTCCTAGTTATATTTATCGAGGTAAAAAATGAATTTGCTCTTATTGAAATTGGGAATGTTTACATACTAAACTGTGTTTGTTGGGATAATGTGTGATTGAGTGTATGCCATGACGATAGTTTTATAACTACTGTATTTCACTCAACTGGAGAATTTCATCAACCTATGAACAGCAGTGATTGTCAGATGGAAGCGCTAAATGGTCAAAATAACTCCATGAGTACTAGCAGCAGAGGTGCTAACGTGGTTGTTTTTCTCAGTACCCAAGAGGTTATTGATACAGACTGAATTCCAGATCTCAGGCCATGCTAATATTGCTGGAGAGGTGATAACAATGACCCTCCCCCCAGGGAGGTGCTAGCAATTTTGTTTTTCACAAGGGGATAATGATGATAAAGTTTGAATTCCAGATCACATGCCATGCTAATATTACTGGTGTTTGAAGAGAGTGAAAGAAATATTTATACTATTACAGTGTATAGTATTAGTGTCAAAAAAAATGTGGGTGAAACAGATGTATGTATATATTTTATATTACACACACACATATGTATATGTGTATAAATATATATATACTTGTATACATGCATATGTGTGTGTGTGTGTGTGTGTGTATGTATTCCCTTTACAAGCTCTAAGTTTCAAAACTTTGAACTGCAAATGGTCGAGACCGTAAAACTGGAGTTTGGAAACTTTGAACGTTTTGAATGGAGATCGCTGTATAGCGCAGAATGAGAAATTTACCATTTTTGTCACTTCGGTGCCATCTCGGAGTTGGTATATTTATTTGCAAAAACGTAAAAAAAAATGTATATTTTTTTTATTACAGTTTCAAAGTTATAAAACTTCGATTTTGTGGTCTCGACCATTTGCATTTCTAAGTTTTTAAACTTTGAGCTTGTAAAGTGGATCCATATATATATATATATATATATATATATATATATATATATATATGTGTGTGTGTGTGTGTGTATATATATATATATATATATATATATATATATATATATATATATATATATATATATACGTGTATACACACATGTAATATACATACATATATATAAATCAAATTACCTAACTCATTATAAATTACAGGTATTACTATTGCATATGTTACATGTATATTTGTGTACTCTGACTGTGTTCTCTGTATAAGGAGTAAAGGCCTGCAGTCTAGAGAATGGAGGCCTTTGTCTAGGGAGTGGAGGTCTCTGTCTACCGGCTGGGTCTGCTGTCTGTGGAGTGGTGGCCTCTATCTAGGGAGCAGTGGCCTTAGTCTAAGGAGAGGTGAGGTTCTGCTCTCTTGGGGAGGGTCTTCTGTCTCAGGAGTGGTGCTGCCTGTCTAGGGAGTGCTGTTCTCTGTCTAGAGAGAGGCGTGGCTGTCTAGGGAGGGAGTTTGCATTCCATTGTGTCTTTTAGTTACTAAATCTGTCCTGCCTGTGTTATGAGACATGCCTCAGACAGTGTGATGTCATATTGCATAAAAAAGCATACATCTGATGTTGTTAATCTTTTTTCCATTCATCACTGATGGGTTCAGTTCCGAGCCCTCAGAACCGAGTCGGCCTATTACCAAGCTCGCACCAGTGAAAAAAACTCTCAAGCTAAGTCTCTACCCAGAATGCCCTTCTCCCTGTTTCCTCAGATCTCGTTTGCCGCATAGCCGTAAAGCCGTGTTTCAGCCGAGCTCTCAGCTAAGTAAAATCTTTTTTGATATTTGTGTAAAAGTTTTTGTATATCTTCATATTTTACTAAACCTTTAGTATTACTAGTGTCTTTTCTTCGGTCTAACTGTATATTTTCCACTCTACCCGTTGTTACCGTTGGTAAACTTTAAGTACCATTGTTGGTACGACCTTTTCCCTTACCCTTGTGGTATTTCTTCAGTACCATAGCTGGTATTGCTTTCTCTTGCTTAACCTGTTAACCTTTATCTTTATTCAGGTTTTTCCCTTTTACAGTGTGTTGGAATATTGGTATTTTTCTTGTGTTTTTCTGGTGATTTTTGAACTGAGTGACTTCATTATTGTTGGATTATACAGTTTAGTTGTGGTGTCCTTTTCTATTAAAATGTCAGATAAGAAGGGTACCTCTGGCTTTAAGCATTGTACTTCTTGTTAAGGGCAAGTTACCTAACAGTGACTTGCATGATGACTGTGTATACTGTTTGGGAATGGCCCACCTTTCGGTGCAGCCTACATTTGATATTTGTCAATGTTTCAGCCAACAGACTCTTAATGCAAAAATAAACTCATTCTGAAGCGGTTACTCAAGTCTCCCTTCTCAGGGGCCATTTCTGCAATGGAGGTCTCAACCCTTCCTTCTCAGGACAGAAAGAGATCCCATTCTGTTCCTTCTTCAGCATCGGGTGATCAGGGCAAACCTGGGAAATCTGAAGCCCCCAAGTTATCATTGGAGCATAAATCTGCCTCTTCGGCTCCAACTGTCTCAAAACCTTTGATACCGACACCTGTATTGGCACAGGCCCTGCCTCCGGCACCGATCATAGATCTTACTATGCCTATTTTGACTTCGGCACCTGTAGCTACTTCAGCTCAGGGTGCACCTTCGACTTCCTTTTCCATTTTGGAACTGACTGTTTCGGCTCTGAGTACCACTTCGGCACTGAGTTTTGTTCCGACCACACTGGATCTGACCTCTGTCCTTCCGGTCTCGAAACTAGAGATTTGGGTGCCAGCAGACCTTGCACCAGGGCCCCAATACTCTCCATCAGTAGATCCATTTCTGGGCCAAGAGTATAGCCCATTTCTTGAACATCCTGACTCCCCATCTGGAGTAGCCACTAGATCCACCAGGAGCCTTTCAGAACATGACGTGGTGCGTCTTGTGGACCAGGTGTTGGTAGCCAGGGGGATTCCATCACTTTATAAAATCCATCCACCTGCTGGTCTTGGGTTGCCTTATCCACGGAGTCCATCTTACACTCCTTTTTCAACCATCTCTGTTCCGAAGCCTTCTGTTCCGACATCCTTCTTGGAACCCACCACCTCGGCACCTATGGTGCACATCACTCCGGCTCCGAGTTTCTCCCTTTGGTCTTCAGTTCCTGCCGAACCTGTCCTTCTTCAGTCTGGAGATTGGGGGGACAGGCGCGTCGGCCCTGGGTATGGTGCCGACTTTCTCTGCTTTTCCCTCCTCGGCGCCGATGGCTGCATCCGTGCCAATCTTGCTTGAGGCTCCACCCATGGAGGTGGGTCCGTTGGAGCGGGGAGTGACCCTGGTCCTGAGGTTGTCTTACTCAGTTCCGGGCTCCCATCCCTCTTCAGGCGGGCCTGCCTTCCGCACGATGGAGAGGGCTCTTGCTTCTGGTAGCACTCCTTTGATACCGGAATCCCAGTTTTCGGCCCTAAGCTGCAGCTGACACAGACCATCCCCCCCAGGACATCGGGCAGAGAAGCCCAGGACACCCCTGTTCATGGTACCCATTCTTACGAGTCCTCCTCAGTGATCCCCACTGAGGAGCCCCCTCGAAAGATGATGTGCAAAAGGAAGCACGTGGACTCGCCTGGGGAGTCCTTAACGTAAGACATGGACTACGATGATGGTGAAGGATCCCCACGGTCACCTCCTGACGGTCTCCTTCAGACACATCCTGGAGATGTTAAAACAGAGAGGTGACTGGAAGCCCTCCAACCCTCCATCTGAGGAGTCCATGTTCCTGCAGGCTTTTCATGCCCGGCCTTCTCCTTCTTGGGTGACCCCACCTGTCGAAGAGCTCGTCTAGCTCATCGTGCAGCAAATGTGGAAGAACCCTGATTCCATTGTGGCGATCCCCTGGAGACCAGACAAAATTCTGCCCCCTCCTGTTGAGAATCCGCAATGGTCCAGTGGGTTATCAGTTGATGTTATGGTGGTGGCAGTGGTCACGAAAAAGAACTTGGCTGAGGAAAGTCCCGCTGTCCACCCACCCACTCAACAGGGAGTCCCGGGCGGTGGACAAACTTGTGAAGTGTGTTTTTGCACAAGGGACCTTTGTTATATGGTCCCTGAATTATTTGGCACATTTCATGAGGCTCCAGAGGGACTAGATCTCCGAACTCTCTGGGATACCTGCAGGACAGTTGTCTGATGAGATCAGTGACAAAGTGGCCTTGCAGCTAGCAACCCTGGAATCAATATCCAACTCATCCACGAGGTTGCTCTCGCACGTGACCGAAGGGGCAGCTAGAGCAATGGGTTTGGGCATTATGAGATGTCATGCCTGGATGCACATCTCTGATCTTGCGGATCCCTTCAAGTCTTCCTTTCTGAATGCTTCCATCGAAGCTTCAGCCCTCTTTGGCTCCAAAGTGAAGGACACACTAGCCAGGTGTGAGCAAGACAGAAAAACCCTGTCTGCCATAGGCGCACGGTTTTCCAACCTTCAACATACCTTCTCCCGGAATCAGAGGAGTGGGAAAATATGGCATAAGAAATCAGGATCCTTTCCATGCCACACATGGTGATGATAATCTGAGAGGCAGAGGGGGTAACAATTCTAGAAGACGCCCCTATAGAGGCAGAGGGGGTCCTTTCAACCAAGGCTCCAGGGACTCTTTCTCTGGACAGGCTTATCAGTGCTCCTGAGGGGTGGCCCAATTGCTTACCTCTGGAAGCAGTCAGGGGTCGTTTCTCTCTGCACCAAGCTGCCTATCACCACCAATTGTTGGGTGTAGAATATTATCACCAGAGGTTACACCATTCCCCTTTCTTATCAGCCAAAATTTCCAAGAAAACTTCCCAATGTTCCACCCAGTCAAAGGGAAGCGGCAGCTTCAGAGATTATAAAGCTGTCTCAAAAAAAGAGTCATCCAACCAGTCCCACCAGACCAGCACAGATCCGGATTTTACTCTAGATTTTTTTTGGTGCCAGAAAAGACAGGGGACTTGAGACCCATTTTGGATCTCAGCAGCTTAAACAAGTCTGTCTCCCAAACCAAATTCCGGATGGTCACTGTTCAGTCCATCCTTCCCTTTTTAAGAGAAGATGATTGGATGTTCTCTATAGATCTCAGGGATGCAAATTACCACATCAAGATGGACAAACGCTCCAGAAGTCTGCTTCACTTCCGGCTAGGAGCCATTTATTACCAATTCCGTGCCCTGCTGTTCGGTCTCTCTACAGCCCCCAGGGTGTTCACAAAATGCATGGCAGTGGTAACAGCTCACTTTAGACTAAAAGGATTCCAGGTGTTTCCATATCTAGACAACTGGCTTTTACCGCCCTCACCAAGCATATTCTGGTAACTGCACTATAACATACTCTCTCTCTGGAAAAATTGCTGGGAATAATGATACATTGGGAGAAATCAAGTCTTAGCCCTACACAACAGAGTTTATTGGAGCAGTGTTCAATACACAGTCCTGTCTGGTATCACTCCCTCCTCACTGACTCCATCGATTGAGGCTTCAAATCTGAGTGATTCTTTCTCACACATCAGTTCCTGCAAGACAAGTTCTCCAAGCCCTAGTATGACTGCGTCAATTCCAATAGTGCCTTTAGCAAAGCTACATATGCAAATTCTGCAATGGCTCCTTCTGTGTCAATGGTTCCCAAACTGTCATCCCCTGGGTTACAAGATTCGAATAACCAACTCCTGCAAGCAGGATCTGCTTTGATGGATGAGGCCAGACGTAGATCTTTGGAAGCTGACTTTTCAACCCTCCCAGCCCACAGCTATTGTGACCACGGATGTTTCCCTGATTGGTTGGGGGGACCGTTTTCAGG